>NW_006921619.1:6871869-6922849 GCF_000298275.1 Orycteropus afer afer
TGTGGTCAATGTCATGAGACAAAGTATATGTGAACTGCTGTATGGAAAGTGAATTTGCTCTGTAAATCTTCACCCAAATCACAAAAAAAAAAAAAGAATCATTAAAAAAAAAAAAAGAAAATGATAAACCTCTTATAAAACTGATTAAGAAAAAGAGAGAGAACACAAATTACCATTACCAGGAGTAAAACAGCGGAAGCCAATATGGTTCCTCAGACCTTAAAAGAATGAAAAAGGACTATTATGAATAATCTTATGGCAATAACTTCAACAACATAAATGAAATTAACAAGTTCCTTGAAAAACACAACACTGGCTCAAGAAGAAAGAGGAACATTAAATACAGTCATGTGTGGTTTAATGTCCATGATACAGTCTATGAAATAGGATGTTAGGTGATTTGGACATTGTGCAAACACCATATTATATTCAGACAGTCCTTGAATCATGAAGGAGTTCAGTTCCTAAGTCTCTCTTTAATTTGAATTTGTATGTAAATTGAAACAGTTAGGTATGGTTCATATCTATTATCAGTTAGTCAAATGTTTGTCTTAGTACATGGTATATAGTGTGCCTTTCTATGCATTAAAAAAATTAAACACTTCCAGATACACTAAAACATTTTTAACATAATAATATGGTAATAATATATATATAATGTTTGATGTACATTGCAGAGTAGTGCTGTTTGTTATTATGAACCATTCTATATACCTTGAATTTTGAATATAATAGGGCTTTGGGGGAGTGATTAGGACTATGGATGTATATTCAGTTGGACATTGCCCTTTATATAATGCATAAGTGTATTCTTACACTCTCAATAACATGAGCCAAATTTTACCTAACCAATTAAATAAATTGAATTTGTAATAATAATTAAAAAAAATAATCTTCCCCCCACACACACACACACACAAAAACTCCAGGCCCTGATGGTTTCATCTGTGAATTCTATCAAACAGTTAAGGAAAATGTACAGAGCAGCAGGATCACATCATAGAAGCACATGAGGGTGGGAAGCATGGTTGCAATCTCATTTGGAAATTACAATCTGCCAAAGTAACACTGGAATAGGCAAAGATTTCTGAGAGGACACAAAAAGCAAAAACCGTGAAAGAAAAAAAAATTAATAAACTGGACTTCATTAAAATTAAACACATCCACTTATCCAAAGACAACATTTAAAAAATGAAACATATAGACCTAGACTGGGAGAAGATATTTTTAACATTATGTGGCAGAAAAATTTTATCTAAAATATGTAAACAACTCATATATCAATACTGAAACCAAAAAAACACCAAAGTCACTGCCGTGGAGTCGTATCTGACTCATAGCGACCCCTCTTTGGGTTTCCGAGGCAGTATAGCTACAGAAGTAGATTGCCCAACCTTCCTTCTGATGAGTGGTTGGTGGGTTTGAACCTCCAGCTTTCTGGTTAGCAGTCAAAAGCCTTAGGCATTATGCTACCAGAGCTCTTCAATACTGAAAAGACAAATAAAAAATGAAAAGCCCAATTAAACATGGGTAAATTATTTGCAGAGAAACATCACAAAACAAGATACACAAATAGCCAATAAGAACATGAGAAGATGTTCAACGTTTATAGTCATCAGGAAAGTACAAATTAAAGCCACAGTAAGATATCACTTCACACCCATTAAACCAAAAAACAAAACAACAAAAAACAAAAAAATCCAAATTCACTGCCATTGAGTCCATTCTGATTCATAATGAACGCCACTGGTTTTCCGAGGGAGTAAATCTTTATGGAAGTAGATTGCCCAACCTTCCTTCCTGGAGTGGCTGGTGGGTTTGAACCTCCAACCTTCTGATTGGCAGCCTTAGGCACTGCACCACCAGAGCTCCTTTCATACCCATTGTTGTTGTTGTTGTTATGTGCCATCGAGTCGGACCAATTCATAGCGACCCCTCCTTGGGTTTCCAAGGATGGCTAAAATATTTTAAGAACTGAAAATTCTAAACGTTGACAGAGATATGGAGCAACTGAAACTACCATAGTTTGCTGGTGATGGTGAAAAATGATACAATCACTTTGGAAAAGTATTTTTTTTTTTTTTGCAGTTTCTTATAGAGAGAGAAACATATATCTAGCTTATAACCCAATGTGGTAGGCAGAATAATGGTCAAAGATGCCCACGTCCTAAATTCTGAAACCAATATACCCAGACATTCTTTTTCTAGATAATTTTCCAAGATAATGAACATTTAAAATCTACAAGAAGACTTGGACATGAATGTTCTCAGCACCTTTATATTAAAAAAAAAAAAACCTAGAAATAACCAAAATGTCCACCAGTAGGAGCAAGTATAAATAAATTATGGCATATTCTTAAAACTGAATAAACTCACTAAACCAAACACAAATACTACTTAGCAATTAAAAAGTACAAGTTACTGATATACATAACAACACACATGAATCTCAAAAACATTATGTTGAGTCAAAGAAACCAGACGCAAATGAGTGCACGGTGTATGATTCCATTCATAGGATGTTCAGGAACAGGCAAAACTAACTTATGGTGATAGAAACTGGAAAGGTGGTTGCATATAGGGGTTAGGGACAAGGGAATTTTTTCTGAGGCAATAAAAATAGTCTACTTTTTGGTTAGTATGTTGATTACATATCTTTGCATTTTACTATACATAAATTTTCCTCAATGAAAAAAGAAAGAATATTGGGGGGATGATTAATAGTCTCTGGAATATCATGTATATATTCTATATATTTTTTTCACTTAACAAAGAAAAAAACCCACAAAGACAAAAAACAAAACTCATGTGCAGTAGTTAATGTTTGCTGCTGTAATTGATAAGTACCAAATGCCCACTGTCCTAACACAAAAATGTTTCTCAGAATGAATGTTCATGATCCAAGTGGTGATTTAAGACTCTCTTTTAGATTCCACCATCTTCATCACAAGGTTTCCAAAGTCTTTGTGTTTGTCTGCATCTGGGTTGAGTTTGGAGGTTGTGCATGGGAGGTTTTTATGGGTGGTCAGGTCTGACGGAGGCACACATCACTTCTGTTCTGGTTCTATTGGTTGAATACAGATACGTGGTTATTCCTAACTGAAAGACAGGTTGGGAACTGTATTCTAGCTAGCATTTGATAATAAGTTGGAAGTTTTAGCCACACTGTTATTAAGACCATCTCATATTATCAAATGTATATTAAGTGTTTACTATGTGCCAGCAACTGTTCTAAGAACTTTCTTTACATTTAAGTTCCAACAACTGAGGCATAGAGGAATTGAGTTGTTCAAGTCACATAGCTCATATGTAGTGGTGCCTGGATAGGCAGCCTAACTTCATTCATTTGAAGATTGCATAATATTCCAAGGTTTTGATAAGCTAAATTTTACCTAACCATTTTCATGTTGTTAGAGATTTATATGATATATAGTTTGGGGGCTCTCCAAATAATGAATTGCTGAACATCTTTTTGTTTGTTTGTTTGGGTGTGGGATGTGTAATGTTGCAGCTGAGTAGATGCTGGATGAGGGCACATGTCTGAACATCTTAAAAGTTGTTTTCTTTTTTTTCCCTCTGGTATTATGGATTTCCTATATTATGGATGATAAAGACTGAGAATTCCAGGAACTTACTTGTGCTCATACGGAACCTGTATATAGACCAAGAAGCAATCGTTTGAACAGAACAAGAGGATACTGCGTGCTTTAAAATCAAGAAAGGTGTGTGTTAAGGTTGTATTCTTTCACCATACTTATTCAATCTGTATGCTGACCAGATAATCCAAGGAGCTGGACTATCTGAAGAAGAACACGGCATCAGGATTGGAGGAAAACTCATTAACAACCTGCAATATACAGATGACACCACCTGCTTACTGAGGTGAAGAGGACTTGAAGAATTTACTGATGAACATCAAAGACTACAGGCTTCATTATGGATTACAACTCAACATAAAGAATCCAAAAATTTTCACAACTGAACTGATAGACAACATCATGATAAATGGAGAAAAGATTGAATTGTCAAGGATTTCATTTAATTTGGAACTTCAATCAATGCCCATAGAAGCAGCAAGCAAGAAATCAAATGATGTATTGCATTGGGAAAATCTGCTGCAAAAGACCTCTTTAAAGTGTCAGAGAGCAAAGATGTCATCTTGAGGACTAAGGTGCCCCTGACTTATGCCATGATATTTTCAGTCACCTTGTATGCATGTGAAAGCTGAAAGATGAATAAAGACTGAAGAAGAATTGATGGATTTAAATTATGGTGTTGGTGAAGAATACTGAATACACTATAGACTGCCAGAAGAGCAGATTCATCTCTCTTGGACAAAGTACAGCCAGAATGCTCCTTAGAAGTGAGGATGTTGAGACGTCATCTCATGTTGTTTTGGTTCCCTAGTGCCGCTCTGACAGGAAATATACCACAAATGGGATGGCCTTCACAAACAGGAGTTTATTCTTACAATTTATAGGCTTTAAGTCCAAGTTCAAAGTGCCAGGCTCTAGAGGCTGGGTGAAAGCCCCTCAACCTTGGGGTCCAGCTCTGCCTCCTGCTCCCGGCCCACTGGAGCTAGAAGCATTTCTTCACTTAGACAGCTGCTGGCTGCTGAGGCTGAGAAGTCCCAAGGTTGACAAGTAAAAAGGCACAGTCGCAATGTTACCAAACCACACGGCAGGCCATTAATTTAAGTCCATTATAAGTCCCAAGGTCAGCAGAGCATAGCAGGCTGCTGAGCAACGACACGGCTACATGCAGGGTCCAAGCATGCCATAGGCTAAAGACTATCTCCAGGGCTTCTCCTTATATATAAGAAGCAGACCACATCCCAAAGGCAGCTACTCAGCTGCTTGTGGTAGATCCCACCATGGAGTTGGTTGCCAGTCTCATCATGGGGAATAACTACCACCAGCTGCCCAGCCACTCAACCAGGCCCAGCCAAGTTGACGCACAAACATAACTACCACAATTCCACTCCTTATCAATTTGGCAACTGTACAGATCTCCTCCACTGGGTGACTCCAGTCCCCTAGTTCCTCTAAGTGGCAACCTCACCCTTTGGGCCTGGCGGCCCCAGCCCCATTCCTCTCCCTCTTGGGCACGGCAGCCCCACCCCCTCACTCCTGGGCAGCGGCTATGGCTCTATCCCACTGGCTCACATAAACGAGCAGCCCCACACTTCACCAAGTTGATGAAGGCCTGGCTCTTTGAAACCTAGGGGGCTGTGATCATTCCACCCCCAAAGGCCATGGTCCTAGTCTTTCAGACTGAGGCAGCTCTACTTCCATTTCCTCGGTCTCCCCTTCTGACTATTAATGCCCGAGGGCAATCCACTCTGCCAGGAATCTTCTTGCCCCAAAGAACATTTTAGCTTTCTTGTTCCATGTGCCGGCCAACCTGCTACTCCATTTCAAGCCAATCTCTTCTACCAATTAATACCTGAAGGCAACCCACTCCACCAGGAAGCCGCCTAACCAAAGGCATCAAGCTTTCTCCTTCATGGGCTGGTAAGGCTTTTGCTGTCTCATGCCAGTTCTCTCGGCTCTGCTCCTGCTGTCTGTCATGCCGTATGCCAGGGTCTCTCTGCCAGGGTCTCCAGTCAAGAACACACTCCACTCCTGTTTCCACATTTTAAGCATCTGTCAGAGCAGCACCCCACTCTCTCGGTACCATATTCTATTCTCGTTACCTAGTGCCTCTCTGACAAGAAATATACCACAAATGGAATGGTCTTAACAAACAGGAGTTTATCCTTACAATTTGGAGGCTTTAAGTCCAAGTTCAAAGTGCCAGGCTTTAGGGGCTAGGTGAAAGCCCCTCAACCTTGGGGTCCAGCTCTGCCTCCTGCTCCCGGCCCACTGGAGCTAGAGGTGTTTCTTCACTCAGACAACTGCAGGCTGCTGAGACTGAGAAGTCACAGGGTTGACAAGTAAAACGGCATAGTAGCAATGTTACCAAACCACATGGCAGGCCATTAACTTAAGTCCATTATAAGTCCCAAGGTCAGCAGAGCATGGCAAGCTGCTGAGCAACGACATGGCTACACGTAGGGTCCAAGTGTGCCATAGGCTAGAGACTATCTCTAGGGCTTCTCCTTATATACAGGAAGCAGTCCACATCCAAAAGGCAGCTACTCAGCTGCTTGTGGTAGATCCCACCACAGAGTTGATTGCCAGTCTCATCATGGGGAATAACTACCACCAGCTGCACAGACACTCAACCAGGCCCAGCCAAGTTGACACACAAACATAACTACCACACACGTACTTTGGACATATTATCAGGAGGGACCAGTCCTTGGAGAAGGACATCATGCTTAATAAAGTAGAGGGTCAGCAAAAAAGACAAAGACCCTCAATGAGATAGATTGACACTGTTGGTTCAACAATGGGCTCAAACATAGCAAGAATTGTGAGAATGGTGCAGGACCAGGCACCTTTGTGTTTCATTTTGCTGTACTACGAGTCTCTAGGATCTCTGGTAGCATAGTGCCTAAGGCACTTGACTGCTCACCAGAAGGCTGGTGGTTCAAACCCACCAGCCACTCCTCGGAAGGAAGGTTGGGCAATCCTACTTCCGTAGTGATACTGCCTCGGAAACCCAAGGAGGGGTCGCTATGAGTCGGGGCTGACTCGACGGCAAACAACAACAACAACAACAAGAATTTCTATGAGTTGGATTTGACTCGAGCACCTAACAACAATAGCAACAACATCATGGATTTATTCCTTAGGCTGGATTCTTTTTTATTTTTTAAACTTTGCTAATTTAGGCAGAATAGAGTCAGCTTCCTGTTTGAATGGGGTACTGCATATAAATGACCTCATTACTGACAAGCCATTCATCACTGATGTTTTGGTTCAGCTGTCTCGGTTTGCAAATTACTCCCTACGAAATGTGAATCTGCTTTTGTTGATGGTAGAGACCTGAAGATGCTTGAGAAGACAGACCCAAGTTCCTCACCTTGCTCAAGAGTCACAGAATTTTGCATTAAAAAGGATCTCACAATGTATCCAGTTCTTTACCTGATGGAAAAAGATAGCTCTGGAAATAGCTCAACAAAACCAGAAATGTTATAAATTGAGTCATTTTTCATTTACTAGACATGTTTGCTCTTAAAGAGATTCTATGATAAATGCTTCAGTAAGTGGAAACTTAGTTTGTGAACAATTAGAAGGCATTAAAGCCAAGATCCAAAAAGGGACCAAATGCAAGCTGACAAATTGGACTTCAGCTTTGGAAGGGATTTGGCTGTTACAAAATAATAGTTAACATTGCCTGAGTGCTCACTGTGCATCAAACATTGTGCTCAGCACTTTCCACACTCTCTCTTATTCAACCCTTGCAGCAAATCTATGGGGATATACACTGTCAATATCCCTGTTGTGCAAATGAAGAAACTGGGGCTTGGAGAGGTTAAATAAGGTTACATTAGTTTTAAAAGCAGAAAACCACCCACAATAAAATAGTTCAGGAAACCTCATTAACATTGGTAAGTTCTTCTTAGATACTTCATTTCACAGGATTTGGGGGTACAGGTGGAGTGAGAATTCCACTCAGGTGGATAATTCCAAACTCCTAAACTTCTTTAAGGAGCTCTGGTGGTGTAGTGTCTAAGGCACTTGACTGCTAACCAAAAGGCTGGCGGTTCAAAGCCACCAGCCACTCCTCAGAAGGAAGGTTGGGCAATCTACTTCCATAGTCATATCACCTAGGAAACCCAAGGAAGGGTCACTTTGAGTCGGGTCCGATTCAATGGCACATAACAACAACAAACTTCTCTAGCTTTTCAGATCAAAAAATGGAAAAAGGATAGAAAATTTACTTGAATGGTGAAAATTTAGCCTTTCTTGAAAGCCAAGCATGGGAGGAATGGGCTATGCAATGTTGACAGGTTGATTGATTGATCGACTGATAGCCTGTCTGAGAAGGCTAGACCCACCAGGAAGCCGATTGTAGAGTTTCTATTTCCTGTCACTTGCTCATCCTCTATTTCAAAGCCCTCCCACCTCTCCTTCAATTCCCTCCTACCTCTCCTTCCCTCTCCCCTCCCACACCTTCTCCCCCAGCCTCCCTCAGCGCAGCCTTCCCTGCTTTGCCTCAGTACTGACTTCCTTGACATTCTAGCCCCAACCCTGTGGCACCTTTTTGAACTTCTCAAAAGAGAGAGCTGACTTCCAACTGGATCTATGCGTTTAAGTGAGAAATTCCTCCCCAGATCCCAATCCTTATTCCAAGGAGCACAGTGTTCTTTCCTCATGTGCAACTGAGGTGTATATCATGAGAGCTGTTTATGCACCCAGTGACTGTCCTTCAGTCTTAGGTACACAGGAAGCTGAGCTCTTGCTTGCAGTGGGTATATGAGGGAAGCATGCTCCAGGGATAAGGAGCTGTGGTGTCTTCCTAGGACTGCTGTGAACTCTCTGTGGCAAAGCTGAGGACAGCCAAACATTGGATGAGAACTTGGCTTTAGGATAATGTCCTGCATCTAGAGTCCCATGGTCTCTGCTATCCCCACCTGGATCGTGGTAGCCAACCCCAGGGAAATAGGGCTGAACGACGTCTATCATTGTGCAGCAGTGAGGTGCTGTGGAAAAGGGCCTTGATTCTAGGCACCTGAGCCTCTCTACTCATCCCTGAAGGAGGCACAGTGAGGAGAAGCCCAGCCCAGCCAATGCCATTAAGAGCATTAGCTATGATTCTTGGGGCAGCTGAGATACCTATAGGAGATACCATGTAAGCTGCCTTCCTTGGGAGCTCAAAGACTCCTTAGAAAGGAAAAACATACACGTGTGTGCTTGCTCACACAGTATTCACACATGAAGCATAGGAAGTTGGATAGTCATCCCAAATATAATAAAGAACTAGCAAACTTAAGTGCACTCAGTGAGCAGGCAGTAAGTTGTGGGTGGGAGATGCCAGGGATATGTGGGCAGATTCCTAGGCTGGCCTTTGGAACAGTGGTTCCGGTGGTGGAGGAGTTATAGGACTAGATTTGGGCCTAGGTGTTGACACTATTTTGTTGTGTGGTGTTAGTCAAAATGTTTAACCTGAGTTCCCACATCTGAAAAAATGGGTGTCTTAATGCAACCTTGTGGAATCCCTGGGGGCACAAATGCACTCAACTGCCAGCCAGTAAGTCAGTCATTCTTACCCACCCGGAGGTGCCTTGGAAGACAGTCCTGGCAGTCTGCTTCCAGGAGGTTGTAGCCTTGAAAATTCTATGGAGCAGTTCTACTCTGCACACGTGGGGTTGCCATAAGTCAGATCAACTCGGCAGCAACAAACAACAACAGCAGTGCAACCTTGCAGGGTGATTGTTTGTTTGTTTTAGAATTCAAAAAAATCTCTGTGAAGGAGTCTGGCACATAGTAAGTGCTCCATAACGTTAAATGAGCCCGAATCTGGCACCTTCTGGGGGTCCTCATGATCTGCACAGGGAAACCAGCTGTCCCAGAAGAGGTCCTGTTAGGAATACACTACAACACTCCTGGGTGAGGAAGGGTGGAAAGATGGTAGCATGGGACAAGGAAGGAAGGGTCATTAAATTTTGAATTTAATACTATATATATGTATATGTGGGAGCTCTGGTGGCATAGTGCCTAAGGCATTTGACTGCTAACTGGAAGGCTGGTGGTGCCACTCCTCAGAAGGAAGGTTGGGCGATCTACTTCAGTAGTGATACCACCTTGGAAACCCAAGGAGGGGTCACTATGAGTCGGATCTGACTCAACGGCAGTGTGTTTGGTTTGGTTTTTGGTATCTATATGTATATATACCTACTTCCGTAGTGATACTGCCTCAGAAACCCAAGGAGGGGTCGTTATGAGTTGGGGCCGACTCGATGGCAAAACAACAACAACAACAACATATGTATATATACTCTCTGTATTTATACACACACACACTATAGATATATATACATATTTATATGTTGTTGTTGTTATGTGCTGTGGAGTTGGACCTGACTCATAGCGGCCCCTCCTTGGGTTTCCGAGGTGGTATCACTAAGGAAGTAGATTGCCCAACCTTCCTTCTGAGGAGTGGCTGGTGAGTTTGAACCGCCAGCCTTCTGGTTAGCAGTCAAGTGCCTTAGGCACTACACTACCAGAGCTCCTCGTATGTATATACATACATGTTATTTGCTGTCGAGTTGACCCCGACTCATAGTCACCCCTCCTTGGGTTTCCGAGGCAGTATCACTACGGAAGTAGGATTGCCCAACCTTCCTTCCAAGGAGTGTATATATATATATATATATGTATATGTATATATGCATACAGACATACATATAGGTAGATAGATCTATGAATTTTGGTGGTGTAGTGCCTAAGGCATTTGACTGCTAACCAGAAGTTTGGTGGTTCAAACCCACCAGCCACTCCTCAGAGAGAAGACAGAGCAATCTACTTCCACAAAGATTTATCACCTTAGAAACCCAACGGAGGTTACTATGAATCAGAATCAACTTGATGGCAGTGAGTTTTGTTTTTGAGTACACACACACACAAATATGTGTGTGTGTATAAATATATTCATTCTAAATCCGCTGTTGTTGAGTCAGTTCTGAGTAGAACCGTATCATAGGGTTTTCAAGGCTATACTCTTTACAGAAGCAGACTATTACATCTTTCTCCTGCCACCAGAGCTCCCATATATATACACATATACTTTTTGTTTTAAAATAATAAGCAATATTTAAAAGGGTTTTTTTTTTTTAAAAAAAATAAAGAATATACTATACAAAATGAAGACTCCAAAGGACTGATGGCCACATGAATCAGCCTCCTCTAACCTGAGACCAGAAGAACTAGATGGTGTCTGGTTACCGTTGCTGACCTCTCTAACCAAGACCACAATAGAAGGTCATGGAAACCCTGAGACTATTGCCTCGAGACAACTTTCTAATTTGAAACTGAAGACACCCTCAGAGGCCACCTTTCAGCCAAATAACATTGTTGGGTGCCGTCAAGTCCTCTCCAAGTCGTAGTGACCTTACGTACAACAGAACAAAACACTGCCCAGACCTGTGTCATCCTTACAGTTGTTGCAGCCACTGTGTCAGTCCATCTCATGGAGGGTCTCCCTCTTTTCACTGACCCTCCACTTTACCAAGCATGGTGTCCTCTAGTCTGGTCCCTCCTGATAACATGCCCAAAGTACATGAGATGAAGTCTTGCCATCCTTGCTTCTACTGAGCATTCTGGCTCTACTTCTTCCAAGACAGATTTGTTTGTTCTTCTGGCAGTCTAGGCTATATTCAATATTATTTGCCAACATCATAATTTAAAGGCATCAATTCTTAGATCTTCTTCATTGCCCACCTTTCACATGGATCTGAGGCAACTGTAAATACCCTGGTGGGTCAGTCACACCTTATCCTCAAAGTAATCTTTGCTCTTTAACACTTTCAAGAGGTCTTTTGAAGCAGACTTTCCTAATGCAATATGTACTCGTCATTTGATTTCTTAACTGCTGCTTCTCTGGGTATTGATTGCGGGTCCAAGTAAAATGAAATCCTTGACAACTTTAATCTCCATTTATCATGATGATGCTTGTTGGTCCTGCTGTGATGGGACTATAAAACGAAAATCAACCATGAAGAATGTGCTCCTTAGAATAATCAACTACACAAAACCGAAAAGGCAACATGTACCCAGAAGCAAAGATGAGGAGACAGGGAGGGACAGGGAAACCAAATGAATGGAAATGGGGAACCCAGGGAGGAAATAGGAAGACATTGTGGGGATTACAACCAATGTCATGGCACAATCTGTGTATGAACTATTGATTGGAAAACAAACTTTGGCTATGTAAACTTTCTCCTAAAGCACAATAAAATGTTGTGCATGTGTGGATATACTATATTTTATTGTTGTTATGTGCCATCGAGTCGGACCCAACTCATAGCGATCCTTCCTTGGGTTTCCGAGGCGGTATCACTACGGAACTAGATTGGGCAACCTTCCTTCTGAGGAGTGGCTGGTGGGTTTGAACCACCAGCCTTCTGGTTAGCAGTCAAGTGCCTTAGGCACATGCTACCAGAGAGCACTCTTACATAGACTATTTAAATTCAAGCCTCAAAACAATCTTGAGGAGTGGGTATTATCCTCGTTTTATAGATGAAGAAACAGAAGGCTAGAGAGGTTAATTGACTAAAGGTCCCACAGCTGGTCAGAGGCAGACTCTGGCCCTAAGCCCAGGGTTCTCTCAGCCCAGTGGCCTTCAGTATGACAATTACAAACAGATGCCTGAGACCGCATGCCAGGGCTTCGATAGCTTGGTTTGTGATCTTCTGTGAGGACTGGGTCCTCTCTGTGTCTCAGTCTCCCTCTGTGTCAACTGCCCTGATGCTTCATGAAGAAAGATGTGGGGTAAACTTGCTCCCATTACACTCACTCAAGTGCCTCCTCTGCACTGGGCAAAGGGGGCACAAAGGGAGCTGAGCATCAATTGTGCCCCTCAGTTTGATAGGAGGGGAACCTTGAAAAACTCTACTTACAGCAGAGTTTAAGAAATGGGGCCGCGGCTCTTCATTGCTACCACCTGCGTCAGTATCACCTGGGAGTCTTCTAAGCCTGGAGTGGACTGGGCCTGGCGTCCTTTAGACGTTCCCCAGGAAATGCTGTTGTGCAGCCAGGGTTGAAGGCCACTGGGTTGGAGGACTGTAGTTGGGCTGCTGGGCAGAGCTGAGGCCCACTTCATATGAGCATAGAGAATTCCACCTTTACCTGCTTGCAGATGTGCTGGTAAATTCTTGACAAAGAGCTCTGGTGAGGCAAAGCCCAATGCTCCAATCACTAGCTGCACAGGTATAGGTTCTTGATAAAAGCTTGAACAGTGATGACTACGCTTATCTCTTTCTTCCTCACTTAGAGGGAAACTGAGCCACAGAGAGAGCTGAGGTTCTTGCTTAGGACCACAAACCTAACTGTAGAGAGACTGAGTCTGGATCCAAGTTATGCAGCTTGGAAGGTTCTGGGTTCAGCCTCTCTGGCTAGCTGTGTGACCTTAAACAAGTTAACTAAGGTCTCTGAGCCTCAGCATGTCTATGAAATGAGGATGATAATACCTACATCTCAAGATTGTTTTAGGGCCTGACTATTTAAATCCACGAGGAGCTCTGGTAGCATAGTGCCTAAGGCACTTGACTGCTAACCAGGAGGCTGGCGGTTCAAACCCACCAGCCACTCCTCGGAAGGAAGGTTGGGCAATCCTACTTCCGAAGTGATAACTGCCTCGGAAACCCAAGGAGGGGTCGCTAGGAGTCGGGGCCGACTTGACGGCACATAACAACAACAACAACAACACGAAAATCCACTTGTGGATGCTTTGAAAACCTAAAAAACACTAATACAATATGATTAATTATTGAACAAAAAATGAAAAGAAAAGAAGAAACTCACCCCCTACACTGTCCTTAATTGGTCACTGGTCAAACTTCTTATTTTATTCTTGAATATACAAAGAATTTTCTTTACTTGACCTGTCCTACACAGAATTAGAAAAGGAAAAATTTCTCCTAACCCATCCCATTCGAATTTCCCTGTATTTTGTGGATCTTTTGTGGTTAAAAGCTAACTTTTGTAAGGAGCTCCTATGTGTAGTACCTAAGGCATTTCACTGCCAACCAGACTGCTAACCAGAAGGTTGGCGGTTCAAACCCACCAGCCACTCCGGGGAAGGAAGACTGGGCAATCTACTTCCCTAAAGATTTACTGCCTCAGAAACCCAAAGGGGTGGATAGCAATAAGGTCCCCCTCCCCCCCCAGTTAAAAGACGTAGCTGTTCAGCCTGCGCCCCCTGGCGGTTATTCTTAGGAAGCTCTCTGATTTCACTGGAACTCTGGAACCACCACCACCGCTGTCGTGGATTGCATTAGGACTCCTAGCGATCCTACAGGACACAGGAGGTTTCCAAGGTTGTAAATCTTTAGGGGATTTGAGTACTTCTTCCTCCTGTGGACTGGCTGGTGTGTTGGTTAGTAGCTGAATGCTTTAACCACGGCACCACCAGACCTCCTTGGCAACCCTGGAAGAGACCAGAATTCTGCCTCTGGGCTGCGGGAGGTGGCTCCCTCACCTTGAACACCTGCTGGTGTGAAAGTTTGACCTGCCACACATGGCTCAGCTGCCAGTCCTTCTCTTGTTAGGTACAGAGTCGGTTCCAACTCATAGCGAACCCACATACAACAGAATGAAACACGGCTGGGTCTCACATCCTCACAATTGTTGCCATTGTGTCAATCCATATTGTTGAAGGTCTTCCCCTTTTTTGCTGACCCTGTACTTTACCAAGCCTGATACCCTTCTCTAGGGACTGGTCCCTTCTGGCAACATGACCAAAGTAGGAGAGAAGTCTGACTATTCTTACTTCTAAAGGAGCATTCCCCCGTGCTTCCTCCAAGACAGATTTGTTTTTCTACCAGTTCATGATACAGTCAATGTTCTTCACCAACACCACAATTCAAAGGCATCAATTCCTCTGTGGTCTTCTTTATTCATTGTCCAGCTTTTATGTGCATATAAGGCTATTGAAAAGACCATGGCTTCAAGGTGACATCTTTGCTCTTTAACACTTTCAAGTGGTCTTTGGCAGCAGATTTTCTGTCATCTGATTTCTTGACTGCTGCTTCCATGGGCATTGATTGTGGATCCAAGTAAAAGGAAATCCTTGACAACGTCAATCTTTTCTCCATTTATCACAATGTTGCTTATTGGTCCCAAACTGTGTGCCATGGTGCAGTTGTATCAGGTGCATGGAAACCCCACTATAGAAAATACTCTCATATTTAAGAAACGAATCATTCTTTTAATCTCACACAAAAAGTTCACCACTACTAGGATGACTGCAGGGTTTTTGATTTCTTTATTTGAGATGCAATCCATACTGAAGGCTGTAGTCTCTGATCTTCATCAGTAAGTACTTCAAGTCCTCTTCACTGAAAACCTTATGAATAGCAGGCAAACATTGTTTGATACAGTGCCAGAAGTTGAGTCCCTTAGGTTGGAAGGCACTCAAAACATAACTGGGGAAGAGCTGACTCCTCAAAGTAGAGTTGACTGTAATGACATGGATGAAGTAAAGCTTTCAGAACCTTCAGCTGTTGATGTGACACAACTCAAAATGAGCAGCAGCAGCTGCAAACATCCATTATTAATTGAATGTGGAATACATGAAGTATGGATATAGGAAAATTGGAAATTGTCTAAAATGAATTAGAATGCATAAAGATCCATATCCCAGGCATTTGTTGCTGTTGTTATGTGCCGTCGAGTCGGACCCAACTCATAGCGACCCCTCCTTGGGTTTCCGAGGGCAGTATCACTACAGAAGTAGATTGCCCCATCTTCCTTCCGAGGAGTGGCTGGTGGGTTTGAACCGCCAGCCTTCTGGTTACCAGGCATTAGTGAGCTGAAATGAACTGGTATTGGCCATTTTGAAACGGACAATCATATGGTCTACAATGCCAGGAATGACAAAGAAGAATGGCATCACATTCATCATCAAAAAGAGCATTTCAAGTATCCTCAAGTATAACATTGTCCATAATAGGTTAATATCCATACACCTATAAGGAAGATAGGTAGCTCTGGTGGCATAGTGCCTAAAGTATTTGACTACTAACCAGAAGGCTAGAGGTTCAAACTCACCAGCCACTCCACGGAAGGAAGACTGGGCAATCTACTTCCGTAGTGATACTGCCTCAGAAACCCAAGGAGGGGTTGCTATGAGTTGGATCTGACTCCATGGAAGTGAGTTTGGTTTGGTATAACAAAGATGAGTGTATTACTGTTAATCAAATTTATGCAACGACCACTAAAGTCAAAGACAGAAATGAAAGATTTTTACTAACTTCTGCAGTCTAAAATTGACCAAACATGCAATCAAGATGTATCTATAATTACTGGTGATTGGAATGCAAAAACTGGAAACAAAGAAGCAGCATTGGTAGTTGGAAAATACGGACTTGGTGACAGAAATGACATCAGAGATCACATGATAGAATTTCTGCAAGGCCAACGACTTACTTTTATGAACAGCAACTGCACAACAACATAAACGGTGACTATATATGTGGACCTTGACAGATGGAATACACAGGAATCCTGCTGCTGGATGAGTGTGATTAAAACAAAAAAAAAGATTTTCTGATTAAAAGAGCAGTGTCTCTATTTTGAAAAAAATAGAAAAAAATCATAAAACCTGTAACATGTCATGTGGTGATGATTCTACAGAGAAAAACAAAGCAGAGAGTGGAGACAGGAGTGTGGGAGGAGAGGATGAAGTTTTAAAAAATAAAGTGGTCAAGGAACGCATCAACTGAGAAAGTGACTGTGACAGGTTGGGTTCTCTGCAGGCAGACACTGGGACAGCGTCTAGGGTGGGAGATGTTACTAGGAATCATGCCTGTGAAAGGCAGGGGAGGAAGTAAGACCGAGCAGAGGAGGTGGTGGAACCGTGATACAGACTGTCAAAGCCTTGGGCAGGCCAGCAGGAAGCGGTGGAACGAGAACTGTTTCCCACGTGCGCCTTGAGGTTGTCTGCTGACCTGTACTGGGCAGCAAGTCCCCCATCCTCACAGAGGAATGTGGGTGACACATCTCCATGTCTACCATGTCCACTTCTGTGCACCTCAAACCCATGCTGGCGAGCAGCGCTTTTGCACCGCCCAAGGAAGATATTTCGGCCTCCAGCAGAGGACTTCTGACATCCTTTAATATACCAAACCAAACCAAACCCACTGCTGTTGAGTTGTATCCGACTCATGGTGACCCCTCCTTGGGTTTCTGAGGCGGTATCATTACGATAGTAGATTGCACAACCTTTCTTCCAGAGGTGTGGCTGGTTAGCAGTCAAGTGCCTTAGGCACTATGCTACCACAGTTCCTTCCTTTAATATAATAAACAAACAAACAAAAAACTCACTACCATCGAGTTCCACCATAGTGACCCCCTTTTGGGTTTCCCCGGTTGTAAATCTTTATAGAAGTAGATTGCCCAGTCTTCCTTCCACAGAGTGCCTAGTAGGTTTGAACCACCAACCTTCTGGTTAACAGTCAAAGGCCTTAGGCACTATGCCACCATAATAGCAACAGGAAAAGAGTCTACTTATTTGCTTGTTGTTGCTGTTATGTGCTGTTGAGTCGATCCGACTCATAGCAACCCCTCCGTGGGTTGCCGAGGCAGTATCACTATGGAAGTAGATTGCCCAACCTTCCTTCCGAGGAGTGGCTGGTGGGTTTGAACTGCCAGCCTTCTGGTTAGCAGTCAAGTGCCTTAGGCACTATGCTACCAGAGCTCCTACTTATTCGCTTACTTCATTTTAAACAACAAATTGGCAAATTGGGGGAAATAATGTAATAAAAATAGGTTAGGACTCTTGTCAATTAATGCTTCAGCTCCAACTGCCTGATTGGCTGGACTGCAGGTGGCAAAGCACCCCCTTCTGTCCAAGTTTCTTTGAGGGCTGCTCACAGGGCTCTCGCTTGTAATGCTCCCCTCCTAGATTGTCTGCAGTCATCCTAGCAGTGGTGAACTTTTTGTGTGAGATTAAAACAATCATTTGTTTCTTAAATACGAGAGTATTTTCTATAGTGGGGTTTCCAGGCACCTGATACAACTGCACCGTGGCGCACAGTTTGGACCATCTATAGAACATGTGACTTTGAAAACTAAGGTGCGCCTAAACCAAGCCATGGTATTTCCAATTGCCTCATATGCTTGTGAAAGCTGGACAATGAATAAGGAAGACTGAAGAAGAGTTAATGCTTTTGAGTTGTGGTGTTGGTGAGGGATACTGAAAGTACCATGGACTGCCAGAAGAATGAACTGATCTGTCCTGGAAAAAATGCAGCCAGAATGCTCCTTGGAAGCGAGAATGGCCAGACTTCTTCTCACCTACTTTGGTCATGTCAGAAGGAACTGTTCCCTGGAGAAGGATATCATGCTTGGTTAAGTAGAGTGTCAGTGGAAAAGGAGAAGACCCTCAGCAAGATGGATTGACATAGTGGCTGCAACAATGGACTCAAACATGGGAATGATGGTGAGAATGGCACAGGACCAGGCAATGTTTCGTTCTGTTGTCCATAGTGTTGCTATGAGTCAGAGGCAACTTGACAGCACCTAACAACAATAGAAACATAGGCTAACTATTTTATATTTAGTTTGTTTTGATAGTATTTTTTAATTGTGATGTGGGTGAAAGTTTACAGAGCAAATTCCTTTTCCACTCAACAGTTCATACACATTTTGTTTCATGACATTGATTGCAATCCCCATAATGTAATAGCTCTCCTCCCATTCCTCCCTGTGGTTACCTTTTCCCTGTGTCCTTCTTTCCTATGCATTCCTGCCTCTGACTATCTCCCTGTGCAAATGCTGCCCTTCTCATCTCCCATGAGTGATCTTTCTGAGGAGTGTACCTACCTGGTGTAAATATTCACCTTATGCCCCATCTATTGTTTGGCTAGAAGCCAGAGAGCGAGTTCAATTTCAGGCCTGAAAGATGACTAGAGGCCATAGTCTCAGGGGTCTCACCAGTTTCTATCAGACCAATAATCCTCCTCTTTTTTTATGATTTTTAGTTTTGTTCCACATTTTTCTTGTACTCTATCCTATTTTGATCACTTTCTTGTTTTGATAATATTTTAGTGAAATTAGTTTTTTGACCTATAATCCTCAGCCCTGGATGCACCACCTCCATCTTACAACCCACTGCTGCTGGGCCTTCTAGACCTTAAGACTCGGTATGTGTGCCAAGATCCAGCTCACAATGGGTAGTTGTGGCTGCACTGTCACTTGGTGCCCCACGGAGGCTGTTCTTCAAAAGGCAGTGACAGGCATACCTTGTTTTATTGTGCTTCACAGATACCGTGTTTTTGCAAACTGTAGGTTCGTGGCAACCCTCGACGGAACAAATCAATCAACACCATTTTTCCAAGTGTGTGCACACTTCGTGTCTCTGTGTCATATTTCGGCAATTCTCACAATATTTCAAACTTTTTCATAATACTATTGCACACTTTATAGCCTACAGTGTACTAAGTGTAAACATAACTTTTATATACACTGGGAAACAAAAAAATTCATGTGACTCCCTTTATTGAGGTATTCATTTTATTGTGGTGGTCTAGAACCAAGCCGTAATATCTTCAAGATGTGCCTATACTTCCCTGCTACAAATGTATGACCAGCTCCAGAACCCCAGGATTGCACTGCGGTTCTCCCACTGAGGCTTGCCACAAACCCCTTAAGGCATATTTCCCCACTGTTGATACTGTCAGCATCATAATGTCTACTGGACCATATGGCACAGCTGATATGGCCCAGTAGATCTGTGTCACCCTGACTGTGATGCAAGCAGCTGCCATCTGAGCCATATGGCCCAACAGATATCATGGTGCTGATGGTACCAACAGTGGAAAAGCTTGCGTCATAATCCGGGTGATGCAGGGCCACTTGGAGATGCCAGAGTAAGAAACCTGAGAGGGGGCTGTCCTGTGTCTCTCAAGTGAAACTCTGGTGGAAGCAAACTGAACATGTTAAGAAAGAGAGAAAGAGAAGCAAGAAAGAAAGGAGAAAGGGAGGGAGGAAAGAAAGAGAGAGAAAGGTGTACATAGGGAGTGAAGGAGGAAAAGAGAAATAGAGAAAGGGAGAGTGAGCAAGAGAGAAAAGAAAGGAGAGTGTGTGAGAGAAAGACAATGGAGTTCCTTTCTGTTGGATCCTTTTGTGGTGTTTTGGATCTTTTTACATACATATCTCCCCCAATTAACTGTGAGTTCCCCAGCTCCTCAAAAAAAAAAAAAAAAAAAAAAAACCTCTGCCATCGAGTTGATTCCGACTCATAGCGACCCCTATTGGGTTTCTGAGGCTGTCAACCTTTAGAGAAGTAGATTGCCCCATCTTCCTTTCACAGAGGAACTGGTGAGTTTGAACTGCTGACCTTCTGGTTAGCAGCCCAGTGCCCATGCTACCAGAGTTCTTTCCAGTGTTTCTATCTATAAGCCATATGATCCTGGGCAAGCCACTTTACTTTTCTGAGCCTCAGTGTACTCCTCTGTAAAATGGGGTTAATATTGGAGCCTATGGCATAGTAGTTCTGTGAGCATTGAGAGGGACAAGGCACAAAACCCCACACACACACACCCGGCACTGTGTCTACACATAATCAGCCCTCCTTAAGGGCTGGCTTTCATTCTTCTCCCTGGTGACCCTGGACAAAAGAGCCCCCAGCCCAACCTCAGCCCTCAGTAAATCTGTGCTAATGTGTTAGTGGGTACCGATGAGTTCATGTGTTACCCTTGGGTAACATGTGGTTAACATGTGTGCATTTTAATAGGACTCTTTTACAGTGACTCTAATGATGTGTGGAGTGTCTGGGGGCCGTGGGGGTTGTTCTCTCTGGTCGTAAACTCACCACTGCTTGGCTCCACGTTCTCCTCAGAGTCTCTACCCGACCCCTCGGCAGCCCAGAGTCTGCCACAGGACCTCAAGACCCAGGACTATGGGGAGTGTTTGTGAGTTGTTTGTGTGGTGTGTGCATATGTGGATGTTGTGTTTGTGTGGTTTGAGTTTGTGAATGTGTGTTGTTTGTATGGTATATGTGTTGTGTGTGGTGTGTGGTATGTGTGTGTACCCTATAGGTAAAGTCCTCAGAAGTAAGAAAAAACCACAAACTGACCCTATCTGGGCACCACTTCGTTACCCTCCTCCGTGGGCTCCGAGCCCCTCTCTCCTCCCCTACTCGACTGTGGGCATCACCTGTATCCTCATCTTTGCATCTCAGCATTGAGCCCAGAGCTCAACACAGTAGTACTTCTTTGCTAACTGGATGTGATAAAGCAGATGTTGATGGTCTTTTCTGAGAAGTGCTGCAGTGCCCTCTAGTGGATGCTCTGACCTTGTCGAGGTTTATAGTGACAGCAGTACTTGGACGGCAAGTTTCCTCTACCCTGGGCTCTGGGAGCATAGTGCCTAAGGCATTTGACTGCTAACCCACCAGCCACTCCTCGGAAGGAAGGTTGGACAATCTACTTCTGTAGTGATACCGCCTCGGAAACCCAAAGAAGGGTCACTATGAGTCGGATCCGACTCGATGGCAGTACGTTTGGGTTTTTTTGTTTTGGGAATTCAGGCAGACTTGGCTTTGGTTGCTGTTGGCCACTCAGAGAGTACTGTTGGCCTTGCAGAGAGTGGAGCTCACTACTAGCTGAGGCTGTGTGGGGGCGAGGCTGGCATCAGGCCGGGGAGAGGACTGATGTTGGAGACCAGATCTGATCCTGCCTCAGCCCAGAAAGGCAGGGTGGTTGTTGTATGCCCTCAAGTCCATTATGGCTCATAGAAACCCCATGCGGCAGAGCTGAACCACCTCATAGGGTTTTCTAGGCTGTAATTTTTATGGAAACAGACTGTCAGGTTTTTCTTCCAAGTTGCCTCTGGATGGGTTTGAACCACCAACTTTCTGTTAGCAGCTGTGTGCTAAACTGTTGCAGGGGAAGGTGAGACCTATCACTTTCTCAGAATCTCTCTTTTCTTCTCAGACAGAAATGACTCAACAGCTGTTCCTCATGTACGGAAGGAAGGAAGAGATGAATATTTATATGTCAGATACTTTAATAAGTAATTTACTGAAAGGGAAAAAGGAAGTAGGGCAGGAGATGGAGATAAGAAACAAACAAAATGTGATAAATCTAACGAGTCAGGAATGTGAAAAAAAAAAAAAAAAAGGTAACAACTGGAAAAGACAAAACTCAACCAGGAAAGAGCAGTCAAACGAAACGACAGGTGTCACATCAGTGATCACAGTGATTGCAAATGCATTAAATTCTCCACATGGGTTCTTTTTAAATCTACCTATTTACTTCTTGTTAATGATAATAATAATAATAAGGCACCTAAAACAAGATGACACATGAAAATAAAAATTCTCTCATCCAGGCAAATGCTTGCACACCCACATCCAAAAATCAGTAAGTCTTATTGGTTCTGGGTCCAAAGTGCATCCCTGATCCATCATCCTGGCCAGCACCATTGCCCAAGCCACCATCGTCCCCTGTTTGGATGATCCCAGTAGCTTCCCAGCCCACATCCTGGGTTCTACTCTTACTCCCCTACAACCCAGACTCTACCAGTATCAGAATGTTCTTTAAAAACACAAACGGGATCACATTGCCACCGCCTATTTAATAATGCTCCATTCCTCATGCACTGTGAAGAACGTAAGTGATGTCACTGGACAACTTGTGTAGAGATTGTTGAATGGGGACCTAAACTGGTGTGTAAACCTTCACTGAAAATACAATAAAATATTATTTTTCAACATTTATTATTACTAAACTGAAATGAAAATAATAATGCTTTCCTTGTCCTCTATTTCACTTGAAATAAAGTCCAGCCTCCTTCCTGTGGCCTACAAGACCCTGTTTAATGTGTAGAACAGAAGAAAAATGCCACTCCAGAGGGCAGAACTGGGACCAAATGATAGGAGTTGCAGAGTGTGACCTTTGACTCACAGAAGGGAGGAATTTTCTAATAATCAGAGTGTCCAGGCCTATGTCCAATGAGGTGTAAGGTCCCCACCGTGGAGAGTGCAGGGCTGATGCTAAGGGCTTCTCACACTGGGTTGGCTGAAGGAATAAGAAATGGGAGGAGGAAATGCTCACTTGAGTGATGGTGGTGAGATAAACAGATCACATCTGAAAACAGACAGTTGTTCTTTAGGAACTATAAGCCTCTGCTTCTTCTTGAATACTTTTTCCAACTAGGAGCTCAGTACTTGGCAGGCAGACCTTTCTGTTGGTCAACATTTTAAATGTTGCCCAGGCTGAGTCTGTCTGTTTTCCTGAAACATCTTCTCTGTGGTTTCAGTTCTTCCCTCTTTCAGAGTTCCAAACATATGCCAGAGGTTGTGTTAGGTGTTGGGAGGGGCACAGTCTGCTGTCAAGTTCATGGAGTAGCTGGACTCATAAACAGTTACAGCATCACCATATGATTGTCCTAGTGGTGTATGTGCAAGGGACAGAGTACAAGGGAATTGGAGTGTGTGAGACCTCAACCCTGGATGGGCATCAGCACCATCTAACATCAGCATCAGCATCATCTGGGCTCTAGGAAATACCACACCCAGAGCCTGCCTCCAGAGATTCTGTGGGGGCGGCCCAGGCTTTGGTGTTTGGTGGTGTAGGGGGTAAGGCATTTGGCTGCTAACCAGAAGGTCAGCGGTTCAAACCCACCAGCTGTTCCATGGAGGATGATGAGGCAATGTACTTCCATAAAGATTTGCAGCCTTGGAAACCCAATGGGAGTCACTATGAGTCAGAATGGACTCCATGGCAGTGGGTGGTGGTGTGGTGTAGGTGGTACTAAGGTGACTGAGGTTGTGAACACTGCCTTAGGTGAGAAGAGCTTCATCTTTGAGACACACAGATTAGAATCCCAGCTTTACCACTTGACAGCTATATAACCCTTGGGCTTCTACCTCTCCAGTCCTGTGAATGAAAAGGAGAAGAAAGAGGAAGGAAGGAGACAGAGGGAGGGAGAGAAGGAGAGACTTCTTGAGAGCAGTGTACCTGGCTAGAGAAAACTGGGGCAGAGGAGTTGGGGAGGGGCAGTGTCTTTGCGAATGGCCACAGCACCCAGGCTGACAACACCCAGGCTGTGGTATAGTTGTGGGCACCTGCTCAGCCCAGTTACCATTCCCTGGAGAAGGATGTCATGCTTGGTAGGGTGGAGGGTCGACGAAAGAGGGGGAGGCCATCAACGAGATGGATTGATACGGTGGCTGCGATGATGGGATCAAGTATAGCAGGGATTGTGGGGCTGGCGCGGGATCGGGCAGTGTTTCGTTCTGCTGTGCATGGGGTCGCTATGAGTCGGAAACGACTCTACGGCACTTAACAACAACAACAAGCTCTCAGCATTCATTTCAGGGGGAGCTGAGATAATGCCTGTATGTAGAGAATGCAAATACTGATAAAATGTTAAGGAAGGATTTTCACAAGAACCCCATTAGGTGGTGCAATGCAGGGAATTACTTAATATGGCTCTTCTAGTCATGTCTTTGTGACTCTCACCAGATGACTGGGTAGGATTATTCAAATAAGGTGTTGTTGTTGTTGTTATGTGCCGTCGAGTCGGCCCCGACTCATAGCGACCCCTCCTTGGGTTTTCGAGGCAGTATCACTACGGAAGTAGGATTGCCCAACCTTCCTTCCGAGGAGTGGCTGGTGGGTTTGAACCGCCAACCATCTGGTCAGCAGGCAAGTGACTTAGCCACTATGCTACCAGAGCTCCTCAAATAAGGTGTATGGAACCCTAATGTGAAAATTGGTCAGTTTTACCATCCTGGTAGATTGAAAATGAGCCATCTCAGAGACAGAAAAAGGAGGATCTCACTACCATCAAGACAGAATGAGAGCTAGGAGTACAGTGCATCTTTGAACCTGAGATCCCTCCACTGAGACAGCAGAAGGATGGTGGCAGCAGAGGCAGCAGAAGGAAGAGGTAGGCACGAGGCAGAGCGACAGGCTTCCCGGCCCATGGAGCAAGAAAGCTGAGTGCCCTAGGGCAAGAGGCTTACTGGCAGAAGGAATGCCTCTCTGGGCACCTGTTTGACAGAGCTAAAGGAGCTTTGTAATACTGGCCTGAGCAGGGCAGAGGCTGAGGGTCTAAGAGAAGTATGCCTGTGGCATTGCTGAGAAGTCCTGGTGGAAGAATTGTATCCTGAGAGTTCCTAACCTGCATTGTAACCTGCTACTCCCCTAATAAACCCCCTAATCCGGAGTATTGTCTGTGAATTCTGTGTGCATGTTGCAGTGAATTATCAAACCTGGCAGAGAAGTAGAGTGCCCTGGGAGGAACAATTGGTGTCAGAATTGGTAAAAAAACAAAAAAAGTTGGAGGGTGTCAGTTTGTCTGACCTCTGCCTCATAGGAATCAGCCCTGGCCTGCTGATGGTGATTTTCCACTTGCGTAGTTAGAGGAGGTTGGAAGACATTGTCTCCATACCCTTCCCTCTTTGAAGTGGGTGCTCTGAGTTTCCCCATCACAGCAAAGGAACGGGGTGCCCTAGAGGTTAAGGGATATGTCTAAGGTCTCTTGACAATTAAGTACTGGACTGAGGTTGGAATGCAGAACTGACTCATGCAGAAGCCAAGCTTGAGCCCTGTGTGCCCATCACCAGCTTGAGAAATAAAATATTACCACTCGGTTAAAGTGTCTACATCCCCTTCCTAATCCCCTTCACCTCTTTCCCCTCTAACCACTGTCTTGAATTTTGTGTTTATCATTTCCATATTTATATACTTTTACTAGAAGATTGGGCAATCTACTTCCGTGGGGATACTGCCTCGGAAACTCAAGGAGGGGTCGCTATGAGTCAGATCCGACTCGAGGGCGATGAATTATATGTATGTATACTCATCTCTCAGTTTGTTGTACTGTGGTGGCTTCCATATTGCTGTGATATTGGAAGACATGCCACCAGTATTTTAAATACCAGTAGGGTCACCCATGGTGACCAAGTTCCAGTGGAGTTCCAGAGTACTGGAATCTACTTCCTGGTAATCTACTTCCAAAAACCAGCCAATGAAAGCCCTATGGATCAGAACAGAATACTGTCTGATACGGTGCTGGAAGATGAGCCCCCTGGGTCGGAGGGTGCTCAGAACACGCAGTGACCACAGCAATGGACTCCTGCACACCAGTGACCGTGAAGACGGCACAGGACAAGGCACACTGTGTTCTGTTGTACATGGGGTCACCATGAGTTCAGTCTGACTTGACAGCAACTCACAACAGCACTGTATCTATAAGGACCCACAAAGAATACCTAGTATCCTAGTGAATGTTTCAAACCTTTTGATAAACAGCATCAATACTAGAGAAATCCTCCACCAACCTGCTTTTTTCTCTCAAAGTTGTGTTTTTGACTTGTATCTATGTTGGTACATGTATCTCTAGTTTATTTATTGTCACCACTTTTTAAAATCCATCAACCTGTTGAACAAGGTAATGGTCAAACATGGTGCTCCCAGCTTTTCATTATTGTATGTCTACAATACTGCTGCTGCAAGCATTTTGGTTCAGGAGTCCTTCTGCACACTTGAGAGTTTTGCAAGGGTTTGCACCCAGGAAGGTTCCTGTGTGGTATAAACGGTCTGCCCTCAGCTACTTACTACTGAAAGGTTGACAGTTCAAACTCACCCAGGAACACTGCAGGGTGAGTGGTGGTGATGGTGGAAAGACTGGCCATTTGCTTCCATATAGATTATAGCCAGGAAAACTCTGTGGAGCAACTCTACTCTGAAACACATGGGGTTGCTATAAGTCCAAATCGACTCAACAGCAACAGGTTTGGGTTTGGCTTTTATATACCTAGTGATGGAGTTACTGGCTGAAGGGTGTGGTGCTCTTCAAATTCACAGTGCAGTTGACCCTGATGCCAGCTCTGTGCCAGAGCTTCTGTAACTCGGCACCCTCACCCACACTTGGTTTTGCCATATTTCACATGCGCAGCCTACATTCTTTATATGGTAGTTAATAGTCCTTTGTGATAGAAACAATGACAGAATCATTACATGAGGAACTGCATCTAGGCTCTGTTCTTGGCTATCAGGTCCTCAGCAAAGTCTGCTCGAGGTCGCCAAGGCAAGCTGTGCCATTATTAATTCAGGACATCCTGCTATGAAACACGGAATGAAAGACATGAAGCAAATGAAGGATTTGGAAAGGCATGTTGGCCATTCTCCCCCAACCATCTGCTTCAAAGCATCATCCTTTTGTCTTGACCTTTTGTCTGAAGGCATAAGTAGGGAGTCTAGGCATCTAGGTTTGCCTGGGCTGGTCCTGCTTTATGCGAATTGTCCCTGTGGCATTATTATTAGTAACATTTCCTTTGACTCTTCAGAGTGTTCAGGTTTAGAGGATAAATTATATGCTCACCTGCAAAAAGGACACAATGCCAGCATCCTCTCACCGCCTCTAACTTCATGAAGGGGAGAGGATCACCACTGACATCAACAGCCCAAGGCTGGTTCCTAGGAGGTCGAGGTCAGACTTGCCACCACCCTCCAACATTTATACCAATTATTTGACACCAACTGTCCCTCCCAAGGGGAGCTCGGGTGGTGTAGCACCTAAGGCATTTGACGGCTAACCAGAAGGCTGGCAGTTCAAACCCACCAGCCACTCCTCTGAAGGAAGGTTGGGCAATCTACTTCCATAGTGATACTACCTCAGAAACCCAAGGAGGGGTCGCTGTGAGTCAGATCCAACTTGATGGCAGTGAGTTTGTTTTTTGGTCTCTCCCATGACACTCTTATTTCTCTGCTGGGCTCAATAATTTGTTGTACAGAACTCACACACAATACTCAAAATTACAGAGTTTATTAGAGAGGTAACAGGTTACAATTCAGGTTCAGAAACACTTAGGGTATAATTCTTCCATCAGGACAGCCTCCCCTCAGCCATGCCGCAGCCATGCTTCTCTCTGGCCTCGGCCTCTGCCTTGCTCAAGGCCAGTGTTACAAAGCTCTTTTAGCTTTGCTGTGCCCAGAGAGGCACCCCACTCTGCCAGCAAGCCTTCTGCCCAAAGACACTCAGCTTTCTTGCTCCATGGGCAAACAAGCCCCCACTCTGTCTCATGCCAGTCTCTTGGTTCTGCTGCCTCTGCTGCCACAGTCTCTCTGCCATCTCTCTGCCGCCTCTGCCCAGGAGGTCCGGCGCATGGATCTCAGGTCCAAGGACATGCTCCACTCCTGGTTCTCTGCCTTGATGGCAGTGAGATCTGTCTTTCTACCTCTGGGATGGCTCACTTTATGCATAGCAGAATGGCAAAACTGACCATTCCCATGTTAGGCTTCCATACACCTTATTTGCATAGTCCTGCCCCCACAAGGGTGCCCTGTACCTTATTTACATTATTAATAAGCTTTGTGTGCAAGCGCACAAAGACACACTCATACAAAGGCAAGAGGGTACGGTATCGTCCAGGCCAAGGTAGGGAAGGGGCAGTTCAACAAAGACTTCGTAGAATGGTCGTCCCCAGTGGGGGTCTTGAAATTCCACTGGTAGGAGTAGTCCTCAATGGGTCTGCTCTGCAGAGGAAGAGCCCACGCTTCAGAGGCTACTCCATTGGCAATCCTTTGTGGCAATTCCCTGAGGGGCCACAAGCACCTTACATTTATATAGTCCCACTCAGTCATCTAGTGAGAGTCACAAAGACCATGTCTAGAAGAGCCATATTAAGTAATTCACTGCACTGCATCAGCCTAACTGTGAGAGTGGCGACTCAGATCAATTTGTTTTCCACAGATTTCTTGCATTCTTTTGAGGAGTCCCTGGGTGATGCAAACAATTAGTATGTTTGGCTGTTAACTGAGAGGTTGGAAAGTCAAGTTTACCCAGAGGCACCTTGGAAGAAAGGCCTGGTGATGTATTTCTGAAAAATCAGCGATTGAAAACCCTGTGGAGCACAGTTCTACCCTGACAGACGTGGGGTTGCAATGAGTCAGAAGTGACTTGATAGCAAATGGTTCTGTTGTGGTCAATGTAGATCTCATTGAGGGCCAGAGAGCCCGAATATTGCAAATCACAGGAGAAGAGTTGCAATTATTGCCGCAGAAGTTTAAGATGGATGGAGGAGCCCTTGGAACCATTCAGAGAAGGAGCTAACCACAGCCCAGAAGCCCTTACCCTGTCACTGTGGAGTCCTGGCATGGCTACATAGTCATTGCCCATGGGACACCCGGCTCTTGGGGCAGGTGGTGCTGGGTAGCCTCACGGGTGCCGCTCTCCCTCCACCCCTATTCTCCCCGGGATCAGAATCCGTTCCAGGCCACCAGACAGAGCTCCCTGCCAGCGCTTTCACGAGAACAGTTCCTGGATGTGCTCTGTGAGTTGTGGCCAAGCTCTTGTGACAACACCTCCTGGAATAACAAAGGCGGCCTTTGTGGGCAGCCGGCTCCGGCTAACAGCTTGTGGATGGCTGGACTCCCTCTGGCACTTTCTTTTTCTAGACAGCTCCCCCACTCTCATCCATTCAGTACAAGACAATCTGGGATCTGAGATAGATAATTGGGCCATTTGATCAACCTGAAGAGGTAGGTCAGGGAGGCCTTCCAACATCAAAACTTCCGGAGGAAGTGGCAGGACACAGTGTGAGATCTGTGGTGGGAGACAGCTTGGGGCCTCCACACTTGGTGGTTGTGTGTTAGCATTGTGCCACAGCTAAGTGAAGGCCTCCAGCTCAGCAGCAGGCTCACTTGACAAAGGTTTTCTCTTAGACACAAGCCCACAAAGGATTGCCAATGGAGTAGCCTCTGAAGCGTGGGCTCTTCCTCTGCAGAGCAGACCCATTGAGGATTACTCCTACCAGTGGAGTTTCAAGACCCCCTCTGGGGACGACCATTCTATGAAGTCTTTGTTGAACTCCCCCTTCCCTACCTTGGCCTGGGCGATACCGTACCCTCTTGCCTTTGTACGAGTGTGTCTTTGTGCGCTCACACACACACACACACACACACACACACACACACATGTATCTATCATAGCATAACAACTCCTTCCAGGACAGTGACAAAATCTTATTTATTTCTGTATCCTCCTGCACACACTAAAACCAAAACCAAAATCATAAGCAAATGTATTGCCATTGATCTATTCCAACTCATGGTGTTACCACCATGTGTTACAGAGTACAATTGAACTCCACAGGGTTTTCTTGGCTGTGACTTTTATTGAAGAAACCCTAGTGGTGCAATGGTTAAGCATGTAGTGACTGACTGAAAGGTTGATGGTTAGAACCCACCCAGTGGCTCCAGTGGGAGAAAGCCCTGGTGATCTGATTTTGTAAAGATTACAGCTCAGTTACCATTTGGAAGCCCCTGCTCTCAGGCTCTGTGGTGAGAAGAGCTCAGATCCTCTTTGCATAAGGAATGCAATGAATATTTGCAAAACTTTGTGAAAGGATTTTCACAAGAACCCCAGGAGGTGAGTACTCTGAATATCCCCATCACAGAGAAGGAAAGGGTGCCCTAGAGGTTAAGGGATATGTCTAAGGCCTCCTGACAGTTAAGTACTGGACTGAGGTTAGAATGCAGAACTGTCTTGTACAGAAGACTGAACTGAGTTCTGCGAGTCCAAGGACTACACTTGATAAACTAACCTCAGGAAAAAAAAGGGTGGGTGAGGGTGCCTTATGGAATCAGTCATGCATATTCAGTCAGTCATTGACTATGCAGTAAGGCCCCAGCCATGTATACACATTGAGACCCCAATGAGTATTATGAAGAAGCCCAGACCTTGGAGTTTCGTTTTGAGCTTCTGGATAGATGCTGCACATGAGAGAACCGCCACATCTCTGGAGACTGAACTGCCTGCTGAAAGCTCCTCCCCGACCTCGCCTGTGTATCTCTTTGTGTATATCCTCTTGTGGTTATATTAAAAAGGTTATGGTGAATATACCTCTTTCCGTGAGTTCTGTGAGTCATTCTAGCAAATTATCAACCCATCGGGTGCTGTGATGGCCAGCAGGGCTTGGCGTCTGCCTATTTGGCAGTTGATTAGAAGCAGAGTCCTAACTTGCGAAGATCCAGACTTGGGTGGTTCGTGGACAAAAGGGGGCAGAGTAAGCACTTATTTTGTAAAGACCTAACTCTGAATGATTAGTGTCAGAGAGAGAGAGAGAAAAAAAATGCCATGTGGGTTGCTGGTATCAGAGATGGAGAAGTGGGAAAGCGGGGATGTGATTTATTTTTGCATTTTGGGCATCAGCAGACCCTCTATTGCATCTTACTACCCTTTAGGCTATGGTTCCAGAATGACTGGGATGTTTCTTTCAGCCTTTGTCTTTATATAAAATAGAAATATGTCTCCATCCCTATTCTCTTCTTGCCTTGTCTTGTGAAATCATCCTTTCCATCTCAGCTCCCATAGCATTTTCTCCACAGAGCCTTGCCTAGCCTCTCAAATGTGCTTTCACAGCATTCTACAGTTCTCCTGAATGGTGCACATCACATTGTAGTAACAATCATGTGAATAATTATCTTCCTACCAGACTGTAAGCTCCATGAAGGCAGGAACGGTGCTTATCCTGCTCATTGTTACATCCCTGTAGGTGGTGAAGAACCTCTCCCTGCTGCCCCTTACCTTATTCCCCCTTTTCCTGGGATGCTGATTTAATTGGTCATTTTCCAAGGCATGGATACTGGTGGACAGGGCCACAGTGTGTGAACATTCACCCACAGCCCTGTAGCCTTGCTTCTGCTTCCTTTATCTGAGCCACTGGACCAGTAAGACAACCTGGGCTCTCTCTTGGGGGCTGGTATCCTCTCCTCGCCCCTCTTTCCATGAATGCCAGAGCACCTGGAAGGGCTTTTCAGGTGGGGTCCAGTTCTTCATCTGGTGGGACCCTGGTCTGGGCTGTGAGGCTGAAGCAGGGGTTCCCACCCAACTCAAAGAAAAGCCTGTTGTGGGGAATCATGCACTCACCCAGCTAATAATACAATGTCACTTTTGTTTCTCATTGATTTTTATCCCCATGGCCTCGAGAACTTATTAGAAAAAGTGATGACTGGAGGGCAAGACTTGGCCTTTCCTGGGTCCTTTGGTCAAATTCCATTGAACAGACCTCTCACCTCACTTAAATCCTACTCAATGAAGGAATTGCAATATTGAAGGATTCTATCAGCAAAATATTGAATGATGCAGGAAGCATCAAAAGAAGGTGGAAGGAATATACAGAATCACTTTACCAAAAAGAATTGGTCAACGTTCAACCATTTCAGGCAGTTGCATATAGTCAAGAACCAATGTTATTAAAGGAAAAAGTCCAAGCAGCACTGAAGGAATTGGCAAAAAAACAAAAAACAAGACTCTAGGAATTGACAGCATACCCAATGAGATGTTTCAACAGATGGATGCTGCACTGGAGGCACTTACTTGCTTATGCCAAGATATTTGGAAGACAGCTACCTGGCCAACTGACTGGAAGAGACTCATATTTGTGCCCCACTCCAAAGAAAGGTGATCCAACAGGATATGGATGGAACAATATCATTAATATTAAACACAAGTAAAATTTTACTGAAGATAATTTAAAAACAGTTGCAGCATTACATTGACAGGGAGCTGCCAGAAATTCAAGCTGGCTTCAGAAGAGGATGTGGAATGAGAGATATTATTGCTTATGTCAGATAGACCTTGGCCTTGGTAAATAAAGAATACCAGAAAGATGGTTATCTGTGTTTTATTGACTGTGCAAAGGCATTTGACTCTGTGGATCATAACAAATTATGGGTAACATTGCAAAGAATGGGAATTCCAGAACACTTAATTGTGCTCATGAGGAACCAAGAGGCTGTTGTTTGAACAGAAGGAGATACTGCATGATTTAAAATCAGGAAGGGTGTGCATCACAGTTGTATCCTTTCCCCATACTTATTCAACCTGTATGCTGAGCACATAATCCTAGAAACTGGGCTATATGAAGAACGTGGCATCAGGATTAGAGTAAAACTCATCAACCACCTGAGATGTGCAGATGACACAACCTTGTTTGCTGAAAGTTAAGAAGACTTGAAGTATTTGCTGATGAAGTTCAAAGACTACACTTGTCAGTATGGAAAACAAAAATCCTCACAACTAGACCAATAAGCAACATCATGATAAATGGAGAAAAGATTGAGGTTGTCAGGGATTTCATTGTAGTTAGATCCACAATCAACATCCATGGAAGCAGCAGTCAAGAAATCAGACAACGTATTGCACTGGGAAAATCTGTTGTAAAAGACCTCTTTAAAGTGTTAAAAAGCAAAGATTACTTTGAGGATAAATTATGCCTCCCCTCCCCCTGTGGTATTTTCAATCACCTCATATGCATGTGAAAGCTGGTCAATGAATACAGAAAATCTAAGAAAAATTGACGCCTTTGAATCATGGTGTTGGCGAAGAATACTGAAAATAACCATGGACTGTTGGAAGAATGAACAAATCTGTCCTGGAAGAAGTGCAGCCAGAACGCTCCTTGGAAGCGAGAATAGCCAGACTTTGTCTCATGTATTTTGGTCATGTTGTCAGAAGGGATGAGTCCCTGGAGAAGGATATCATGCTTGGTAAAGTGGAGGGTCAGTGAAAAAGGGAAGACCCTCAATGAGATGGATTGACACAGTGGCTGCAATGATGGGCTCAGGACCAGGCAGTGTTTTGTTCTGTTGTACACAGGATCACTATGAGTCAGAGACGACTTGATGGCACCTAACAACAACAGTGAAGGCAAGAAGAAGGGAAGGAAAAAAGGTATAAATGAAGGAGGGAAAGAAAGAGGAAGGAAGGGGGAGAGAAGGAGAGGAGAAAGAAAGAAAAAGAGAAGGGAGAAAGAAAATAAGGAGAAATGAAAGAAGGGAAGGAATGCACAATCCAGAGCTCGCTTCTCCCTCTAGTCATGAACATTTATGAAGCTTTGTCCCCAGAAGGATCCTGTCGCACATCATTCAGATACTATGAGACTCCTGGGCTTTGCTCCTGTGTACACGTAAGCCACACACTGTGTGCCAGGTGATGGGTGATGTTGCGATAGCTCCTAGGCCTCATCCTGATATATTCAGAAAGGTTCCTCTGCCAATCAGCTGGCCAGGTGGCAGTGTAAACTCTGTAGCCTGAGCAAGAGTCAGAAGGTCTAAAGGGCCAGTTAGATAGTATTTTCTTGGCCTGCAAGTGGTCTCTAGATCCAATAATAACTCCCTAAAATCTAAAACTGCCTGCATGTTAGTACTCACAACAACCCCACAAGCTGAGCATCACCATCTCCTCCATACTTTACTAAAGGGAACACTAAAGCCCTGTCATGGATTGAATGTGTTCCCCAAAAATATCTGTCAACTAGATAAATGAGGCTCAAAGCCATTCTGTAATTTACAGAATGTAATTTACAGAGTGCTGTATCAGAATTTAAATTCTCAAGCACTTGGGTTTGTGTAAGGCTGTGGTCTGCAGTGGGAGCCCCAACTCCATTTTGAGGCTTCACATAAGTTTCAGACGCCATTTGGGTTCTTTCTGACCATTAAGACAAGCTCCAGGACAAACCTAGGGAGGGGCAGTTTGCCTTGGGAACTTGGCTGCGTGTGTCCTTTTCTGATTTAAATTGAGGTTGGGGTATTGTTTGGTGACCACCTTGTGACTAAGAGTCAGGCTGCATGGTCACAAGTCACAGCCTATCCTGACCACTGCTTAGCCAGGTAGTCAGGGCCCAGAACCAATCCTGTCACCCTTTTCTATCTTCAATTCCCAATTATGGTCTTTTTCCTTTTTCTGTAGTCCTGCCTGCAACAGTGATGAATCGATCTGCAACCAATCATGATTTTGTGATGATTCCCTGTTTGTTTGTTTTTTTCAATACATGTAATTAACCCCATAGCCATGACTCAGTAGATTCCATTCAGCTTTCTGTAATATGTACATGCTGATGGTTTCCCTCATCCTGGATGATTATTTTGTCTTTGTCCTGCCAAGGCTTAATAAAAGTGTCCCTACTGAACCTCTTTGAGTCTGGGGTCTCTTTTCGCTTTGTACAGTACCCAGCACTCATAATAACAATCATCAACATTAATTCATAACAGTAATAGGTTGTCATTTATTGGAGACCTGCTCCTCGCGAGTACTCCAGTAGAGCTTTTACATACTTCTCTCATTTAATCTTCACATCTGTCCCATGAGGCAGGAGTCATTATTTTACAAATGAGGAAACTGAGAATCAGAGATCAAATGACTAAAGGGCACCGAGCTAATGAGAGGTGGGGTCAGGTTTCTAACCCAAGTCTGTCTGACTCCAAAGCCTTTCTTCTTTTCACTATGCTATCCTGCTTCCAGCTGGTAGCAGGAGGCACAGAGAGGATTCTGTGAGTATCAGCAGGAAGGACAAAATACATACTGAGGAGGAAAAGGCTTCAAGGTCTGACCCAGCAGGGCAGCTTTGGAAAACAGGGAGAAGAGAATGCCTCATGGGGAACCATTTCTGCCTGGGCTGGGAAAGAAACTCGGGATGAAATTGGCCAGACCCAGTGCCTGTGAAAATTCTGGGGACTTGGGACAAGAGGGAGAAGGGGTCGGGTCAAGTATTCAGATGACCCACACATGCTGCCCAGAGACGGGGGTGGGGGCAGGGTCTGGTAAAGCTCTCCAGCTTTGCAGAGGAAAGGATACAAGGTTCCTTTGGCAAGACAAGGAGCCAGGAGACAGACCTCAAAGGCCCCATTGACCCTGGTGGTTCTCTCTAGGGATGCTGCTATATCAGGTGGTAGGAAAGAGGGTGAGAAAATGCTAGACTAAGATCTCCCTAACAGTGTTGTTGTGAACAGCAAATGTGACTGAGTTACTCCTCTGCTTGAAACCTTAAAACCCATCAGGGGCTTCCTGTCTCCCTCAGGCTGACCTCCAAGTTCTGTCACATGACTGATGAAGCATCTGCAGTGCGGCCACTGCTGACCCCACCAGCTCCTCCTGTACTAAACCACCTCCAACACATACTTTACGATCTACTGGGTCGCCTTACACCACCCCTCCCCCCAGCCCCTGCATGTGAGAACCACCTGGGGAGCTGTACAAACACACAGGTCCCAGGCCCTGCCCCAGATGGTTAGAATCTTGCAAGTGGGCACCTGACATTTTTAAAAGCTCCCCATGTGATTCCAGTTTGTAGCCAGGGCTGAGAAACTCTTCTGCTCTGCCTTTTCCCTCTGTCACCCTCTCCTGGCAAACATCTCTTACTCTCCAGGTCTCAGTGAGGTCTCAGCCCAGTGACCGCTTCCTAGGGAAGCTTCTCATGACCCTTTGACAGGGATGGGTGCCTGGTCTACAGCATGTTCCAGTGGTGCCCTATGCTTACCCTGTGAACAGCGGTCACTCGATTTTTCTCCCCTCAGACTGTGACTGACTTCTTTGAGGACAGGGACCTTGTCTACTGGTTCACAGTTGTACCCCCGCACCTGGCATATAAAAACAGTTCCAAAAATATGAGCTGAAATGTTAAATATCAAATTAAAACCTGTCTCTCTAAAAATTTTCCCAATCCCTGATATTCCCTCCTTCCTAATTAAAAATGAAAGCCCAAGTCTTTCCCGTTTTTTTAAGTTTTCCCAAATGTCTGTGGGTATTGGTCCTTAATTAGCACTTTTTGATCCCTCTGGGTCCTCTGGGGAGAGCGGGAACTGACTCTCTGTTCCTGCAAACATTAGTGTTTCCCCAAATAGCTCCCAGAAAAGGAAGCACTGCTTCTCCACAAGAAAAGACAGTTTGCAAACAAGAGCTCTGCACAGGCAGGCTCAAAGGCAACTGGAGCATTCCCCTTTCTGGGAGCTGTTTAAAGCACCTCTATTTAAGATCACAGAAAAGTTTAGTCAATACTCATCCATTTCCTCTCTTCCTCAGGGGAAGCCAGGCTGAGCTCTTGTCAGTGAGGGTAGTGGCTGCAGAAGAGCTTCAAGAGAGTGGAGGGGGATCCGTGTTGGATCGGAAGAAGATGAAGGTGAGAAGCTGCCAACAGGGCATTAATTGGCTTTGGAACAGCCAAGAGCCTCATCCCGGTCCAAAGGACCTGAGGCAATTTCCGAAAGCAACTGTGGTGCAAGAGGCTGTACCCCTTCTCACCTCCTTTGAATGGGCTGCTCGGAAGTAGGAGAAGGAGCCAGAAATCCACAGGGCATCCTCCTCCCACCAACTGCCCAGGGCCTGGAGGGAAGCCAGGCTGCTCACCTCCTGGGGCTTGGGAATATGCCTGAATAAGGAAGCTGCAGCCCAACTCCCCATCTTTGAGAGGAAGTGCTGACTAGTGTCCTGGCGAGCTGCGGGAGAGGGTGGTCTGTGGCCCAGCGCTGGGGGTGGATAACTAGTCTTTGTTTGGTTTCTGGCTTCACCAACTTTATTTCTCTGAGCTCAGTTTCCTCATCTGAAAATGAGGATTTTTTTTGGACCAGATGTTAATGTTTCCTTCTAGCCTTGCCTTCTGGGGTTGGTGAGAAAATGGGAGAAGCAGAAGAGAGAAAAGTGCAGGAGTTGTTGTGACTCGAGAGAAAGATGAGAACTGAGCCCGCTGTGAGGGGAGACCAGACGTGTCTGCACAGTGGCATCCAGACCAGAGCCTAGCCCACAAAGAAGAGGTGAAAATATTACCCCTACATCTTTCACAAAACATCAGGTGAGGAAACTGAGGCTCAAGGAGCTTGAAAAAACTCACGTAAGGTCATACAATGAGGCAGTGGTGGTTCAGTGGGAGAATTCTTGCCTTCCGTGTGGGTGACTCAGGTTTCATTCCTGGCCAATGCCCTCATGCACGGTCACTGCCTGTGGTAGTTATGTTTGTGTCACCTTGGCTGGGCCTTGTTGAGTGGCTGGGCAGCTGATGGTAGTTATTCCCCATGATGAGACTGGCAATCAGCTCCATGGTGGGATCTACCACAAGCAGCTGAGTAGCTGCCTTTGGGATGTGGTCTGCTTCCTGTATATAAGGAGAAGCCTTGGGAATGGTCTCTAGCCTTTGGCACGCTTGGACCCTGCATGTAGCCATGTCTTTGCTCAGCAGCCTGCTACACTCTGCCGACTTTGGGACTTACAGTGGACTTAAGTTCATGGCCTGCCATGTGGATTGGTAATATCGGGACTGTGCCTTTTTACTTGTCAACCTTGGGGCTTCTCAGCCTCAGCAGCCAGCAGCTGTCTGAGTGAAGAAATGCCTCTAGTGGGCCGGGAGCAGGAGGCAGGGCTGGACCCCAAGGTTGAGGGGCTTTCACCCAGCCCCTAAAGCCTGGCACTTTGAACTTGGACTTAAAGCCTCCAAATTATAAGAATAAACTCCTGTTTGTCAAGGCCAACCCATTTGTGGTATATTTCTTGTCAGAGCGGCACTAGGGAACAAGGAGCCTGTCTGTCAGTGAAGGCTTGCATGTTGCTAGGATGCTGAACAGGTTTCAGGGGAGCTTCCAGATTAAGATACAGTAGGAAGAAAGACCTGATGACCTACTTTTGAAAAATCAGCCTAGTGAAAAGCCTAGGGATCACAGCTGCTTGTCACAGGTGTTATGGCTTTAAGGTTATTTCGTGAATGCCCAGAGTCCCAATGAGACACTTCGAGGTGGTGTATCTGCTGATGATGAGCAGGTAACAGGGCTGGAGAGAGAGGTTATGATGGCTGCATGAAGAGGATTGGATCCATAGAATGTGCATCCTCCCTCCCAGGCAGCTGCAGGCACCAAGGAAGACCCTCATTTAGTCCCTTCCATCAACAAGTGAATAGTCGGCAGCATCTGCAAAGAGGACAACAGCATGGTCATCTGGTTCTAGCTGCACAAAGTGAGGCGAAGTGATGTCCTAACTTTGGAACTCATTACAAGCCCCACCAGTTAGCCTACTGAATCCCTGCACTGATTCACTCAAAAGGTGCAGTCAAGTTTTCTTTCCAGGAAAGACTAGCTATTGGGTTGGCTCCTTTTCGGAAACAAAAACAGTTCAATCCACAAGTGATCATTGGGGTGGCACAGGACTGGGCAGTGCTTTGTTCCATTGTGCATGGGGTTGCCATGAATCAGGGGCAGACTTGACAGCACCTAACAACAAGGTCACACAGGTACCAAGCAGGGGAGCTTTGTCCACTACAGGGTTGGTAGGCAGGTTTAACTTCATATGCTAGTGCTGATAGATTGGCAAGGGCTGTCTAGAGCATTGTGTTAAGGATAGAGTCCATGATCAATTAACACTGTGTGACAGAAGCTTGTCAATAGAAAGTGGCAGCGTGAATACCACATATGTGCTATACTTATCCATTTATTTAGTAAATTTTTATTGAAAGTCTACTTCATGCAACACACTGGTTCTTGCACTGGGGATTCAGTGGTAAATTAGATAAGCTTCTGCTTTCAGAAAGCTTACATTTTATGAGAGGAGACACACTATACATAAAGAAATGAGTAAATAATATAATCTCAGCTAGTGCTAAGTTGTTGTTTTTCAATGCCAACAAGTCAGTTCTGACTCATAGCAACCCTGTGCACAACAGAAGGAAACACTGCCCTGTCCTGCACCATCCTCACAATCATTGCCATGCTTGAGCCCATCGTTGCAGCCACTGACCCTCTATCAGGGATAATTTCCTCCTCCAGGGAACGATCCCTTCTGAAAACATAACCAAAGTAGGTGAGATGAAGTCTGGACATTCTTGCTTCTAATGAGCTTTCCAACTGTACTTCTTCCAGAGCAGATTTGTTGGTTCTTCTGGTGGTCCATGGTGTTTTCAGTATTCATCACCAACCCCACAATTCAAAGGCATCAACTCTTCTTTGGTCTTCTTTATTCATTGTCCAGCTTTCACATGCATATGAGGTGATTGAAAATTACCACAGCTTAGATTAGGCACACCCTAGTCTTCAAAGTGACATCTTTGCTCCTTAATACTTTATAGAAGTCTTTTGCAGCAGATTTGCCCAGTGCAAAATACATCTGATTTCTTGACTGCTGTTTCCATGGGTGTTGACTGCGGATCCAAGTAAAATGAAATCCTTGACAACTTCAATCTTTTCTCAGTCTCTCATGATGTTACTTACTGGTTCAGTTATGAGGATTTTTGTTTTCTTTAGATTGAACGCTGTAGTCTCTGATCTTCATCAGTAAGAGCTTCAAGTCACCTTCACTTTCAGCAAGCAAGATTGTGTTATCTGCATGTCTCAAGTTGTTCATGAGTCTTCCTCCAATACTGATGCCGCCGCATTCTTCTTTATACAGTCCAGCTTCTTGGATTATTTGCTCAGTTTACAGATTGAATAAGTTATGGTGAAAGGATACAACCCTGACACCCACCCTTCCTGATTTTAAACCATGTAGTATCCTCTTGCTCTGTTCAAACAACTGCCTCTTGGTCTATGTACAGGTTCCTCATGAGCACAATTAAGTGTTCTGGAATTCCCCTTCTTTGCACCATTATCCATAATTTATCACAATCCACATAATCAAATGCCTTTACGTAGTCACTAAAGCACAAGTAAACATCTTTCCGGTGTTCTTTGCTTTCAGCCAAAATTTTTCTGACATCGGCAATGACATCTCTCATTTCACACCCTCTTCTGAAACCAGCTTTATTTTCTGTCAGTTTCCTGTCAATGTACTGCTGCAACCATTTTTAAATTATCTTCACCAAAATTTTATTTGCCTGTAATATTAATGATATTGTTCGATAATTTCCTCATTCTGTTGGATTACCTTTCTTTGGAAGGGGTACAGGTATGGCTCTTTCCCAGTAGGTTGGCCAGGTAGCTGTTGTCCAAATTTCTTGGCATAAATGAATGTGCACTTCCAGTGCTGCCTCCATTTGTCGAAACATCTCAATGGGTATTTCGTCAATTCCTGGAGCCTTGTTTTTTTTGCCAATTCCTTCAGTGCAGCTTGGACTTCTTCCTTCAATACCATTGGTTCTTGATCATATGCTACCTCCTGAAATGGTTGAAGATGACAAATTCTTTTGGGTACAGGGACCAAAAGTGTGTATTCCTTCCATCTTCTTCTGATGCTTCCTGCATCGTTCAATATTTTGCCCATCAAACCAAAACCAAACTCACTGCCATTGAGTCGATTAGGACTCTTAGTTACCCCTACTGGGTTTCTAAGGCTGTAAATATTTATGGAAGCAGACTACCTCCTCTTTCTTCTATGCAGTAGCTGGTGGATTCACACCAACACCTTTCTGGTTAACAATCAAATGCCTTAACCACTATACCACCAAACCCACTGCCATCGAATTAATTCTGACTCATAGCAACCCCCACTGGGTTTCCAAGGCTATAAATTTTTACAGAAGTAGATTGCTCCATCTTCCTCCTGTAGAGCAGCTGACAGGTTTGAACTACCACATTTGCAACCAATAGTGCCTAAGGCATTTAACTAATAACCAGAAGGCTGGTGGTTCAAACCCACCAGCCACTCCTTGGAAGGAAGATTGGGCAATCTACTTCCGTAGAGATACAGCCTCAGAAACCCAAGGAGGGGTCCCTATGAGTGGAATTGACTCAATGGCAGTGAGTTTGTTTGTTTGTTTGTTAACCTTACCCACTACGCCACCAGAGCCCCTTATAATCCTCAGCATCACAACTTGAGACTTGAAATTTTCCTTCAGTTCTTTTAGCTTGAGAAATGCTGACTGTGTTCTTCCCCTTTGATTTTCCAACTCAAGGTCTTTGTACATTTCATTATACTTTACTTTGTCCTCTCAAGCTGACCGTTGAAATCTTCCATTCAGCTCTTTCATTTCTTCATTTTTTCCATTCACTTTAGTTACTCTCTGTTCAAGAGCAAGCTTCAGAGTGTCTTCTGACATCCGTTTTGGTCTTCTCTTCCTTTCCGGTCTTTTTAAAATGACCTTTTGCTTTCTTCATGTATAATGTCCTTGATGTCATCCCACAACTCATCTGGTCTTCTTTGGTCCCTAGCGTTCAATGCATGAAATCAATCCTTCAGATGGTCTCTAAATTCAGATGGGATGTACTCAAGGTCATATTTTGGCTGTCGTAGACTTGTTTTAATTTTCTTTAGCCTCAACTCTGTTCCACAGTTGGGCCCCATCCTTGTTCTGACTAATGATACTGAGCTTCTCCATTGTCTCTTTCCACAAATGTAGTTGATTTGATTCCTGTGTACTCCATCTGGCAAGGTCCACATGTATTGTCACCATTTATATTATTTTAAAAAGATATTTGCAATGAATAAGTCTTTGGTCTTGCAAAATTCTATTATGTGATCTCCAGCATCATTTCAATCACCAGAGTCATATTTTTCAACTACCAATGCTTCTTCTTTGTTTCCAACTTTCATATTCCAATCACCAGTAATTATCAATGCAGCTTGATTACATGTTTGGTCAATTTCAGACTGCAGAAGTTGGTAAAAATCTTCAGTTTCTTCATCTTTGGCTTTAGGGTTGGTGAGTAAATTTGAATAATAGTTGTATTAACTAGTCTTTCTTGTGGGTGTGGATATCATCCTATCACTGATAGCACTGTAATTCAGGATAGATCTTGAAACATTCTTTTTGACAACAAATGAGACACTATTCCTTTTCAATTTGTTATTCCTAGCACAGTAGATCATATGATTGTCAGTTCAAAATGGCCAATACCAGTTCATTTCAGCTCACTAATGCCTAGGATATTGATCTTTATGCGTTACATTTCATTTTTGACAACTTCCAATTTTCCTAGATTCATACTCATACATTCCATGTTCCAATTATTAATGAATATTTTCAGCTCTTTCTTATTTTGAGTCGTGCTACATCAGCAAATGAAGGTGCCATCCATGTCATGAGATTGCTTCTACTTTGAGGAGACAGCCCTTCCCCAGTTGTATTTTGAGTGCCTTCCAACCCAAGAGGCTCATCTTCTGGCACTCTATCAGACAGTGTTACTCTGCTATTCATAAAGTTTTCAGTGGCCAATTTCTTTTTCTTTTTCTTTTTTTTTTTTCAGAATTAGATCTGATCACATCCTTCTTCCTAGTCTGTCTTAGTCTAGAAGCTCCACTGAAACCTGTCCACCATGGGTGACCCTGCTGGTATTTGAAATACCAGTGACATAGGTTCCAGAATCACAGCAACATGCAAATCATCACACATTATGACAAACTGACAGACAAGTGGTGGGATGCTAAGTAGCATAAGAAAAATAAAATAGTGCAATGGGATAGGGGGGTGATGACGGGGAGGAGGAGGATGATCAGGGTGGCCAGGGAGGTGGCAGTAGAGCTGAAACCTAAGCATTGAGAAGGAAGCAACATCATGAAGAGCTGAAGGAAAAGTGCCTAGGCAGAGGGAACAGCCAGTGCAAAGGCCCTGAGGTGGTGCTTCCAGGGACAAAGAGGTCAGAGTTGAGGCTGCTTCGAGGGCAAGGGAGGGGGAGAGTAGAGGAAAGAGTTGGTGAAGAAGTCAGCTGCCTGCTCAATGTGCCTATGTGGATGTCTGACAGACCTTGCAAACTTAGCCAGTTCAAAACAAAATCCTCAGTACCCACCCTTTCCCCATGCCACCCACCTACACAACCAAACTTGCTCTTAGTAAATGACACCACCATCTACCCTGTTGCTTAGACCACTGTGTTACTACTCTAGCCTCATCACCATTAACTTTTGCCTGTGGGCTTATCACTGATCTCCTTCCCTCTACTCTAGTCCTTGGCAGGAGCCTACAAAGCACTCAACCAACCAAACCCATGTCCTTTACTTGCTGCTCCCAAGCTGTCTTCTTCTCCAGTTTTGTCTTTCTTGCAACTATCCCCAACCCACAAACCTAGTGACACATAATTTATTATCTTTTTGAAAGAGATTCTGTTGTTGGTCACAGTCACAGGGGCATTAGGCCCCAATTCTATTCACACACTTTCCTCTAGCTGTCCCCAAACTGACAGTGCATCTAGATAATTCTAGAGGCTGGCAGTAGATTGTCATAAGGACCATTTACCATGCACCTGCAGTTCTCCTGGCCTAGTGGCCAGAGTACCACAGTATCCCTGCAAGGGAGGTATGACTATCATCCCACATTCACAAATGTGGATGGATACTTGGACTCAGAAAGATTCTGCTTCTTATTATAAGCTCCACAGCTAGTAAATGGCTGAGCCAGGATTTGGACTCAAGTCTCTCTGATGCCAAAGCCCAAACTCTTGCTTCTGCATTAGGTTTCCTCCTGCAAGGCAAAGGTTGATGGGCTGAGAGATGCTTTGATTTTAGTCTGGCATCATTCCAAACTCAAAGGTCAGAGACTGCTCCCTGGGTTCCTTGGTATCTTCTCAGCCCAGAAAGATAAGGGAGTTAGAACCTTCTGCCCACCTAGCCCCAAAGAGATGAGTATCTCAAGCCCTCCTGAGTGGACGTATCCCTGCACAGGCAGCACCCACATCCTGTGGCCTCCCCTCACCTGGATTTCAGTCACAAAAAACCCTTGTCCTTTCACCTGTCACCAGGTGGTCACTTTCCTGCCCTGGGCTGTTGTAGTTGGTACTTGGGTGCCCTCCAACCTGTCGGCCTCTTGATCAGGAAGCATTCCCGTGGGAACCATGGTGCCAACATCCGGTGAGGATGGGCCCTCCGTTACCTACTGGCCCTGCTACCACTGCTATCAGGCCTAAGAACAAAGGAGCTTGATGCCTGCCGCCCGGCTGGCTGTTTGTCCAGGGCGAGGCCTGGCACAGATGCTGAGCAAACAGGAGTGTCGGCCTCACAGATCCGCCTCAGAACAAGCAGGGCTTCAGCTGAGAGGTGTTGCTGCCAGGCCACCTGCCGAAATAACACCCAGCCTAAACCCAACCAGCACCCAAGGGCACGAAGACTGGAGGGCAAGTTCAGCCCATCTCTGGGCCTCAGACTCTCCAGCTTGACAATAGGAGAATTAAATAAGATGATCTCTAAGATCCCTTCTGTGGTACTGAGCCCTGAGTGATGTTGCTGGAAGCTTCCAGGGTTTGAGAACAGATCCAGGAGGCAGAAGTGCCTAGGGCCTCAGGGTGGAATCTGGCCTCTGTCTCATGGTACACACCTCAACCCACATTCCCCTCCTCCGGCCTCATGTACCTGCATATGCCTTTGTTTCTGGCCAAGAGAGCTGAACACTCTTACATCAATGTCCTCTAACATGGGATCCATGACCTCATTTACCCTAACAATGCCAAAACTGAAGCTAGAGTACTTCATGGTCAGAGGACTAAGTGTGACCATTTTGCTTCTGAGGCCACATAAGATCTGACCTCTTACTCTCTGTCTCTAAGATCTGAGGGCTCCTGGGGAAGGATCAGAAGGACCATGGAAGGATGTTTCTCCAGCTAGGACAGTGAGAGGCTGCAAGGTGATAATTATTCTCAGACTTCAGTGTGCACTGAAATCACCTAGGATGCTTATTAAAACGCAGATTCCTTGGTCCCATACCCTAGTGATTCTGACTCCCAAGATCTGGGTGGGGAAGGATGGCTCAAGATGCTGAGTTTTGAACAAGTATCTTGGTGATCCTTGGAGTTTCTGGGTGGTGAAAATGGTTAATATGCTCAGCTGCTGTCTTAGTTGTCTAGGGCTGCTATCACAGAAATGCCACAAGTGGGTAGCTTCAACAAACAGAAATTTATTTTCTCACACTTTAGGAGATTAGATGTTCAAATTTAGGGTGCTGGCTCTAAGGGAAGGCTTTTTCTCTCTGTTGGCACTAGAGAAAGGTCCTTATCCCTTTAGTTTCTGCTTCCTGGTTCCTAGGAGATCTCCAAGTGTCTTAGCATCTATCTTACCCCATCTCTGCTTCTCTTGTTTTCTTGTTTAATTTCTTTTATATTTCAAAAGAGATTGATTTAAGATAATTCCTATACTAATCCTGTCTCATTAACATAACAAAGACAACTCATTCCCAAACAGATTATAACTGTAGGCATACCAAAACCAAAACCAAACTCACTGCCCTTGAGATGGATCTGACTCATAGTGATCCTTCCTTGGGTTTCCGAGGAAATCTACAGAAGTAGATTGCCCAACCTTTCTTCTAAGGAGTGGCTGGTGGGTTTGAACTGCCAGCCTTCTGGTTAGCAGTCAAATACCTTTGACACTATGCCACCAGATCTCCCAACCATATGCATAGAGGTTAGGATTTATAACACATGTTTTGGTGAGACACAATTCAGTCCATAAGATTACATTACACCCTTTGGCCCCCAAAATTCATGTCCTTGTTACATGCAAAACACATTCACCCCATCACATCATCCAAAAAGTCTTACATCAACTCCAACTCCAAAATCTTATCTTCTGAATCATCTAAATCAAATATGGGTGAGACTTTAGGCATCTTTCATCCTGGGGCAAAATTCCTCTTCACTGTGAACCTGTGAAGTCTAGAATACAAGTTATCTGTTTCCAAAGTACAGTGGTTTGTTGTTGTTATGTGCCGTTGAGTCGGATCTGACTCATAGTGACCCCTCCTTGGGTTGCCGAGGCGGTATCACTACGGAAATAGATTGCCCAACCTTCCTTCCGAGGAGTGGCTGGTGGGTTTGAACCACCAGCCTTCTGGTTAGCAGTCAAGTGCCTTAGGCACTACGCTAGCACAGCTCCCAAGTACAGTGGTGGAACAGGCAAATAAAATAGACATTTCCATTACAAATGGGAGAAATTGGAAGAAAAGAAGGGATGATGGGCACCAAGCAAACCCAAAACCCAGCAGAATAATTTACATTAGGCTTGAAAATAATTCTCTGTTCTCTGAGACCACCTGAGTAATGGCCTCACCCACAGACTCTGGACATTGGCCATGCCCTCTGGATTTTGGGTGGAGGCCCCTTGCCCTGGGATTCAACTCCACATTCCAGGCCCTCTGAGATGGCAACACTGTTTCCCTGGCTTTATGTAGCTCCATTCTTCTAGTCCATCTGAGGGCTGATCCTACCTCCTTGGAGTTAGGAGACCCTGTTCCTCTGCCCCTTGGGCATGGAGGTCATGCCCCTTCAACTTTGGGCAGCAGTCTCCATTCTCCTGGCACACTTTAATGGCAGTCTGTCACTCTGGAATTGAGATGATGAAGATTTGACTCTGAAATCTAGGAGGCTGCAACCCCACCCTTTGAGATCCGGGAGATTGTGCCCCACCCTTTGAAACCAAGAAGGCCCTGCTTCTGGCGCTTCTTCCAATAATTCTGCTGAGTTGCTCCAAGGATGGTCCTTTTCTTTTCTTGGAGGACAACAGATGTAGTTCTTTTGACCTGTTTCCTGCCTGTAGAATTCAAGAGGCAGGCAGCATTCTTTCCTTAAGTTCTTTCTCTATCCCCTTCAGTCTAAGCTGATGATTTTCTTCTGTGGTAGTTTGTTAGATCCATTAGTCACAGACTTAATATCTTTAACAAAAGATTGTGTGGCCACATCCTTGATGAACAGTCCAGAACATGTGTCCTTAGTTTGTACAATGGAATTTTCCAAATCTTTAATTTCTGTTTTCATTTTGTGCTGTTCATTTTTAAGTCCATCTCTCTCCTCTTTCATTTTATTATAAGTGGCAAGGAGAAACCACACAACCCCTTTAAGATCTTACTTAAAAATTTCATTGGTCACATAGCCAAGCTCATCATTTACAAGTTCTACCTTCTACCAAACATTTAACATAATTCAGACAAGTTTAAAAGGAGCTCTGGTGGTTCAGTGGCTAAGACATAGCTGCTAACCAAAAAGTCAGTGGTTCGAACCACCAGCTGCTCTGTGATGAGCAGTCTACTTCCATAAAGATTTGCAGCCTTGGAAACCCTATGGGGCAGTTCTAGCCAGTCCCATAGGGTCGCTATGAGTCAAAATTGACTAAAGGGCAATGAGTTTGATTTGGTTTCACATAAGTTCTTTCCCACTGCTTAAAAGCATCACCCTTTCTCCATTGTCCAATCACATGTTCATCATTTGCTTTTAAAGCCTCACCAGAAACACATTTCACATATATAGCAACTGTTGCTGGTGCTTATATACATGTTGCTGGTGCCACATGTATTCTCTAAGATGACAGAGACTTTCTCAATAGCTCTGTTCACTTCTTTGTGAACCCTCACCAGAATTACCTTTGATATCCACAATTCTTCTACGAATAGTCTCTTCAAGGTAATCTAAGCTTTAACTATTAGGCACATTAAACTTCCAGCCTCTGCCCAATACCCAATTCTAAAACCACACCTACATTTTAGGTATCTGTTAGAGCAGCACCCCCACTTCTCAGTACCAAATTCAGTCTTAGACTGGGTTCTCTACAGGAGCAAAACCAGTGAAATATATACCAAACCTGTTACCTTTGAGTTGATTTTCACTCATAGTGACCTATAAGACAGAAGAGAACTGCCCCATGGGGGTCTAAGGCTGTAATCTTTATGGAAGCAGACTGCTGCATCTTTCTCCCACAGGTGGGTTTGAACTGCCAACCTTTTGGTAAGTGGCCAAGTGCTTAACTATTCTGTCACCAAAAAAAAAAAAAAAAAAACCAAACTTACTGCCGTCAAGTCAATTCAACTCATAGTGATCCATCCTCCCTTGGGTGTCTGAGGCAGTGTCTCTACAGAAGTAGATTTCTTAATCTTCCTTCTGAAGAGTGGCTGGTGGGTTTGAACTGCCAGCCTTCTGGTTAGCAGACAAATGCCTTAGGCACTATGCCACCAGAGCTCCTGGTCTCTTTAAATCTATTTATCTATTTAGCTATAGACAGAGAGAGACACACACACACACAGAGAAAGATTTATTTCAAGGAAATGGTTCACATAGTTGTGGAGGTTGGCTAGTCCCAAATCTGTGGGTCAGGTATCAGGCTAGAGGCTTCTCTTGACTCATGTGGTTCCAGAGACTGACAAATGCAAAATCTGTAGGTCAAGCAGCAGGCTGATGGCTCATGTCCAAAAACCAGAGGTAAGATGATGATGAGTCAGATGTAGGATAGAGAGAGAATGAGAGAGAGCTTTGCCAGAACATCCGTATAGCATTGGATGCAGGCCACACCCCTAAAGCAACTCCTCTTACATTAGATCACAAAAGATCACATAATTACATAATGTTGAGAATCATTGCCCAGCCATGTTGACACGTACATTAACGATCACAGCTGCTAACCAAAATGTTGAACATTTGAGTTCACCCAGAGGCACCTCAGAAGAAAAGTCTGGCAATCTACTTTCAAAATACTAGTCACTGAAAAGTCTATGGAGTATAGTTCTACTCTGACACAAATGAGTTTGCCATGAGTTGGAATTGACTTTACAGCAATTGATAGGTAATCCTTAGATTTCAAATGAAGTGAAATAAGCGTGTCTAAAAGGTAGGTTTTTAAATACCACCTCTATTATTTATTAGTATGACTTGGGGCATATCACTAAGCCTTTCTGAATCTCAGTTTTGTCTGTGAAAAAAGGATATAATAACAGCTACCTCTTAATAAGTGAGAGCCATTGTTCATGGGAGAACAAAAGGGCAGTATTTGCACAGGGAGATAGCTCCAGTGGGCAGGAATGCATAGGAAAGAAGGACACAGGGGAGAGGTAATGAGGGGAGGAAGTGGGAAGAGAGCTGTTACATTATGGGGATTGCAATCCTCATGAAACAAAATGTGTATGAACTGCTGTATGGAAAATGAGTTTGCTCTGTAAACTTTCACCCAAATCACAATAAAAATAATAATAGTAATTTTTTTAAAAGTGAGAGCAATTATTTCAGAGTACTCATTCCAAAACCAAAAACCAAACCCACTGCTGCCGAGTTGTATCCAACTCATTGCACTTTGAAAATGTTTGTTTAATGAATAGAGCAGAAGTCTATTTGCCCAAATCAGAAACCTAGGTGTTCTCTTTGACTTCTCCATCTCCACATCTCTGTCAACCACTTAATCACAAACTCCAGGAATTCTGCTTCCTAAATACATATGAAACCTTCCACTTCTCTCCATCCCCACAGCTGTCACCCTAGTCCAAGCTACTATTTTCATCTTCCCATACCCTATCACTGCTCAGCCTCCGAACTGATCTCCCTGCTTCCATCCTTGTCTCTTCCCATTCACCCTCCCCAGAGGGTAAAACCCTGCTTCAAACCCTAGCTCTCAGGAAGACTTTGTCATGAGTCTAAAGACATTTTTTTTAATCCTCTGATCCCTCACACCTACTTCTAAGCCTCCTTTCAGCCTTTAACTCTACACTCCAGATACCATGAACTTCTTTCATGTTCCCCCAACGAGTCACATTTTCTCTTGCCCCTGGGTCTTCATACAAAATGTGTTTCTCTGTCTGGAACAGGCCCCTTCTCCACTCCTAAAACACATTTCCTTCACCTACTACTTATCCTTCATATTTTAGCTTGAATGTCATTTCCTCAGGACCAGACACACAGTCCACCTCACATGTGCTTCCACAGCTCTCTGTTCTTCCTCTATAATAATATTTATTACAATAATGCTTCTTCTATAATGAAACTTGTTCTGCTGCGATGATTTAACACCTGCCTCCGTCACTAAATAGCCCCACAATAACACAAATCTCTATCTTATCTATTGTTACAGCCCCAGCAGTTAGTGGAGTCTTTGACAAATTGTGGGCGTTCAAAAATATTTGTTGAATGAACAATTAAATATATGAGTGAATGAATGAACGAATGAATGTATGAATGAAGAAACGAACGAATGAAAAGTCCTGTTCGCAGGATATGTCACGATGGGCTTTCTACCTAGTGCCTAAGCTCTTAGTCCAGGGTCTCAAAGTGCCTGGAGGAAAGACTGCCACGTGGGGGCGTCCCAGGGTACCTGCAGGCCACAGGGTGGCGCCTCCTGCGCGTTGTATCTGGTTGGCACCTCGGACTCAGGTTCGGTTACTAATCGCCAATTGGCTGTAGGGGGCGGGGTTCTCCCTATGATAGACAGTGTCGCTCCGCCTAATCTAATTCATCTTTTCCTTGGCCCCACCCATCCAGGTCTTGGATACCCACGGGGTGGGCGTGATGGAGACGCCGCCAACTGAACTCCAACAAAGCGCTCTCGAGGCCGAACCAGCCGGGCTGGCGGTCTGTGAGTGGGCGGCCCGTCACTAGGGGCGGAGCCTCGCCTTGACGGGCAGGCGGGTGGTCCCGCCCCTCTCGCCCGGAGAGGCAGCGCCAGAGCTGCGGACAGCAGAAGTGAGTACGTGAGCGGCGCAGCAGGATCCCGGCTCAGACCCGGGACAGAACGTGCACCCGGAGCCCTGGACCAAAGTCAGGCCGGCAGCCGTCCGTCGGATTACTGTCCATACCAAACCACGACTACCTTCGCCCTCCAACCCCTGCCCGCCTCCCCGAGTTCTCCGGCATCAAGCTCCTCAGCTCCCCGGATCCTCCTGGACCGGTCCGTCCAGATTCCCGCATCCCCGAGGATCTCCAAGGTTGGGGCGCCGCCTTGGCTCCGGAGCTGCCCACTTGGATCGCACCCACTCCTTGTCTGGACCTCCT
>NW_006921619.1:6922976-6959864 GCF_000298275.1 Orycteropus afer afer
CCGCCCGCCGCCGCCGCCGCCGCCGCCGCTGCCGCCGGGGCTCCTGCTGCTGCTTCCTCCGCTGCTGCTGCTGCTGCTGCCCTCCGGCTGCCGGGCGCTGGAAGGTGAGCGGCGTCGGGGGACGCGTCCGATGGGGTAGGGTGCCGAGGTCGCCAGAGCCGGGCGTACAGGGCCCGCGGTGCGGGTCCGTGCGGGTGGAGCGCACGTCGGAGGAGGCTCCCCAGTTGGCGTCCACTCCAGGGGCCGGACGATGTGTTGGGAAGACGCCCCTGGAGCGGCCCAGGAGGTTCGAGCTCGCTCCCAGGCCGGTGGTTACTGGGTGTGGACAGCTCGGCACAGGATGAGGGTCCCCGAAAGTCACAGAGCCTCCATGAGATTTTATGTGAGGACCCTGCGCTCACGGCAGAGAAGCGGAGTCCTCCGCACCTCTGAGAGGTGAAGAAGTGTAGTCGACGCACGAAAAAGTAGGGGGCTCCGAGACTGCTGCGAGGCTGTCGCGGGTGGGGCGACGCCGGACTCCCAGGTTGGGGGGCGGCCGCTGGTTAGGAGCCCGTTGGAGTTAACTGTGAGAGTGTGAATGCTTGCACCCCGCTTTGTCAGGGGATGGCTGTGGGGGTGGAGAAGCGAGGGCAGGTTATTGTTTATGGTTTACCGAGCCCCAAATACACATCAGGTGTGGTGTGCGCGGGCGTTGCACCCAGCTCTGCCCCTCCTCGGGCTCAGCCCTTTCCTTCCAGCAGGAGACCCCTGGAGTGCTCGGGTCTCCAGTGAACCCCTGAAGTAGTAGGGTTCGCCCCAGATAGCGCCGGAGCCCGGTGCGTTACTCACCGACAGGAGGGAAAAGGCCCGGCTTCCCAGTGGGTTGTGTGAAACCTGCCAAGACTGCTGAGGGGGTAGCTCTAACTTCAAAAGACTCTAGTTGGATGAACAGCCCCGAGTGTTATTGGCTCTGGTGGGAGAGTTCACACACACGCCACCTGACACAAACCTATAGGGGACAGAGCAACGACACAGATGACAAACAACGGAGTTTCACACAGCTTTTACAAAAATTTTGCAGCCATTAAATGGGGGGGGGGGGGTTGGAACCTTCCTTAATGGGGAGAAGGGGAGGGAGATACCACAAAAATGTGGAAGAAATTGGAATATAGGCAGATTTTTTTTTTTTTTTTAGGCACCTCTAACAAACCTAGTCACTTTTGTAGTTTAGGAACAATAAATTCAACTCTGTGTAACTGGATTTGCTCCTATGTTTCCGATTGGTAAACTTAAAGGTTGAAAGGAAAACTGAACACAGTTCAGAGAGAAAGGTGTCTTCTGGTGCTTTCTATTTTTCTCCAGGGAAGAAAGGTTCCTATGATCCCCTCATCCCCTTTTATCTCTGAGTCCACTGGTGCTGACAGATTGATTCACACCAGTGGACACATGCAGATTGAGACAGACACACCGAGCTCACACCCACACTCGCACACACTCACATGCATTCACATGTATGTGATAGTATCACAGGCATGAGAAAACAGTGTGGGGTTTTGTTGTTGATTGCCTTAAGGGTGTGAACCAGGGAGCCTATTCCCAGGTCTGTTCCTGAGTCTTGGCCTGGAAGAGGCTACACCAGCATACACACACTTACACACTCACACGGCTGCATGTCACCTGTGTGTGCTAGGCCCCAGGGCCCTTGTTGTGGGTGTGGTGGGTGCTGGTGCTCAGAGTGGAATGGGGGGTGTGGTTTGGTCAGGTGAGCAAGGGCTACCTAGGGAGGCTCACCCCTTCTTCCTCTCTCCCTTCCTCCTCATCCCTTCATAATTCTTCCAGTCCTTCCAATGCTTCCGATCCTTTCCAATCTCACAACATGCCTGACTGTAGCCGGTTCCTAGCTGGAAGCTGGTGTCCAGGCCTTCAGGCCAAGGAGCTGAGGGGCTGACCAGGAGGCAGAATGCAAATAAACTGTGGCAGCCACCGTGGGGCTGCCTCTAGGAAGTCGTATTGCCTTCCAATTGTGACTTTTAGCTTCTGGACTACCAACACCAACTCCTTCAAATCTGCCATATCTTAAACCCTTTGGTCTTCAGTTTGTGAGAGAGAGAGATGCCCTGGGGTGCTGACCCTGGCCAAGATCCTCCAGTCCTCCCTCCTTCTGAAATGGGGATCGTAATAGTACCAACCTCATTGGTTGTTACGAGGAAAGGATTGTTAATACGTGTAAAGTTCTTAGCACATAGTCATTGTTATTCAAGGATTAGCGTTTTTAATACCCTAGGGTCTACTCCCTGGGGAGCCCAAGAAGTGAAACTGTGAGGATTTTGGCTCTGGTGTGTGCCTGTGTCCAGGAGGGTAGAAAAAGAAACGATGGGAGAGGGAAGGGCCTCCCATAAGGTTGGTCTGAGGTTGGGGGAGAAATTGTCTCCTCTCTTTCTCTCTGTCTCCCTACAATTCGAGGGAGGGAAATGATGGGAGGAGAGCACGGTCCCTGTGCAGCTGTTCCCTGACTCCAGCCTGCCCTCCCTTCCCCATTCTTGAGTTCGAAGGGTAGAATGGGTGGACTTCCAGAGTCTTGGGCTGTGAACAGAGGGCAAGGCTATGCAGGACCCTTAGCACTAAACATCTGTTCAGCCCCCAAGCTTTCTGGGTAGATGTCTAGCCTCCTTGTCACTCCAGCCTTATTAGCTTTGCTAGAATTTTGTTTGCCCTTGGCCTAGGGCAGCCTTTTGGCTCTCTGCATCTGGGGGCCACTACAGTTAGGCCTGGGGTGCCTGGGGTGGGGGCTGTGTTGCCCCTCATGTGCCCACTGGTTAGATGATGTCTAGCACCTGATTCTATCCATCCCTGCACACTTGGGGTTCACCAAGACTGCATCCAAAGAACTCTGATTTTCTAGGTGGGTGGGTCTGGGCCCCTTCTTTATCCTCTGACTGAAGAAACACTCTTCCCTTGTCCTCTGATTGATTTAAAAACCCCTCACACACACATTACCCTCAGATTTACCCACAGACACAGGGAAACAGGGCCACCCTGTCCCTCACTTTCCTTTTGAATAATGACTCTCAGCTCCCCAAAGCCACAATCCTTCTCTCTTTCAGGACCATGAATGGGTGGGGGAGTGAGGTCTAGTACTGTAAGTGGACTAGGAATGAGATGTAAGGTGAGGAAAGGGGTCTGGCCCTTGGGGCCTCTTATACCTGAGATAAGATGAGGAGGTCTCTGCTGCAAACAGACCATTTTGCAAAAGGAGAGACAGTCACCAGATCCTAAGGGACGTGGGGAGCAGCACGGTCCCCCCTCCCAGCTAAGATGTGCTAGCTGAGTTGCTGCAGCAGTGGAAATGACCACTAAGGGTAAGAGGGAGTATGTGAGACCCTCTCTTTCTCAGAGGCAGCAGCGTGACCACCGAAGGATGGTAGCTAAAAGAGGTCCACAGGCCTGGCATATTGTGGCTTGTTCACTTGTTTGAGTTGCTTCTGGTACCCCCACCCCCACCACATCCTTGTTTGTCATGAGCTGGCATTTCAGAGCTGCCAAGGAGGGACAGTGGCAGGTATTTGGGGGAACCAGTTTGCTTGTCATTGCCCTCCCTTTAGCCAGAGCTACTGCTGCCGCCACTGCCACTGACACAGTGGCCTCCCAGGCAGCAAGCTAAAGCCAAAGCTGCCATGGGCAGGGCCTCCGCCACCCAGCCTTACACTAATTAAACAGCACGAAGAGGCTGAATCACCAGGCCTGCATAGTTTGAAAATTGTAGCTCTGCCTGTTGTGCTGAGTCAAACTGGTTTGTCGGGATTGGGCAGCTGGTGGGGTGGGAGAAGACTAGGACTGGGTACAGCTGGGCACCTGATGGGTGGGAGAGGCCCCCTGTCCCAAGAGCAAGCCCCAGGCAGGGCCCTTCCATTACATTCTGCTCTCAGGCCCTGGCCAGACCCATTGTGGCCAGAACTCCAGGGAAGAGCTCATGTAGGGTCTAGCTGCCCGTACATCCTTGTGGCTGGCTGGCAGGGCTAGGTCTGGGGTGTGGGGCATAGATGAGTATAGAGGCATTTGGGCTCCCTGCCTTGTGCTTCTTCCTCCCTTCTCTTCCCTCTCAGGTTTATTTAATTATAAATCCTCATGATCTGAGGGGAAGAATGAGAAACAAAATGTGTTCTCTTTTCTGAGATGCTCCCCTCCCCTCTCTTCCTTCTCAGACATGGGAGCTGAGAGAGGGGGCCTGGGTGAGAGCCTTGGAAAGCAGACCTTCCAGGCCTCATGGCAGGGTCCCCCCAAGACCCCCTTCTCCTCGGGCTGACACTCTGTGTGAAGGCTAGTACCCATGTGTATATACAATGACACATGGGGATGGGTGGGGAAGGACAGGAGAAACAGCTCCCTTGGGTTGGTTGGCTGAGGTAGGGAACCCATGGCAGGGAAACCAACTACAGAGGTGCATGAATTTTCTCCCTCTTCCCAGGCCTCCAGGGTCTCCTCCTGCCCCTGTACACTCTCTTGGCCCAGCCCTGGAGCAAGACCTTTCCTGCCACCTCAAAGCAACTGGTCTGGAGTTTGGGCTGGCAGTTTCTGCTTCTGTCTCTAGACTTTTTTGGTTCTCTGGATCTTTATGATACTTTTTCTCCTAGGGCAAGGGGTGATATGGGGTCTGGCAGCCCCGTGAACCTATGTGGCCCTTCATGAAGGCAGGGCAAGCTTTCATCTGATGCCCCTGCATCAGGGTGGCCCAATGAAGCCCTCAGACATGGGCCAGGGTGTCCTCGGTGTCCTCATGCTGGGCTTCCAGCTTATGTGTGGAAGAGTGTTACCCATAGCACCTGGGGCCAAATCTCTTCCTGTTGCTACCCTCTCCTCAAGGGCTCATGGGTGCTTGGGACAGTGCCGGTGTGCTGGCAGGGAAATGGCCTGCTGCTTGGGCAGGGGCTGTACCTGCGAGGCTGCACCCAGCCACTCCCAGAATCATCTTCATGCCCCTGCTCCACCCCTAGCCTTGTGACCTGACTGACATCTCCTGCCTGAGCTAGGGCAACAGGAAGCTGGTCTAGGGCTTGCTGTTTCCTGGCCACCCCTCTGTCCTTCCCTGTGCCCCTGCCCCTGCCCAAGGCTGCCTCAACACCTTGCTTTCTTACAAGAGTGGCCTGTGTGGCTTCCCTGCCTGAGGAAGAGGCACCACACAGTTGGGGGCAGGAAGGTGACCAGAGACCTACTTGAGGGGCCTTCCTTTTTCCCAGGCCTACCTCCACCTCACTTGAATACTCATGCCACAGAGAGAACGTACTTGCAGTGTGTGTGTGTGTGTGTGTGTATGTGTGTGGTGTGGTGCATGTGCATGGAGGGTACACGCTGAGGCTTTACACAAACTCTAGCTATTGATACACTGTGTCTGCATGCCCCTGTGGTAGCCGTGGTGTGTCACATTGCAATTGGGCAGCTGATTGTAGTCGGTGTATTACTGTGTAAGAGCATGTCATCGAGGTTATACAGGGAAACCGGGTGCTTATGTTTGCACTTGACTACACTCAAGACTCTGACTTGTGGCTGGCAATTGTATGTGCAATTGAGTGTGTAAGAAGAATGTACTGTTGAGTGTGTCTACCCTCTGTGTATGCATATGTCTCGGGATATCTGTATATATGACAGAAGAATGTAAGAGTGAGCTTTTACCTAAGGTGAGCCAAATCTGCGTGTGAGAAAGATTCACTGTATATGAATGTCTAAAGAAGACTAATCTGTTTGTATCATATGCATCCGTGTGTCTAAGAAAGACAAGCTAGTACTGTGTATGAAGCTTATGTGTGTCTGTGGGCGGCTGTGGCTTTGTGTGTTTTTGTTCACCATATGTGTTGACTTGTCAATTTGCCCCAGTGGTGAGGAATGAGCCCAGCCACTGAGAACTGGGTGCTGTGTGTACATCTGTGTGTTTGTGCACACAGGCAAGAGCCACCCAGCTGCTGCCACGTGGCTGCTTTCTGTGGCCTTGTGGAAACCTGAAAGCAGTGTTGCTTCATTCACTTGTGAGCATTGAAGCCTGAGCCCCAAAAAGACCCAGGCCTTGCACCCACTTCTCTGCTGGCTTTAAGAGGCTGTTGGGGTTCCTGCCTGACAGGCCCCTATTTCTGGAGGGTGGCCTGCCTCTTCCCTGGTCTCCCTCCAACAGCCACATGGTGGGGCCGAGGGATGGAGGGTGCAGTAGGCAGCTGGGGGAGTTCGGAGATGGCTCCCTCATTCCTCCTTTGTCCCTGTCCCTCATATCCTTTGCCCCAGCATGTGTATGTACATGCACTTGCCACACACACAGAGGAGAGGAGTGGGTTCAGTTGGAAAGGGTTCTGTGACTCCCTCACCAACCTGTCCTTCCCTGCCCAGGCAAGAGCTCGCCTGAGGCTGCTTACAGCTGGAGGTGGCACCTAGGGGTCTGAATAGATACTTGCCTTTCCTCTTGTGCTTGGGCAGGCTGAAGGGAGCAGACCCATCCTCTGACCCTAGAGAAGTGAGGAAACCAAGAGCAAGCCCCCCTTCTCCATCAGGGTGACCGGAGCCCTTCCTCAGGCACACATGACTCGAAATCCAAGTCCTCTCCTCATTAATGGGAAAAATGTGCCGAGATTGAGCGATGGCCAAGGCTGAGCGATGGCCAAGGCGATCCCCTCCCTCTCTCACTCCCCAGAAATTAAACAGAAATGAAGAGCCTCCCTCCCTCCTGCCCGCCCGCCTCCTCTGAGCGCTGGGCTTGTTTTAAACTGTGGAGGAATCTGGCTGGAGGGGGGAGGGGGCTGAATATTTGGGTTTAAACAGTTCCAGATGGGTTTGGCACTGGCTGAGCAGAAGGAAGTGAGGGAGCAGGAGGAGGGAGGCAGCGCGCGGGAGCGGTGGGAGCCCTTGCTTGCTTTAGCGGGTAGCGGGCGGGCGGGCAGACAAGCAGGCGGACTGACGGGGCTGGCGCGGGGGAGGGGGCGCTCTTGGCTCGGATGGATCCCAGGGACAGGAATACTCCAGCTGCTGGCTGGGGAAGAGGCCACTTGGCAACCTCCCTTTCTGTCTCTGTCTCCGTCTCCTTGGTCTCCTTGTCTCTCCATCTCACTGCCTTTTGTAGTCCGCCGCCGGCCATCCCGGCTGTCTGGTCCCAGCCAGCCTGCTCCCACATCCCTCCATCTCTGTGCCCGCCCACCCATCCGCCTCCTGAGGGCCCCTGCTCAGCTCCGCCTCTACCCCGCCCTTCTCTGCCCATCTCTGCTTCCTTTCCCCTTGTCTGTCTGTCTGCCAGAGGTGCTGTCAGGCCACAGACAAGGCTGGGATAGCTCATCCTGCAGCCGGGTCCTCTAGGGACCAGGTGCTACTGCAGGAGGAGGAGAGGGAGCCCCACTCCTAGTAGTGCATGGTTGACACCCTGCCATCGGCCTCACAAGGGGGCCCGGGGCCACAGCTGCTTCTTCCACCGGCTGGGTGCTCCAAGTTCCTCCACTCAAACCCAGACTTACACGGAAACCAGTGAAAGCATCAGGCAAAGCGGCAAACCCGGGAGCCTGTGGGGTCTGGGTCTTTCTACTCCTACACACCCCACACCCCACCCCAGCCTGCACCACTGGTAATGTAGAGACCTTGCCTAATTCCAGTGCAGTGTTGGGGGGAGAACTGCTGGCTGCACTGTCTCCAGGCTACAAGAAAGAAGCTGGCATCTCTTTATTCCCTTTCCTACTCCTAGATCAGAGTTTGGGGTCAAGATGGACTTTCAGAGAGCAGAACTGATCAGTTAGAGTCCAGGACCAGGTTCCTAGGAGAGCTACTTTATGTGAGAAACATGAATGGGCCCCTCCTTATGTCCCAGCAAGGGGAAAAGGAACCCAAGATTAGTACTGTGACAAAGCCCCTATCCTGTGTGCACATAGAAACACTTCCAAATCCTGACTTGGGGGTAGGTGAAGACTTCCTGGAGGAGGTGATAGTGTGGTTGGGACTTAAGGGATGCACAGGAATTTCCCAGGCTTTCTCTATCCCCATGTTATACTGGGGCATCTGGAAGGCAGAGGGTCCTGGTTAAGGGCTAAGAGTTGGAGTCAGATAGACTTTGCTGCAGGTAATTTTACACAAATAACACGTTATAAGGTTTTTGTTAGGCACAACTCCCTGTCAAGTTAAATTCCTATTCAAGCTTGATGCATTATTTACATAGTGCATTATATGCAAAAACACAGTATATGTATTTTTATCTGGCCATCAGTTTTCTCATCTATAACAGAGGTGTAACAAAACAGTACCTTCTTCCAAGGATTGCCGTAAGAACTGAACTAGCTCTCCCGGAGCTGGTTCTGGGTCTTGGTTCCCACACAACTCCTCAAGAATTTCTTCCCCATCCCTCTTGGGTGGTTGAGTGGGAGATGAGAGTGGAAACTGGCTCTGGCTAACTGGCCCCCCTTACCAAGGCAGTGTGTGGGACTGGGCCTTTGTGCTGGGAATGGAGTCAGAGGAGGCCAGGGCAGCAGGGGCTGAAGCACACAGCCCTTTGTTCCAGGATAAAGGACCTGCTGGCCCCTTTGTGTGGAGATTAGCAGAGCCTGTAGGTGTGTGAACCGGCCTTCGCTCCTGCCTCATTAACCCAGGCCTGGGGTCAGTCAGCAGCAGACACCCACCCCAGCTGGCCTGACCTGACATCTCTGGGGCTGTGACATCTCTGGGGCTGGCTCAGGGCCTCCTCCAGGGCAGGGGGGCCTGGGGGAGTGGGTACTGGTGGGAATCGGCCTCCTGTGTCCTTGCCTTTTCTAGGTGACCTTTCTCCCCATCCTGAACTTAGTCCCTGACCTTTTTCTTCTCTTGTTCCTCCAGAAACCCTCATGGATACTAAATGGGTAACATCTGAGTTGGCATGGACATCTCATCCAGAAAGTGGGGTAAGACCTTCCCACCATCTCCTGAGCATGGGTTGCCAGCAAGGCCACCTCTTACTTCCCCATGCCAGTCCCTCCTCACCTTCCCAGGGCCTGTTGCCCTCTGCCTGTTGCCCTCACCCCTTTGACATCTCCTATCTTCTTCAGCTGTCATCTTCCTTCTTGCCTGATGGTCCTTCTCTATGGGTGTTTTTATCTCTCACTCTTCTGCCTGCTGCCTTACACACACACCATATTTATCCCATTTTTCTTCTGCTAACCTCTCAGCCTGTTTTCAGCCTGTGCCCATCCCTCTCATGCTGACAGCCCTTCATATGCCTGTCCTGATCATCTCCCTATTTCCTGGGTCCCTGGAAAGATCACTGGCTTGGGAATCAAGAAAAATTGGTTCCAGATCTCTAACTTGCTGTGTGACTTTGAGTAAGTCCTTTACCTCTCTGGTATTCTATTTCTTGACCATTAGATTTCTGTAGTTGTGACTTCTCTAAAATATCTTAGTTACCTCCTTGGATTGCTTTCATGCCTGCACTGAGCTCTAAAACAGTGGGGCAGGGTGGCACACCTCATCCTCACCTTCAGCCTACAGGTCCTGATTTAATATTGCATAGCCTCATTTAATTCCAATCAGCCCTATTTTACAGAGGAGGAAACTGAAGCATAAAGATAATAAATATCATAATTAATACTCATATTAGGAACTCTGGTGGCAATAGTGCCTAAGGCATTTGATTGCTAACCAGAAGTTTGGCAGTTCAAACCCACCACCCACCAGCCACTCCACGGAAGGGAGACTGGGCAGTCTACTTCCATAAAGATTTACTGCCTTGGAAACCCAGAGGGGGTTGCTGTGAGTCGGAGTCAACTCGATGGCAGTGGGTTTGGTTTTTGGTTTGGTAATACTCATTTAGTACTTGCCCATCCCAGCCCAGTTCTAGTGGTTTTTTTTTTTTTTTCATATAAAGTAATTTATTCTTTACATATCTCTATGTGGCTGGTAGCATTTTTATCTCCACGTTACAAATGGGAGAAATAGAGGCACAGAGAGGTTAAGTAACTTACACAGCAAGCAGAGAGCTGCGTTTGAACCCATATAGTAATAGTTAAGGCATTTGCCTGCTAACCAAAAGGTTGGTGGTTCAAACCCACTAGCTGCTGCGTGGAAGAAAGAAGAGGCAGTCTGCTTCCATAAAGATTTATAGCCTTGGAAACCCAATGGGGTTTGCTGTGAGTCGGAATTGACTTGATGGCAGTGAGTTTGGCTTTTGGTTTCTGAGTTTCACTCCAGAGTCTGTATATGAAGTAAGTATAATAGATCTGAGGAGCTCTGATAGCGCAGTGCCTAAGGCACTTGACCGCTAACCAGAAGGCTGGCGGTTCAAACCCACCAGCCAGTTCAAACCCTTCCTTCCTCGGAAGGAAGATGGGGCAATCTACTTTCGTAGTGATACTGCCTCGGAAACCCAAGGAGGAGGGGTCGCTATGAGTCAGGTCCGACTTGACAACACATAACAACAACAACAACATAGTAGATCTGGGCATGTGGTAAGCACTTTGCAAATGTTAGAGCTCACTCTTTTTCACTTGGTCCATGCACAGTGGGAAGAAGTGAGTGGCTATGATGAGGCTATGAACCCTATCCGCACGTACCAGGTATGTAATGTGCGTGAGTCTAGCCAGAACAACTGGCTTCGCACGGGGTTCATCTGGCGGCGGGATGTACAACGCGTCTATGTGGAGCTCAAGTTCACTGTACGTGACTGCAACAGCATTCCCAACATCCCTGGCTCCTGCAAGGAGACCTTCAACCTCTTCTATTATGAGGCTGACAGTGACGTGGCCTCAGCCTCCACCCCCTTCTGGATGGAGAACCCCTATGTGAAGGTGGACACCATTGCACCTGATGAGAGCTTCTCACGGCTTGATGCTGGCCGCGTGAACACCAAGGTGCGCAGCTTTGGGCCACTTTCCAAAGCTGGTTTCTACCTGGCCTTCCAGGACCAGGGTGCCTGCATGTCGCTCATCTCTGTGCGTGCCTTCTACAAGAAGTGCGCGTCCACCATCGCAGGCTTTGCACTCTTCCCTGAGACCCTCACTGGAGCCGAGCCCACCTCACTGGTCATTGCCCCTGGCACCTGCGTCCCTAATGCTGTGGAGGTGTCAGTGCCCCTCAAGCTGTACTGCAATGGTGATGGGGAGTGGATGGTGCCCGTGGGTGCCTGCACCTGTGCCACCGGTCATGAGCCAGCCGCCAAGGAGACCCAGTGCCGCTGTGAGTGGGGACTGGTCTGGGAAAGGGTGGGAGGGAAGGGTCTGGGCCACAGCCACCTGTCCACCCCGGCATGAAGTCGAGGGTGGAGGGAGGAAATGGAAGAATGGGTATCAGGTGCAGAGAAAATGAGGAGAGATGTGACAGGGAGGATATGAAATACGAAGATAATCAGAAACGAGGCAGAAGGCAATAAGAGGAAAATATGAAATTAAAGAGAGAGGAAAAGAGGCAGAAAATTCTTGATAAGCAGACACCTGCTGAACCTGCTCAGGGACTCAGGAGGCTGGCAGAGAGGGCCACTTTCCCCACCCCAAGCATACAGTGTGCCCCAGGAGTACTAGATGGGCCCAAGGGTGTGGGTACATCTTACTTGGCCCTCTTACCTTGGGGTCTCATTTGCTCCTTGAGGCAGTATACATACTTCAGAGCCCAGGCCCTGAAGTCCTGGCTCTGCTACTTAACACCTCTGTGACCTGTGGGCAAGTTATTTAACAATTTGAACCTCAGTTTTCTCACATGTAAAAAGGGGACAATAATGCCGATTACTTCGAAGGGCTGTAGTGAGGCTTAAGTGAATCAGTGCATGGAAAGCCCTTAGAACAGTGCCTGGCAGAGGGCAAGCATGAAAACCATGTAAGTGTTAACCATGCATCTCAGTAGCTCTGGGGTGCACAGGGGATTGGGATGATTTTGTCCTTATATCAGACATGAGGAGGTTAGGTGACTTGCCTCTCGTGGTCTGCTGAGACCCCTAAGACCTCACCTAGTACTATACTTTCCAGTTATAAAACCCAGTCACATAGGATTCTCTCCTTTGAGCCTTACCCCAACTTTGTCAGGTGGATTCCAGTTATCACCTCTATTTTGCCAAAAAGGAAACTGAGGTTCTGTACTGAAGGCCACATACACAGGAAGTGTTAGAGTTGAACCTAGTCTGGTGTCCTACCTTGAGGAGAAGGTGCTGAGGGCCTTGTCCGCCATGATTCTGTAACCTGGGGCAAGTAGCTTGTAACTCTGAGGAGTGGAAGAAAGCTCTTACTGTGGCCCAAGGAGTGAGGGGACTGGGCAGCTTCAACCTGGCTGTGAGGCCCAGTGTTGTCCTGTTAATGTGACTAGTGCCTTGCCCAGCCCCTCTCCACTTCTCTATGGGAACCTGCCTGAGACTTCCTCTCCCTAAGTGGAGAAACGGAGTGGGGGTGATGAGCCTGACAGCCTGAAGAGGGGCTAACACTCTGCAGGTCCCTAGCAGGAAATGCATGCGGGTTCCCATAGCAACCAGGCTAGCCTGGCCTCTACCCCCTCCCCCACTGGTTCAAAAGAGCTAGGAAGGAATATCACCTTAGTAGGGGACAGAAGATTGAACCCCAGAGAGGGTACATCCTCAGCTCTGGGCATTCCACACTCTGGGTGACGCCACCCCCCCAGGGGTAGTCATATATGGATAGGTTGGCAATGTGCTTCGTTTGTCCAAGACAATCCTGATTTATGCCCATTATCTTGTGTCCCCTTTCACTCTCAAAATATTCCAGTTTGAATAACAAATTGTATGGCCACCCAAGGTATGGTCAATCTACAGAACTCACATTCAAGGGCCAATGGAGACAGCAGGAAAAGAAATCAGGGAAGAGGGTATTCAGGCAATGAGCTCTGGGCTACCTTTGGGGCCTCTGAACTCCAGGTGACCCTAGCCTTCCTGCCCACTTCTTTCCCTCTTTTTCTCACCCCTCCTCAGACCCCACCCCTGCCCAAGGGCAGAAAGGAGCTACCTACCCTGCTCCCAGTGGGTGGGGACAAAGATTGGCTGGGAAACTCTGAGGCCAAGGCCCCACCTCTGGGTATTTGAGAGGTGTCCTTGAGGGTCCTCAGGAATGATTATCCTAGTGCTTCGGGGAGGGGTGGGGGTGTCACAGCTGAGTACAGGGTATACTACCCATCTGCTGGTGGTCTTTCCCCTAACTCCTCCTCTTCCTCCTCCTCTCTTTCTTCCCTGCCTCAACAAGCCCAGGCTGTCCAGGTGATGGGGCTGACGTCTTCCTCCAGGAGGCCCCAGGGTTGGGGTGGGGGTGGGGGGCAAGGGCGGGGAGGAATCTGCTGACATGGGGTTTCCATGGGGCAAAAGGGCCTTTTGTGGCTGTAGGTGGAGTTAAGCAATCTTAGCATTGCCCTCACAGTCTAGGAGGTGGAGGGGCTAAGAAATAGGCTGGGGAAGGACCAGATTCTCATGGAGGTGTGGAAGATTGGTGTCTGCAGGGCTGGGAGGAGAAGGAGATGTGAGCCCCGCCATCTTCTTCTCCCCCCAATCCCCCTCCCCCGCAGCCTGTCCTCCTGGGAGCTATAAGGCAAAGCAGGGAGAGGGGCCCTGCCTCCCTTGCCCACCCAACAGCCGTACCACCTCGCCAGCTGCCAGCATCTGTACCTGTCACAATAACTTCTACCGTGCAGACTCGGACTCTGCAGACAATGCCTGTACCAGTGAGTGAACTCCATCCTCATGCCATCCCACTCCAGGCCTACCCGCAGGGGCTATGTCTGGAAGGGCTGAAACCATCACTATAAAATCCTTATTTTCTGGATAGGGAAACTGAGGCATCTAAACTGAGGTTAGATGTTGTGCTCAAGATGGCACAGCTAGGAAGCAACCACCCCTAAGCCAGAAACTAGCTTAGCCGGCTCAGAGCTCCGACCAGGCTAAGCTCCTACTAGGTCATAGTCAGGATCAGGAACCAGCTGGGGCCTTCTAGCCCAGTGCTCCTTCCTTGTATAGAACAGCTGCCCTTCTGGCCCATCTCTCACCATGGAGGGGCCTCACATCCCTGGGGCAGCCTGGTGTCCCGCTTTCTCCCTGCTCTGGCCTTTGGTGTACCAGGCATTGCTCCAGGTGCCAGGGATGTGGAAGAGAATAAGACAGAGTCATTATCCTAAAGGAGTCACAACTTGGTGGGGGAAACAGATGTTAAAACTGGTAATGACTATAAAACTGGTAAGTGCTGAGCTAGAGGGATGCCCAGGGATTGTGGTATTAAATGCAGAGGATGGGAAAAGGTTGAATCAAGGAATGCTTCCAAGAGATGACATCTCAAGTTGAGCCTTGAAGGACAAATAAGAGTCTGCCAGGTGACAAAGTCAGGAAGGTGTTCTGCTTACTATCAGAAGCAAAGGCAAGGAGGTAGGAAGCAGCTTGGAGTGTTCAGAAACTTGGGGCAGAAGGTGGCCCTCAGTCCCCCAGCTCACTGCCTCTCTCTTCACCTTCCCTACAGCGGTGCCATCTCCCCCGCGGGGAGTTATCTCCAATGTGAATGAGACTTCACTGATCCTTGAGTGGAGCGAACCTCGGGACCTGGGTGGCCGAGATGACCTCCTGTACAATGTCATCTGCAAGAAGTGTCGGGGGGGCCTTGGGGCCGGGGGGCCCTCAACCTGCTCCCGCTGTGATGACAATGTGGAGTTTGTGCCTCGGCAGCTGGGCCTGACAGAACGCCGGGTCCACATCAGCCATCTGCTGGCCCATACACGCTATACCTTTGAGGTGCAGGCTGTCAACGGTGTCTCGGGCAAGAGCCCCCTGCCCCCTCGCTATGCATCTGTGAATATCACCACCAACCAGGCTGGTGAGGAGGGGCACAGGAGGGTGGGACTTCCTGTCCGACTGCCTGACTGACAGGGAGGCACAGGAGGGTGGGACTTCCTGTCCGACTGCCTGACTGACAGGGAGGCACAGGAGGGTGGGACTTGGGTCATCTCCCCATGGATAGAGCTGGAGGTTGCCTGGGACAGCTTCTCGGGATCTGCCAAGGGACCACCAGGGGTCCCATAGGAACTGGGTCCTCTGGAAGGATGTCAGCACCTGAGGAGCCCCTGATGAGCCCCTGCTCTTCCCCTAGCCCCGTCCGAAGTGCCTACACTACACCTGCACAGCAGCTCAGGCAGCAGCCTGACCCTGTCCTGGGCCCCCCCAGAGAGGCCCAATGGAGTTATCCTGGACTACGAGATGAAGTACTTTGAGAAGGTGAGCATCTCAAGGGGCAGGAGGAGGCCCTGGGCTGAGCTGGGACAAGAAGATCACCTCCAAATGGTGTAGGGGCCTATAGAGTAAGGCCTTGGATGCTGAGGGAGCTATGGAGCAGGCCCGGGTGTAGGCAGGGACTGGGTGGCCTCAGCTACTGAGGATGCCTCCTTCCACTTGCCATTGCAGAGTGAGGGCATCGCCTCCACTGTGACCAGCCAGAAGAACTCTGTGCAGCTGGATGGGCTGCGGCCTGATGCCCGCTATGTGGTCCAGGTCCGGGCCCGCACAGTGGCTGGCTATGGGCAGTACAGCCACCCAGCTGAGTTTGAGACCACAAGTGAGAGAGGTACATAGCTCTCCCGTCATTGCCCCAGTCCATATTTACTATCCCTCCCCTGACCAATCCCTCTTGTCTCCAGGCTCTGGTGCCCAGCAGCTCCATGAGCAGCTCCCCCTCATTGTGGGTTCAGCCACGGCAGGGCTCGTCTTCCTGGTGGCTATCGTGGTCATTGCTGTTATCTGCCTCAGGTACTCCCAGCCCCAAGGCTACTCCCGTGGCTGATTAGATTTCCCTTTAGCAACCCAGAGCCTCCCTGGTCCCAGTCTCTTCTTGCTGGATGGGCCCTCTCTAGTCCATGCTTTCGTCCTTTATCTTGTCCCCTGTTGCCTGAATCTACTGGCACATTCCCTCAGAGATCAAGCCCACTGAGTCCCTTGCTGGAGTCCCACTGGCTTCTGTAACAGCTGTGCTCTCTCCACCATCCTTTGAGCCCGGGGTAAGGGGAGCTGTAGAACTTGTCTCAGTCCTCCCTCTGCCCACGCTCCACTAGGAAACAGCGGCACAGCTCTGATTCGGAGTACACGGAGAAGCTGCAGCAATACAGTGAGTTTGTCTCCTCAACCCAACCTCCCAAAGCTCCCCAGGCCCCCCTGCAGGGCTTAGAGACACCCTCTTCCGTCCTTGGCCTTCATTCCTTAAGAGCACACTCTGGAAGTTCCCTCCTGCTTCCAATCAAGTGCCACTTCCTGAGCCCCCTTTTGACTCCAGATGCTCTGAGCCCCTCCTTACTCTAATACTCCATACCTCATCCCAGGAACCCTGAGTCTATACCTCATTCCAGGTATTCTGAGCCCCCTCCTCACTCCAGGTACTCTGGTGCTAGCTCCAGAGATGAATGAGACATGACCCCTGCCCTAAAAGCAGTTAGTCCTATGAGAAAGACAAGATATATATACACAGGAAACGATTAGAGAACAGTTAAGCATTAAGCCAGGTGTTCCTGTTATGAAGGGCAGGGAGAGTTCAGAAAAGAAGAAGGCTTCCTGGAGGAGGTGAGCTTGTGCTGAGCTGAGCCAGGCAGGATGAGCAGAGCTTAGAGAGGTTAGGGAGAGCATTCCTGGCTAGACGAGCCACTGGAAGGTGGTGGGTGGGGTGGGGAGAGTGCCCAACTGTGGGGGCAGTGAAAAGACTGGTTTGACAGCTGCTGGGAGGCAAGGCTGGGTAGTTGCGGCCAGTCCTTGGAGGGTCGTGAAAGGCGAGCAGAGAAGTTTGGACATGAATCCACCATAGGTAATAGGAAAAGCTTTCAAACTGGGGAGTAATACAATGGAAGTATTGTTTTAGGAAGACAGTGGTATGCAGGATAGATTGGTGGGAAAAGCTGTCCAGAGGCAGGCAGCCCAGCTGGGAGGCTATTGCAATAGTCTGAGTGTTGAAGGCCTGGACAAGGTCAGGGGCAGTGGGAATGAAGGGAGGCTTGCATCTGAGAGAAGTTTGATGTGATGAGAGATGAGGGTGAAGGAAGAGTAAGAAGGGAAGCCTTATATGGGGCCAGCTTTTCAGGGAGGTTGCTGAATGTGCTCCCATGTCGGGGGTTTGTGGGAAGAGTCTGGGGGATGGGGGGAGCAGTGTCCTAGAGCCTGACTATGAGGCTTGAGGAGTTCCATTACAGTTCCTGACCTGAAGCTCTGTCATCATGCCCCCCTCTTCTGCCTCTAGTTGCTCCTGGCATGAAGGTCTATATCGACCCTTTCACCTATGAGGACCCTAACGAAGCTGTTCGGGAGTTTGCCAAGGAGATTGATGTGTCATGCGTCAAGATTGAGGAGGTGATTGGAGCTGGTGAGTCCCCTGGGGCTCTGTAGGAGAGGGCTGAGGGGGGCTGGGTAGAGGGGCGATACCCAGAAATAGCTTGTGTCCTATGCCCTTTAGGGGAGTTTGGGGAAGTGTGTCGGGGTCGCCTGAAACAGCCTGGCCGCCGGGAGGTGTTTGTGGCCATCAAGACACTGAAGGTGGGCTACACTGAGAGGCAGCGGCGGGACTTCCTGAGTGAGGCCTCCATCATGGGTCAGTTTGACCACCCCAACATCATCCGGCTGGAAGGTGTGGTCACCAAAAGTCGGCCAGTGATGATCCTCACTGAATTCATGGAGAACTGCGCTCTGGACTCCTTCCTCCGGGTAAGAACTAACTCCAACGACTCTCCCTCCCTGAGAGAACAGGGTCAGGCCAGCCATCACTCATACAAGTCAGACTGACCCAATCCAAGTCCACATATATTTACTGAAGTGGCATGGTACAGGGAAACAGCCAGCCCTTTAGAGCCAGAGTTCACATGCTAACTCTCCCCCTTACTGCCTATGTGACCTCAGGCAAGTTACTTAACTTCTCTGAATCTAAGCTACCTTGATGTAAAATGCAAGTAGGGAGAGCTATTGGATCCTCATGAGGATGAATTGAGATGTCTACAAAATGCCTGGAAAATAATAGGGCAGCATCCTTACTCTTCATATACTCTGGACATAGTTGCAGGGAGAGATGAGGCCTGGTCTCTCCCATCTGTCTGCAAGGAGAAGGTGGGCAGGCAGGCAGGCCATAGGCCTGGGGCCAGGAGGGAGAGGATGGGCCACTGAGCCTGCTCATTTACTGCAGCTCAACGACGGGCAGTTCACAGTCATCCAGCTGGTGGGCATGTTGCGGGGCATTGCTGCTGGCATGAAGTACCTGTCTGAGATGAACTACGTGCACCGTGACCTGGCTGCCCGCAATATCCTTGTCAATAGCAACCTAGTCTGCAAAGTCTCTGACTTCGGCCTCTCCCGCTTCCTGGAGGATGACCCCTCCGATCCCACCTACACCAGCTCCCTGGTACAAGAAGTAGCCGGGAGGGAGACTGGGGGTGGGACCAACCAGGCAGGGGCTTGGGGCTGGGAACCAGCCCTGAGTCACAGGGTGAAGGGAGTGTGCCCCCCATACCAGGGCGGGAAGATCCCCATTCGCTGGACTGCCCCAGAGGCCATAGCCTATCGGAAGTTCACTTCTGCTAGTGATGTCTGGAGCTATGGAATCGTCATGTGGGAAGTTATGAGCTACGGAGAGCGACCCTATTGGGACATGAGCAACCAGGATGTGAGTGAGGCCGAGCCAGAGCAATTAGTGGGTGGGAGCTTGCTGGGGAGCCAAGTGGTGCCTTACTCTGGTTCCCTGCCCTCGGCCAGGTCATCAATGCTGTGGAGCAGGATTACCGGCTGCCCCCACCCATGGACTGCCCCACAGCACTGCACCAGCTCATGTTGGACTGCTGGGTGCGGGACCGGAACCTCAGGCCCAAGTTCTCCCAGATTGTTAACACCCTCGACAAGCTCATCCGCAATGCTGCCAGCCTCAAGGTCATCGCCAGTGCACAGTCTGGGTCAGTACCTGTCTGTCCTCCCTCTCTGCTCTGGAGCCAGCAGCCCTGCCCCTGCTTCCCCTGCTGCCCTCAGGACTCACCAAATCTCTCTCTTCTCACCACAGCATGTCACAGCCTCTCCTAGACCGCACAGTCCCAGATTACACAACCTTCACAACAGTTGGCGACTGGCTGGATGCCATTAAGATGGGGCGGTACAAAGAAAGCTTCATCAGTGCGGGGTTTGCATCCTTTGACCTAGTGGCCCAGATGACTGCAGAGTGAGTGCCTCAGGGGCAAAGCATGGGCTCCGATTTGGGGCCAGAGGTGAGGTGTTAGGAGAGGGACTGACCCTGCCCTTGGTCTATCCTGCAGAGACCTGCTGCGGATTGGGGTCACCTTGGCGGGCCACCAGAAGAAGATCCTCAGCAGTATCCAGGACATGAGGCTGCAGATGAACCAGACGCTGCCTGTGCAGGTCTGACACTCGACTTCCATGGGTGGGTGCCCCCCAAGGACTGCGCAGAGACTCTGACCAGCCAGCTGGACTTTGGGACTCTCGGATGCCTGGCTTTAGGCTGTGTCCAGAAGATGGAAGTTTGGGAAGAGCCCCAACTAGGACTTCTCCAGGCCTGTGCTCCCTCCCCAGGAAGTTTGCCCCAAACCTCTTCATATTGAAGATGGATTAGGAGAGGAGGTGCTAACCCCTCTCCAGACCTTTTGGGGCCCAGGTCGTTCTGCTCTCCAGTGGGGGATCCCCACAACCTCAGACTTGGCTATGCTTCAGTGCTGGAAGTCCTGGTGGGGTCAGTGGGGGGGATAAGCCTGGGTTCCACAGGGCCCAGCCCTGGCAGGGGTCTGTCCCCACCCCAGGTAGGCAGAAAGCAGTCCCTCCCTCAGGAACTGGAGAAGGGGACTCCAGGAATGGGGAAATGTGACCCCTCTACCCCAAAGCCAGCTGGCACCTCCAGTTTGCACAGGGACTGTTGTTCTGGGGGCTGAGGGCCCTGCCCCCACCCCTGTCCTTGGTGCTGTCATAAAAGGGCAGGCAGGGGCAGGCTGAGGAGCAGCCCTTGCCCCACAGAGACTCTCAGAGCCAGAGATCGGATGTATGTGTATATGTGTGTGTGTGTGTGTGTGTGTGTGTAAGCGTGCACGCACTGGCCTGCACAATAAGTATGAGTGAGCGTGTAAAAGCTTGGCCCTGTGCCCTACAGTGGGGCAGCTGGACCACCAGCGGAATAAAGGCAATAAGATGATTCTCTGACCCCCTTCTCATTCTACCTCCCAAGGCAGGATTTCCTGATGTCTCAGGTTCACAACCTTGGGCCCCTAGGCCTTCAGAACTCCCTGGAATCACTGGGAGACCAAATCCAGGCCTATCTAGGCTCAACTCCTTTCGTGCTTTGGCCTCATTTCTTTGAGCTTCTAACAAACCTCCCAGGGTGGGAGGATCTCACCAAATCCATTGCCATCATGTCAATTCTGCCTCATAGCGACCCTGTAGGACAAAGTAGAACTGCCCCATAGGTTTCCCGAAGTTGTAAATATTTACTAAAGCAGATCGAGTCTTTCTCCCGAGGAGCGTGGCTGGTGGATTTGAACCACCAACCTTTTGGTTAGCAGCCAAATGCTTTAACCACTGTGCCCTCAGGACTCCTGTGGGGCAGTCACAAAGAAGAGCAAACTAGCTGAGAGCTCCTTCCTTCTTGGGGGAGGGGGAGTGCTGACACTTGAGCCTGGTAACAGACAGTCTTTTCACACCTATTGTCTCTGAGAGGAGAGGGGGTTGGTCAGTTCCCAGGGTCACGTGGCTAAGGACAAACGGGATAAGAGCCCACTAATGTTAAGATGTGTTCCGTGAGGGAGGCCAACTCCTACCAAGCCCCAGGCCAGAAGAGTGGCTACTCTTTATTGAGCGCTGACTATATAGAAGGGCTAAATGCTCCATTTATCCTGCAGATCGTATTTAATCTCACAACAGCTCAGCCAGTGAAGGAAATATTTTTTTCTCCTTTTTCACAGGAGGAAAGGGAGAGGTTAAATAACTTACCCAAAGTCGCTGAGCCAGTAAGTGAGGCCCGGGGCTGGGATTCCCACCCCAAGACGGAGGATAAATAACGAGAACCAGGGAGAGGGTTAGGAAAACAGCTTCTGGAAATGTCAAAGGAGAAAGCGTGGGGGTGTCTCAGAGGCCGCCTGGACAGGCGCTGTAACAAGCGGGGGAGAGAGTGGTGTGGGGGTGGGGAGACAAGTGCAGTTGTTTTCCAAGTGTCAGGAGGGCCCTTGAGCTGTAAACCTTTCAGGGCCAGCAACAGGTTTTCAAGGTATCTACACCTCCTAAGTTAGGGAGTGGGGTCGTTGAGCGGGACCCGCAGATGGAGGGGCGTGGATAATGTGCTATAGATGTCGAGGTTGACGCGTCACATTACATCTCTCAGACTGTTCCAGGCAGAGTGGAGCTTCGTAGAAGAATTTTAAATAATTAAAGGGGGGACGCCTGGGGGTTGGCGGGAATCTGCAGGCCAGGAAGCAAGGGGAGGCTACTTCAGGTCCAGGGAACAAGGCCCAGTGAGGCTGAGCAGCAGCCGCCGGCAGCCGGCTACGTGGCGCACCCGGGACCGCGGCGGCCTGGCGGAGAGCGGCCCTTGCGCGGCTGACAGCCCAGGGCGCGGCGCGGGCTCCCAAGGCCGTCCCCGCCCTCCGCGGCGCCCTCTCCTTAATATTCCCCCCACGGAGCCCAGCGCCGCGCTGCAGTAGCGGGGCCCGGGGGAGGGGCGCCCGGCAGGCTTTGGCCCTCTTCGTCTCCCCGGGCTTCAGGAATGGAGATGGACTGAGCTCCTCCGCCGAGGTTGCCTTTCTATCAGTTGAGGACGAGGGAAGGGCTCTGTCGAGGGAGATGACAGTGCGCCGGCCGAGGTCGCCCTGGGCCTAGGCGCCGGAGCTGTCAACAACGAGAGGTGTTTCGGATGGCCGGGGAGAGGAGGGGTGCTGAGTGGTGTCCTGCACGCCCAGCGCTGCATTCCCAGCTGAGGGCTCAGATAAAGGGGGGAGGGGGCGCTCCAAGCTACTGCTCAAGTGTCCACTTCCTGCTTCTGGGGCTCAGGGTCGGTTAAGAGCCTGTGGCCCATGTCACCTGGGGTGACCCCCTCACTATCCTATCCTATCACTATGACCTTCAACGTGAGAGTTTGGGCCGGGAGCGCTGAGACGCTGAGGTGGGGGCTCCACCGAAGAACTGAGACATCGCCCCCTTCTGGGTCCACAAGGAGGGCGGGATTGTAGACATTGAACATCTGGAACGGAACAATGTAGAGGCCACTTGGTAGGTATACCCAAGGCTGAGAATCTGGAGAGGCATCTTAAGCCCCAAATTCCGGGTGCATAAAGACCTCGCATATGCCTTGTGCAGTCCACCACATATACCTCCCTCCACTTGTATCAAGATGTCCTCTCATCACTCCAGATGCACCTCTCTCCTTCCACTCACCTGCAGAAGCAGCAGAGAGGGGCGTGCTACACTTGTCCAAAGCTACACCCACACCATACCCCCAAACCGCCTCCCTTATGCTGCCACATCTTTTCAGTCAAAGACCCTCCCCCCAGTGCCACCTCCAACCCATGTACCCTCAGAGCTCCCTAAGACTGAGATGAGGTGGGAGAAGGCATCTCCTGGAAGGCATGGTTGCGGGGGCGGGGGGGGTGTGCTAACCCAGCTAACGGTGTATTTCATTTGAAAGACCTAAAATGAATCTTCAGACCCCTAAGCAGGATTGCAAAGAGGGGTGGGCCCATGGTCAGGACAGAAGAATGAGGGCACCTACTCTGTCCTGTCTTGGTTGACTATAACTCTTGGGGGCAGATAATTAGATCTCTGACATAGTAGGGGAGAGAGAAGTAGAGTGGAACAGCTCCCCCTCACTTGCCTTATCCTACCTGCCCAAAGGGGCAGCTGCAGCCCCAAAGAACCCATTTCTTGCCTGGATTTTTGCCTGAGTTCAGGAAATAGGGATGACTAAGGAGCTCTGGTAGCATAGTGGCTAAGACACTTGCCTGCTAACCAGACGGCTGGCGGTTCAAACCCACCAGCCACTCCTCGGAAGGAAGGTTGGGCAATCCTACTTCAGTAGTGATACTGCCTCGGAAACCCAAGGAGGGGTCGCTATGAGTTGGGGCCGACTCGACGGCAAATAACAACAACAACAGGGAGAATAAACTGCTCTAGCCTGCGATTAGCCCCTGACCATATCTCTCTCTTTCAGTTTGGCCCCAGGAACAGGCATCTAGCCCTTGGTTCTAAATCTGAATGACCAGACTCTGGATCACCCACCCACTGCCACTGAGTTGATTCCGACTCATAGTGACCCTATTGCATAGACCAGAACTGCCCCATAGGGTTTCCACAGGTGTAAATCTTTATGGAAGCAGACTGCCTTTCCCAAAGAGTGCCTGGTGGGTTTGAACTGCCAACTTTTGGTTAGAAGACGAATGCCATAGCCACTGCACCACCAGAGCTCCTGACTCCGGGTTAGTAACTGGAAAAACTGGGGCAACTAGGCAGAGTGGTGCAGTAGAAGGGCTAGAGATTAAGAGTATTGGCAGACCTGGGTTCAAAGCCCAGCTCTTCCGTTTCCCAGCCTGTGACCTAGATTGTTTAACCTCTCCTTGCCTCATAATCATACCTACCTCATGAGATTGTTATGAACATTAAATCAGTTAATACGTGTAAAGTATGTGCTGGGATCATAGTAAGTGTTCAAAAATGGTGGCTGCTATTTTTATTACTACGTTTAAATAAAATATAGAAACAGACATGAAGATGCTAAATAGTGTTTGTGTCTAGTAGGGACTGAATAAACCAAAGCATTTCAGGAAATCCTTCAACACCCTTCAAGTGTCTGTAAGGGAGAAGTCAGGGGCTCTCACAAGGCTAGACAGGGGTGGGGGAGCTAAGGGAGCAAAGAAACAGGTCCACCCATGGGGATGCTGGACATTTTGCTACAGGTTTGGTCTGGGCCTAGGGCTGGTTTCTGGGTAGGGCTGTTGGGATCTGGGCGGTTTGAAGGCATTGAGGGTGCAGAAGCTCATTAAGGGGTAGAGAATCCAACAAGTTGCAAGGGAGCTTGGATTCTGCATTTCTCCCCTTAGCATTGGTCCTAGGCCTGTGGGTGGTAGTGTGTGTGTGGTGGGGGGGCTTTCCCTTCATCATTTATTTATTCTTCAAATATGTACCAGGTATATACTTTGTGCCAGGTACTGTATCATACTGGACACTGAGGATATTGTGATTAACAAGAATAGAGATGGCCACTGCTTCAAAGAGCCTGAAGTTTAGGGGCACAGATGGTATTTAAATTACCATACAAAGAAATGTATATAATCACAGTGGAGGTAAATGATACGAAAAGTAGAGTGTTGTGAGGAACGAGAGCTCCAGGGAGCTGAACTAGTTTTGGGTAGGGCTAGGGGCCCTCTAATCTGTCATTTGATGCCCAGCAGAGGGAGCTGGGGCCCCCATTACCATAAGGGTCTCTTTAACCTTTTGGTGTCAGATCCTCTTCCTTCCATTTCTTTCTCCCTCCTTCATTCATGTATTCAGAATACATTTATTTGTTGCTGGTTCCAGTGTAAGGGACTGGGGATGAACTAGCCATAGCATCCACTCCCTAGAGGTAGGCACAGTTTAGAGGAGGATACTTCCAGTTTAGAGAAGGATACTTCCAGTTTAGAGGAGGATACTTCCGTAGTGATACTGCCTCAGAAACCCAAGGAGGGGTTGCTATGAGTCGAGTGCGACTTGATGGCACACAACAACTAAAAAAACCAAACCAAACTCACTGCAGTCCAGTCAATTCAACTCATAGCAACTCCTCCTTGGGTTTCCAAGGCAGTATCTCTACAGAAGTAGATTGCCTGACCTTCCTTTCCAGGAGCGCCTGGTGGGTTTGAACCTCCAGCCTTCTGGTTAGCAGTCAAATGCCTTAGGCATTATGCCACCAGAGCTCCCCAGAGGAGGATACTAATACATAAATCAACTAATATTGTGCAGTGAAGGAAGTGCTATAGCTAGGTGGTGATATTGTTAGGTGCCATGGAGTTGGCGCCGACTCATAGCGACCCTATGAATTATAGAATGAAACACTGCCTAGTCCTGTGCCAGCCTCATAATCCTTGCTATACCTGAGCCCACCATTGCAGGCACTGTGTCAATCCGTCTCGTTGAGGGCCTTTCCCTTTTTCACTGACCCTCTACTTTACCAAGCACGATATCCTTCTCCAGAGAATGATCCCTTCTGACAACACGACCAAAGTAGGTGAGATGAAGTCTGGCCATTCATGCTTCCAAGGACCATTCCAGCTGCACTTCTTCCAGGACTGATTTGTTAGTTCTTCTGGCAGACCATGGTACTTCCAGTATTCTTGGCCAACACCAGACCTCAAAAGTAGCAACTCTTCTTTGGTCTTCCTTATTCATTGTCCAGCTTTCACATGCATATGAGGCAATTGAAAACACCAAGGCTTGGGTTAGGTGCGCCTTTGTCTTCAAAGAGACATCTTTGCTCTTCAGCGCTTTAAAGAGGTCTTTCTCAGCAGATTTGCCCAGTGCAATACATCCTCTGACTTCTTGACTGCTGCTTCCATTGGTGTTGATTGTGGAACCAAGCAGTATGAAATCCTTAGCTAGGTGGTTGTTGTTGTTATGTGCTGTAGGTAGGCACCAGGTAATGAAAGGAAGGAACCCAGCTTGGGAATTCTGTCAAACAAGGCTACCTGAAAAGGTAATGTGAACTAAGCTTTGGAAGCCATGTTGGAGTTAGCAAGGGAAGGAAGGAGAGGGGAGCAGTATATGCAATGGTCCTGAGACAGGTAAGAGCAGGGCAGGCTAGAGGCACACTGGCCATTCAGACTCAGAGAATGAGGATGGAGCAGGGTTATAGTGACCAAGCCTTCCTTTCCCCATCATCCATCCCCAGGGGGGCTACTGGCTTCTCAAGGCCCAGAGGGACAGTCTTGGGCACTGGTCCTTGTCATTCTCCAATTTCAGTGTTCCTTCGGCACCCTCTAAGTGTCTACTGTCAAAGCCCTTTGTTCTGCCTCTTCCCTGCCACCAGGTCCATGTTTCTGAGTGCATGATGGGTTCCATAACCATTTCTATAAACAGCTCAGAGAGGTCAAAGGACTTTCCTGAGGTCACAGAGCCAGTCAAGGGCAAAGTCACGATCTGAACCCAATCTAACCTATCTAGGATTCTTTTGTTCCCATTACATCAGGATACCTTGGAAGAGGGCTCAAGGAAACCCAGAAACACTCACCTGGATGGCACACCCAGGTCCTTGCTGGACCACTTCAGAGTGGTCCCTTCCCCCAGGAGGGGGCTCTGCAAGTCTGGGCAAAGACTGCTTCAGCTTTCCCTTTTCAGAGAGGGGAAAGAAGGGAGTGGAGGGAAAAGGCCTCTCAGGTGCTGGAGGCACTTAGCAGGAGGACAGCCCAGGAATGGAATAGGGTTCCAGCTTAGGAGTGGGGGTACAGGGCTGACAGGCAAGCCCCATTCTCTCTCCACTCTTCCCTCCCTGCTCCTCTCTGTTTCTCATTAATTATTTCCGTCTCATGGAGCAGGAATGAAAACAGACTTAGAATCTTGCTGGAGGCTGCTGTGACATCAACCCAGAGATGGCTGCCCTGACCCTGACTGTTGGGGGCTGGGGAAGATCCCTTTCCCCACTTTGTCCTGGCCTGACAGGGAGATAGAGAGAGACAGGGGACAATGTCCCTGAACCCCTCTTCCTTCTTTGGACACTGAACTTGGGGCAGGTGAGAGAGGTGGCATTTGCCTGAGGGGACCAGGAAAGGGTGTGTCACAGGAATGTGGGGGTACTAGAGCTGGCTTTCCCCAGTCACCACTGCCTCCCACACACCCTGCCACTCCTTTCCCCACAGCCACCCCAGCACCACTCCCAGACATTGTTCTCACAATATCTCCTCTACTTCTGAAGCCACTTCCACTATTTAAGTCTTCATTTCTACTACCTTCTTCCCACTCTCACCTCCCTCATCATCTCTGAGCCTCAGGTTCACAGTCTGGTTTCTTCCTGGGTAGGTACCTGGATGACTAGATTCTTCTGGGCTCCAGCCTCTTGGTTTTCATGACCAGATGGTGACCTTTAACCTCCAGTGACCTCTTCCTTCCTTCCTAGTTGGCCTCCTAACGGTACATGGGCTACACTTTGATCCTGGTCATCACTTAGCTGTCACCTCCAAGACTTCAAGTCTGATATTCTAGGCTCCCACCACTTCCTCCTGTCTGCTCGGTCTCCCACTCCCCAGCTGCATTCCCATAGAACCTGCAATTTTGAAATCTCTGGTCCCAAAACCAAACCCCTTCTTCTCCTCATGGAGAGGGTGCTTCTGGAGTGCCCTTCTCTCCTTGTCCAACCTGAACTACTCCCACCCTCAAACATTCCCAACACATTCTCTCTCAGCAATCCTTTTCTTATTTTGCTGATTTCCAATAAAATTCCCACAGCAGCTGGTGCAGACTTTTCTAAAATACTAAGCTCTCAATCACATCCCTTCTCAGCAATTTCTCACTTCCTACTCTAGTGAAAGAATGCATCTTCTCCATGAACCCTTGATGAGAGTTCCTCTTTGTCAGGTAATGGAGATAAGTGAGTTGCCCCCAAGGAGCCCACATTGGACAATGCAGGAGATAGACAAGTGACAGGGTGATACAGGAAGATTCCAGGTGTCACTGATGGAATTTGAAGAAGAGAATGACATCATCAGAGCAGTACTTTGGAAAGTGGAGTGAGGCAGGTGTGAGGTGGATTGTAACATGTCCAGATGGTGGCAGGAAAGCAGAGGAGGCCACAGTCTACTGTAAAGGGTAATAAAGTCCTGGATGGAGGTGAGGTGAGGAGGAAGTGCTGTAGAAATGAGGAGGAGGGGATAGGTGTAAAGGATCTTGTGAGGGTGAGTAGTAACATGTTTAGTGGCTGCTGGGATATGGGAGGGAGTGATAGTTGGTGTTTGAGCCTGGATGATTCCATGAACTGAATGACTAGTTGAACTCTGGCACTATTTATGGATACAGAGAGTATAGCAGGAAGAATAGCATGTGTGAAGGACAACAATGTGTTCAGTTTGAGGTTTCCAAGGAGAGTTGCCCAGTAAACTACTGAATATATGGATATGGGTCTGGAACTCAGGAGTTGGATATGAGCTAAAGTCATCAGGCACAGCATGAAGGCTGGGAATGAAGTTCAGATTGGACAGAAGAACTGTAAGGCAAAAAAGAAGAGGCTGAAGTGGGTATATGGGGTAGTGCCTAAGGCATCTGACTGCTAACGAGAAGGCTGGCGGTTCATACCCACCAGCCACTCCTGGGAAGGAAGATGGGACAAACTACTTCCGTAGTGATACTGCCTCGGAAACCCAAGGAGGGGTCACTATGAATCAGGTCTGACTCAACAGCACATAACAACAACAAAAACAGCTCCTTCAATGGAGTCCTTGGGTAGCATAAGTGGTTAAGTGCTCAACTACTTGTCAAAAGTTTAGTGGTTTGACCCATCCAGAGGCACCTCAAAAAACAGGCCTGGTGATCTGCTTCCAAAAGTCACACACAGCCTTGAAAACTCTACAGAGCTGTTCTATTCTGGATCCATGGGGTCGCCATGAGTTGGGATAGATTCAATGGCAACTAACAACAATAGCACCTTCTGTACAGTGTTCACACCTCTCTGAGAGCTCTTGCCACACCACAGTATAAACGTTCTTGTTTGTTATTTTTGCCTTGATGTGAGCTCCTCAGGAAGTTGTACTAGGGTCTGGCATAAGATAGGGGCTCAGGAATTCCTGTGGGATTGTTGTTTTTGCTGTTATTAGTTGCCACCAAGTCATCTCCAACTCATAATGACCCTATGTACAACAGAACGAAATACTATCCAGTTGTGTGCCAGCCTCACAATCCTTGCTATACCTGAGCCCATCCTTGCAGCCATTGTGTCTATCCATCTCATTGAAGGCCTTCCCCTTTTTCGTTGACTTTCTACTTTACCAAGCATGATATCCTTCTCCAGGGAATGGATCCTTCTGAAAACATGGCCACGGTTGGTGAGACAAAGTCTGGCCACTCTCGCTTCCAAGGAGTATTCTGGCTGCGTTTCTTCTAGGACTTGTTAGTTCTTTTAGCAATCCATGGTGCTTTCAATATTCTTTGCCAGCACCACAACTCAAAAGCATCGGCTCTTCTTCGGTCTTCCTTATTCATTGTCCAGCTCTCACATGCATAAGAGGCAATTGAAAATACCATGGCTTGTGTCAGGCACACCTTAGTCTTCAAGGAGGTATCTTTGCTCTTCATTACTTGAAAGAGGTCTTTTTGCAGCAGCTTTGCCCAATGCTATACAATGTCTGAAATCTTGACTGCTGCTTCCATTGGTGTTCATTGTAGAACCAACCAATATGAAGTCTTTTACAACTTCAATCTTTTCTCCATTTATCGTGATGCTACTTACTGGTCCAGATGTGAGGATTTTTGTTTTCTTTATACTGAGGTGCAATCCATACTGCAGACTGTAGTCTTCAATCTTCATCAGTAAGTGCTTCAAGTCATCCTCACTTTCAGCAAGCAAAGTTGTGTCATTAGTGTATCACAGGTTGTTAATGAGTCTTCCTCCAATCCTTTTGCCATGTTCTTCTTCATATAGTCCAGCTTCTCGAATGTGTACTCAGCATACAGATTGAATAAATATGGTGGATACAACCCTGACGCACTCCCTTCTTAGTTTTAAACCATGGAATGTCCCCTTGTTCTGTTTGAATGGTAGCCTCCTGGTCTATGGACACGTTCTTCATGAGTACAATTATGTGTTCTGGAATTCTCATTATTCTCAATATTACCCATAATTTGTTATGATCCGCACAATCAAATGCTTTTGCATAGTCAATAAAACACAAGTAAGCATCTTTCTTGTATTCTTTGCTTTGAGCCAAGATCCATTTGACACCAACAATGATATCCCTCAATCCACATCTTCTTCTGAATCCAGCTTGCGTTTCTGGAAGTTCTCTGCCAATATACTGCTGCAACCGTTTTTGAATTATCTTCAGTAAGATTTTACTTGCATGCAATTTTAATGACATTGTTCCATAATTTCCACATTCTGTGGGATCACCTTTCTTTGGAATGGGTACAAATATGGATCTCTTCCAGTCAGTTGTCCAGGTAGTTGTCTTCCAAATTTCTTGGCAGAGACGAGTGAGGACCTCCAGTGCAGCATGTTTGTTGAAACATCTCAATGGGTATTCCATCAGTTCCTGGAGACTTGGTTTTTGCCACTTCCTTCAGTGCAGCTTCGACTTCTTCCTTTGATACCATTGGTTCTTGACCATATACCACCTCCTGAAATGGATGAACATCAACCAATTCTTTTTGGTACAGTGACTCTGTGTATTCCTTCCACCTTCTTTTGATGTTTCTTACATCATTCAATATATTGCCCATAGAATCTTTCAATATTGCAACTTGAAGCTTAAATTTTTTCTTCAGTTCTTTCAGCTTGAGAAATGCTGAGCGTGTTCTTCCTTTTTGGTTTACCAACTCCATGTCTTTGCACATTTCATTATAATAATTGAGTTAGTCTTCTTGAGCTGTTCTTTGAAATCTTCTGGTTAGCTCTTTTATTTTGTCATTTCTTCCATTTGCTTTAGCTACTCTTCATTCAAGGGCAAGTTTAGAGTCTCTTCTGACATCTATTTTGATCTTTTCTTCCTTTCCTGTCTTATTAATGACCTTTTGCTTTCTTCATGGATGATGTTCTTGCTGTCATCCCACAATTCCTCTGGTTTTCAGTCATTGGTGTTTAACCCATCAAATCTGTTCTTTAGATGGTCTCCAAATTCAGGAGGGATATATTCAAGGTCATATTTTGGCTCTTGTGGACTTGTTTTAATTGTCTTCAACTTCAGCTTGAACTTATATATGAGCAACTGATGGTCTGCTCCACAATCAGCTCCTGGCCTTGTTTTGGCTGAAGATATTGAGCTTTTCCATCACCTCATACCACAGATGTAGTCAATCTGATTCCTGTGTACTCCATCTGGTGAAGTCTATGTGTATAGCTGCCATTTCTGTTGTTGAAAGGGTGTTTGCAATGAATAAGTCATTGGTCTTGCAAAATTCTATCATGCTATCACCAGCATTATTTCTATCACCAAGGCCAAATTTTCCAACTTCTTTGTTTCCAACTTTTGCATTCCAATTACCAGTGATAATCAGCACATCTTGATTGCATGTTTGGTCAATTTCAGACTGCAGAAGTTGGTAAAAATCTTCAATTTCCTCATCTTTAGTTTTGATGGTTGGTGTGTAAATTTGAACAATAGTAGTATTAACTGGCCGTCCTTGTAAGCGTATGGATATTATCCTATCACTGACAGCACTGTACTTCAGGATAGATGTTGAAACATTCTTTGTGATGATGAATGCCACACCACTCCTCTTCAATTTGTCATTCCTGGTATAGTAGATCATGTGGTTATCTGATTCAAAATTGCCCAAACTGGTCCATTTCAGCTCACTAATGCATAGGATATCAATCTTTACGTGTTCTGGTTCATTTTTTATAACTTCCAATTTTCCTGGATTCATACTTCATACATTCAATGTTCTGATTATTAATGGATGTTTGCAGGTGTTTCTTCTCATTTTGAGTGATGCCACATCAGCAAATGGAGGTCCCAAAAGCTCTGCTTTATCCATATCATTAAGGTCAGCTCCACTCTGATGAGACAGCTCTTTCCCAGTCATATTTTGAGTGTCTTCTGACCTGAGGGGCTCATCTTCCAGCACTGTATCAGACAATGTTTCGGGGCTATTCATAAAGTTGTCTAGTAATATATCAGACAGTGTTTCACTGCTATTCATAAGGTTTCCACTGGCCAATTCTTTGAGAAGTGGATGACCTCTTCCTTCTTCTGAGTCTGTCTCAGTCTGGAAACTCCACTGAAACCCATCCAGCATGGGCAACCCTGCTGGCACTGCCTCCAGCCTCACAGAAACATGCAAGCCATCACAGTTACGACAAACTGACAGACAAGTTCATATCCCTTAGCTGTTCCAATTGCTCCGCTCACTTCCTGGCCTTCCCCCTACCTGTTCTGGCCATCTACTAGCTCCCGTTTCCTACCTGGGATAGATGAATGAATGAACAATAGGCATTGTTGTAGGTGTTTTGCATTTAGTAATTCACATGTTGTTCAGGACAATTATGTGAGGTAGACACTCTTACCATTTCCATTTTGCAGATGGAAAAGCTTAGTCTAAGAGAAGTTAAGGGAGCTCTGGTGGTGCGGTGCCTAAGGCATTTGACTGCCAACCAGAAAAAGTTTGGTGGTTCAAACCTATTAAGTAACTTGTCTAAAGTCACAGAACTAGTTAGTGGCAGAGCCAAGATTTGAGTTCAGGTAGTCTAGCTTCAGAGCTGATGTTTTTTATTCCCACACTATTCTAAAATAAAATCTTACAATAAGAACAATTACTGTACTTACTATTATTGTATGGTTACTGTGCCAGATGCTATAAAGTACTTTATTCGATTATTCACTTTAATTCTACATAAATGAGTCAATGAATGGATGGATGTAAGGTTATGGTATGTGGATGGATACATGAGTTAAATATGTATATATAGATGGATATGTGGACAAGTAGATAAATGGATGGGTGATAGGTAGATGGTAAGATGAATGGAAGGATGGATGGAAGAATAGATGGATAGAAACATGTAAATGTATATGTGAATGAAGAAAACTTGAGTGAATGGATGATGGGTAGGTGAATGGACAAATGAATGGATACGTGGATGGAAGAGGAAAAGAATGAATGGTATGATGGATGAATAGACAAGTGGGTGTGTCAATGAGAGAATACAAGAATGAATGGATGAATGAATAGGTAGATGAATGTTGTTATTGTTATGTGCTGTCGAGTTGGACCCGACTCATAGTGACCCCTCCTTGGGTTTCCGAGGTTGTATTACTATGGAAGTAGATTGCCCAATCTTCCTTCTGAGGAGTGGCTGGTGAGTTTGAACCGCCAGCCTTCTGATTAGCAGTCAAGTGCCTTAGGCACTACACTACCAGAGCTTCTAGGTAGATGAATAGGTGAATAAATGAAAGAATAAGTGAATGAATGAGTTGATGGAAGGATGATGAGAAGGATGGATAGAGGGATGGAAAGATGAATACACAAGCATAGATGAGAAGATGATTAAATAGATGAATGGGTAAATGGATGGGTGAGTAGATAAATGAATGGGTGGATGGAAAGATGAATGAATAGATAGATAATAGGCATATGGATGAGAGGATGAATGAAAGGATGGATAATTGGTTGATTAGATGGCTGGATGATTGGATGGATGAATGCATGGATAGATAGATTAGTGGATGTATAGATTGTTGGGTGGATAAAAGAATGAATTCCTATATTTAAGCTCATAATAGAGAAGAAAACCTACAAATTATAGCCCCTACTTTTTCCCTAGATATATCCTTCTCTTGGCCATTTCTTCCATATTGATAATAGAATTTGTCCTGACCTAATCTCTTGCTCTCCCTATCTCACATACATATATATACAACACACAGACAGACACCAAGGCTTGTTCTGAGACTTGGTCCTCAGCCCCCTGAACAGAAATATCCTGATTCTTTCAACTGCTCTTTTGTTTAAGGAGCTTGATGTCTAGGGAGAGCACCTTCCAAACAACCAGCCTAGGAAGGAAGGCAGTGGTGATTGTGGCAGCTCCTTCCTCTGCTCCCCTGTTGAAATCTCTTGAATAGACCCCATGTCAGGTAGAGAAGGAGTTTTGGGGGCTGAAAGGACCTCACATCTCTTTTCAGGCAGACAAGAGATTTTAGCAAGTAGCAGTCAGACAGGTTAGAAGTAATGAGGCTTTGCTGAGTCTGAAGTCAGGGTCCACTCTGAAGGTATCTGGGGTAGAAGTGGCAGCCATCCCTAGCCTATATTCTGACAGACCCAACTGTAGGTCCTTAGCAGGTCCTGTAGTGGAGCTGTGTGACCTTGGGCAACTTACTTAGCCTTTCCGAGTTTCCTCATCTGTAAAATGAACTAGTAACATCTACCTCCCATGGTCACTGACAGCATGAAGCAAGATGATGTAAAGAAAGTGTGTGGCACATAGTAGGCAATTAATTATTAATCAGTGCTTTCAAGAAATAATAAAATACATAGATTTCATTTTTTCCAGGGGGAGATAAATTAAGGAACCTCTGGTCCATGTCTGGGAAGAAGTATGGGTTTTGGGGGAATGATGACATCATGGTCCAGGGTCTCCATGGCCTCTAGGTGTCCCTGCCCAGTCTCATGGGTAGCCCATTGAGAAACCCCCTCCTGCTTCCTGCCCCCACAGGTCTAAATCCTTATAGATTTCCCAAGCACTGATCTGGGGGAAGCAGATCCAGGGGGGGGTGGGAGATAGCCTTGGAGCCCCAAGTAGGCCAGAACTTCCCCTTAGCCCCTGACCCTCCCTCTCTGGGCCTGGCGCCAGCAGGCTGGGCATTGAGCTCTGAGCTAAACAAAAAAGAGCTGCTTGTTGTAGAGGATGAGTCATGGAGACCCCAGAATGGCCCTGGGAGAAAAGAGGGGGAGAAGGATCCTCCCCAACCCACAAACAGGCCTTCTCCCACAGACAGATCCCAGTGTGGGACTGTGCAGATTCAAGGAAGCCAGAAAGTGAGATTTGTACCTATTTTCTTCTCTACTGCTTACTTTCTCCTCTCTTGTCTCATCTTGTTGTTGTTATGTCTCGTTGAGTCAGACCCGACTCATAGCGACCCCTCCTTCTGTTTCCGAGGCAGTATCACTATGGAAGTAGATTGCCCAACCTGCCTTCTGAGGAGTGCTGGTGGGTTTGAACTGCCACCCTTCTGGTTAGCAGTCAAGTGCCTTAGGCACTATGCTACCAGAGCTCCTGTCTCATCTTACCTCCACCATATTCACATGCTTACACACAAGAAGAACAGAGGCTGGGAAGCTTGAGCCTCACAAACTCAAACGCACTGCCATCGAGTGGATTCAACTCATAGTGACCCCTCCTTGGGTTTCCGAGGCAGTATCTGTATGGAAGTAGATTGCCCAATCTTCCTTCCAAGGAGCAGCTGGTGGGTTTGAACCACCAATCTTCTGGTTAGCAGTCTAGTGCCTTAGGCACTATGCCACCAGAGCTCCTTGGGCCTCACAGATGTTGCAATATTGAATAGCTGGACTTCTGATTTTGCTAGAGACACTTTCTTCTAGATTTGGTTTATACTGGGCTTGAACAAAGGATAGTTCCCTGTGACAGAAGGAGAAGAGAATGAGTGTGTCTTGTATTAGACATTTATGTAGTTTCATCCCCATAGCAACCATGTGAGGATGGCATTATGATTCCATTTTACAGATTAGGAAATTGAGTCTCAGGGATGTAAATTACACAAGGTCATATGTCTGGTAAATGTTAGAGCCTGGACTTGAACCCAGGGTGTCTGACTCCTAATCACAGTGGTACCTTAGAGAGGGAGCTTGAAGACAGGGACGTTATAGGGGTCTTGAAGATGAGGTGAAAGGCTTTAGTGGGATGAGGAGGATGGAGGTGCTGTTCTGTTTGACTCTGTGCCAGTACTCCAGGCTCCACACGAAGCTCCGTGCTGGGAGCCCCAGGTCTGTGTGTATGAAATGAAGATGCTGAACTGGTGCCAACAGGGCCATACCCAGCCCCAGCCCCCACCCCCACCCAAGGGCTCAGGAAATGACACACCCAAACTGCAGAGCAGATTGTTGGACCCTCTCCAGGATCACCTTTCAGGGGAGGGGCTTGCAGATGGCCGCTCAGCAGCCCCTAGCAGGGAGGGGGCTTCCTGGGCTGAGGAGGGCCTTCCAGACTGACTCAGACAGGGCAGTATGGTGGGATGGACAGTGCTGGTCTGTGGGTCAGATGGCCTGGATTCAAGTCTTGCTGTGTGTCCTTCTAAATATCCCTGGGCATCATATTCCTCTTTTATAAGCGAGAGGAGATTTTTTTTTTCTTGCCTATCTTCTGGGCAAAAGGCCTGCAGGAATAAACCTTCTACCCTATGGGGTCTAAATTTGGGTCAGAATAGAGTCTCCAGAAAGAGGTGGGAACATGGGATCTCTTCATGGTGTTTGTTGGTAAGGAGTGTTAAAAAAAATCCCATTGCTGTTAAGTTGATTCCCTCTCATAGCAACCCCATAAGGAATGTTAGGAAGCATGAAACAGCACCGTGGGGACTGCCTGTAATTTTTTTCTACAGGTCCAGCTGTGTGTAAGGGGCAGCTTCCTTTGATACCCTTGCCAGTGGTGTTACCAGGGGTGGTGTCACCCTGTGTGGGAACTCATGGTATCACTCCCTCCCACAGACAGCTGCCTGTACCAGACCATACCGAATCCTTAGCAATGTTTATTATCAATTTTAATCATAGAATAATATGTGAATAATACAGTTGTAAATTGCTTAAGTATAGTATTTCTTAGATTATATGAATACTAAAAATAAAATTGAAGAGCTCTGGTGGTGCAGTGGTTAAAACATTCAGCAACTAACCAAAAAGTTGGTGGTTCAAACCCACCAGATGCTCTTTGGGAGAAAGGTGAGGCAGTCTGCTTCCCTAATGATTTACAGGAAACCCTATAGGACTTGATTGTACTCATGAGGAACCTGTATCTTGACCAGGAGGCTGTCGTTCGAATGGAACAAGGGGACACTGCATGGTTTAAAATCAGGAAGGGAGTGTGTCAGGGTTGTATCCTTTCCCCATACTTATTCGATCTATATGCTGAACAAATAATCCGAGAAGCTGGACTATATGAAGAAAAACGTGGCATCAGGATTGGAGGAAGAATCATTAACAACCTGAGATACATAGACGATACAACTTTGCTTGCTGAAAATGAGCATGACTTGAGGCACTTACTGATGAAGGTTGAAGAATACAGTCTGCAGTATGGATTATGTCTCAATATAAAGAAAACAAAAATCCTCACAACTGGACCA
>NW_006921619.1:6960834-6980639 GCF_000298275.1 Orycteropus afer afer
GTATCACTATGGAAGTAGATTGCCCAACCTTCCTTCTGAGGAGTGGCTGGTGGGTTTGAACCATCAGCCTTCTGGTTAGCAGTCAAGTGCCTTAAGCACTACACTACCAAAGCTCCTGTTATTGATGTAGGTTCACAAATATCACTTACTACAAATTGTGGCTAAAACATCAGACAATTTGACAAAATCAGAGACTATAAAAACACCAGCAGCAATAAAAACAATAGCATGTGTGGACGAAACCATGTGATTTGAAGCATCATTGTAATTGGGTTATAATGACAGCTCTGACCGGAGAGAAAAGAAGTTTCTAGAAGTAAATTAGAATACAGTTTTAGCCTCGTAGGTAAGGTGATACATGTAAGCTAGGCTTATAAAATGTTTCTGTTGTTATAACTAACTATAGGGATTATTTTTATAAAAATAATAAATATCTGCTGAAATGTTGCATGAAAATTTTATAGACCATCTTTTTGCTGTTATCTCCTCTGACACTGTCACTTGGTGTGGTCCAAATCTCCTGCAACCTCCTAGTGACACCACCAACCCTTGCTGTGGCATCTGAAACACAGAGCCTTTTATGCTCCTGGGAGATAGAGAATGTGTTAAAGAGCAGATAAAGATGGCTGTTGTTGTCAGGTGCCGAGAAGTCGGCTCCTATTCATAGTGACCCCATGTACAATAGAATGAAATACTGCTTGGTCCTGTGCCAGCCCCACAATCCTTGCTATACCTGAGCCCATTGTTGTAGCCACTGTGTCAGTCCATCTCATTGAGGGTCTTCCCCTTTTTTGTTGACCCTCTACTTTACCAAGCATGATATCCTTCTCCAGGGACTGGTTCTTATTGACCAAAGTGGGTGAGAAGAAGGCTGGCCATTCACACTTCCAAGGAGCATTCCAGCTGTACTTCTTCCAGGACAGATTTGTTAGTTCTTCTGGCATTCCATGGTGTTTTCAGTAATCTTTGCCAACACCACAATTTAAAAGCATCAACTCTTCTTTGATCTTCCTTATTAATTGTCCAGCTTTCACATGCCTATGAGGTGAATGAAAACACCATGGCTTGGGTTAGGCACACCTTGGTCTTCAAAGAGACATCTTTGCTCTTCAGCGCTTGAAAGAGGTCTTTTGCAGCAAGTTTGCCCTGTGCAATATGTTTTCTGATTTCTTGACTGCTGCTTCCGTTGGTGTTGATTGTGGAACCAAGTAATATGAAATCTTTGACAACTTCAATCTTTTCTCCATTTATCATGATCGGCTTATTGGTCCAGTTGTGAGGATTTTCCTTTTCTTTACGTGGAGGTGTAATCTACACTGTAGACTGTAGTCTTTGATCTTTATCAGTAAGTGCTTCAAGTCATCATCACTTTCAGCAAGCAAGGTTGTGTCCTCTGCATATCTCAGGTTGTTAATCCTAGGCCTGGATTGTAAAGGGTAAAAGATTCCTTCCCCTTCTTGTCCCCTCCAGCTGTCCCTAGGGGATGCCTGTCGTGATACAGGAGGGGAAGGGAGGTGCCCCAGCCACCCAGGTGGCCTGTGCTAGACAGAAGGGGTCTGGTCTATCACTGATACCCTCTATGGCTCCCCAGCTGTGACTCTGCCCCATCCCTGACTCTAATCTTCCTCTAATCCCAATACTCCTCCGCTTTTCTTTATATAGTCCAGCTTCTCTGATTGTTTGCCCAGCATACAGATTGTATAAGTATGATGAAAGGATACAACCCTGATGTGCCTAATTGAGCAACTGAACTCCACTGTGGGCAGGTCTGGCTGCTGGACTCAGTGCTAGAATGTCATCTGCTCCTTGCACAGGTAGAGAGACTGAAGCCCAGGAGGGGCGGCTCACAGAGCCTATGGTCCCACATTCCCAGGCCTGAGACAGAGCTCTGAGTAGTTGGTCTGGGGAGACTCTCTTTTGGGGCTGCAAGCTGTGTGGAGGCTGGAAGTGCCCATGGGGAGAGAGGGGACGTCAATGTCATTTCCAGTGTGTGGGTGGGTGTCATCCCTTCTTCCACACCAGCCTTGGCTGAAGCAGCAACCCAGGGCAGAAAGGAGTTTGGGGAAAGGGAGGGCAGAGTTTTGCAAGGGAGGAGGCAAGAATTCTGGTTGGAAATCATTCAAATGAGGCTGTGAAACCAGAACCCTGTCTCAGAACAAATTGGCCAGATTTGGCCTGGAGTGTGTATGTGTGTATGTGCATTCGTGTAAGGGGCAGGGAGAAGGTTGAGCCCTGGCTGAAGAGTGGGGCTAGACTGGACTCAGGTGTGTGGTCCCCAGAGAAGCCTAGGCCTGGATTGTAAAGGGTAAAAGATTCCTCCCCCTTGTCCCCTCCAGCTGTCCCTAGGGGATGCCTGTCATGATACAGGAGGGGAAGCGAGGTACCCCAGCCACCCAGGTGGCCTGTGCTAGACAGAAGAGGTCTGGTCTATCACTGATACCCTCTATGGCTTCCCAGCTGTGACTGTACCCCATTCCTGATTCTGATCTACCTCCGGAGCAGGGGGGTCCCTGGTGTTCCCCATCCCACCAAGTATCCATCTGAAAATTTCGAAGTGTCCTGCTCACCGCTAAGCCCTGAGAATACAATGATGAACTTGACTAGGAGGTAGTTCTGAGGCTTTGAGATGTACCTTAAAGAGTGGGTTCTCAGGAACATTTTTGACTCCCTAGTCAAAATGTTACCTCAATTTGCAATCATATATTCAATAAACTTCAATCAATTTCTAATTAAAAAAAAAAAAAAAAGAAGAAGAAGAAAAAAGAATGGGTTCTCATTCCTGAGGAACACCTCATTACCCGTGGTCAGAGCTGAGGGTGGGCATGGGTCAGAAGTGGGGGAGGGCTGCGTAGTGGGGGAAGGGGTTCCATGTGGGGTCAGGCAGGGGCAGGCAGTGGAGGAAAACCAAGGTCTTCAGGGACTCAGCAAAGGAGTTGCTATGAGAGAGGGGAGTGACCTTGGAGAGGTCACCCAGGTTCACACCACCTGGAGAGGAATGAAAGTTTAGTCTGATGGAAGGTGGAAAGAATGAAGCTAGGGGATTAGGGGACAGGCTGAGACAGGGAGTGGTAAGACTCAGGACAGTAGGCTCCTCGTCCAGCACTGGCTTCCTGTTCAGCTGGCTGGCCGGCCACAGGCAGAGCCCCAGGGAGCTCTTTCTAGGGAGAAGATCTGTCTGCCTATAGTAGTTTGGATGTCTGGATCCCTGCTCAGGGAGGAAATAGGGCTCCTCAGCCACTCCACCCCCATACCTCCCCTTCTCCTAGACTCAAAGGCCAAAATCAAGTCTCTGAGCCAGACAGAAGCAGGACTCAGACTTGACCTACCTCCTCCTTCCTGCCTGACTCTTCCCTACTCTAGTCCCAGCCTGGAGGTCTGGTATCCTGCTCTTCAAACACCACTCCACCATGGAGGATTCTGCCTTTGTCTCCATGTTGGGTGTTCCTACTTTCTGTCCCCATCTCCTCACTTCTGTGACCCAAATCCTGCTCCATGGAGAGGAAAGAGACTGATAGGGACCCCTTTCCCACTTCTTCCTGAGCCCACTAACCATCTGATAGAGACCTTAATCCCACCCAATGTGAGGTCTCAGAGGCCTCTCTGACTTTCCCCCTTCCTGGCCACCAGAGGTTCCCAGAATCCTCCTTGCTTTTCCCCTCAGTGTGGATTGTATTCCCAGGATCTTCTCTGACCTGCCCCTCAGAATGTGGGTCTCCGGAGTCCTGTTCACTACTCTCAATATCCCCACCCCCATCCGAGGGAGCTCGCAGAATTTTCTCTGTCCTCCTCCTACCCCACTGTGGACTTCCAAAGTCTTCCTCTGTACACCCCCCAGTGGGAGCTTTGAGATGGGAGTTTAGCGGAATCTTCTAGAAGAAAGATACTTCAGAGGGAATGAAGATGGTGGTCAGCCATGGCTTAAGATGGGAAGGGATCTTGGCTTCTGGCCCCTTCTTGGGAATCATGCTGGGCCTGGACCAACCCCTCTTCTCAACTGAGGGGGTGCCGCTGTGGTGGGGGAGTGAGCTGGCTGGAGGAATGGGAAGGGCAGGAGAGGTGGGGGAACTGGTCTTGTGTTGTTCTTGGCGTGAAGCCCCCAGCCCCAGGGAAATCCTGACTCTGTGGAAAACTGAGCAGGCAGTCAGGCAGGGGAGGAGGAGCTGGAGGAGGAAGAGGAGGAGAACAAGGGCTCAGGGAGAGGTGGGGGTAGGGGTTCCTCTCATAAATCAATCCCACCAGCGTCTCAGGCCTGACAAAAACCAGAGACCTGGGGTCCCTTGGGGGTTGGGGCCAGGGAGGGGGATGCAGACCATCTGATGGGCTGTGGGGGAGGAAAGGCTGAAATGAGGGGCAGCATCCTGCTCAGAGGGCTCTGCCTCCAGCCCCCCAAGACAACAGGTGTGTGTGTGGGAGGGGTCTGAGAAAACAACTTCACAACCACGGAGCTGAGCCAGGGCGGCTGTGACAGATTGATGGGGGTGGTGGTGACCCACCGTCTGCAATTCAGAAGACTTTTATTGCCCTGAATTCTGGTTTGGTTCAGCTTCTGAGGAACAGGGTGACTTCAGACAAGTTGTTTCACTTCTCCAGGCCTGTCTTCTCAGAAGTGAGAGGGGGAAGGGATGAAGGGTGAAGGATGGAATGGAGGTTTAGAAGTCCAGTCCCATTCTGGTGTCCTCTGACAGACACTGCACCTCAGCCTTTTGCAGTGCTTGGTAGAGGAAATAATATAACCTGGAGCTGGTGAGATGACAGAGTCTAGGCTCTGTCATTTCATAATGGCGGCCCTGTGGCCTCTCAGAGGTTACAGATTGATGAGGAAGGCTCAGTAGTTGGTGACCCTCAGTTTCTGCATCTATAAACTGGGTACAATGGTGCCTCCCTGGCAGAGATGCTATGCCACTGAGGAAGTCAACGTGTGCAGAGTGCCTGGCATGGCAGATTCTCAGTCAAAGGTTGTTATTTTTGTGTTTGCCTTTTGGGTGTTTGCAAGTCTCTCAACCTTCCAAGACTCACTGCTTTCCTTTAGTCTACGTGGCTCCAATTCACAAATCAGCAGCACAGGAAATCCTCTCAGTACTTCTAAGATGTTTGGAGCAAATGGTTTGTGATTGGCTGCTAACCTAAAAAGTTGGTGGTTCAAACCACCCAGCGGTGCCATAGAAGAAAGACCTGGCAAACTACTTCTGTAAAGATGATAGCCAAGAAAACCTGATGAAGCAGTTCTACTCCATAGCACATGGGGTCACCATGAGTCGGAACTGGCTTGATGGCATTGAGAGGTCTGTGCTTCTCCTGCTTCCACTGGCCCCGTTGGTAGCTTCCTGTAGTGTTGCCCTGCTCGGGACAAGTCAACTCTGGGTTTGTGTGTTGCAAACTATCACCGAAGGTTTGGCCTATGGGACAGGGATAGAGCCTAGCACAGCACCGGCAACAATGTGTAGCTGAACATTGGCTGCCACTGTCCTAACCTTCTACTCTTGCCAGCTACTTGTTTTGTGCCTGTATAGGTCCAGCATTGGCTGTTCTCTTAGTGCTTCCCGCTAAGACCCTTGTCACAATGTCCTGTTTCTGCCACTCACTCCATTCCATCCAGACTCTTTGTGGCTATTGACAGAGCCACTCAGCACCCCTATTGTACCACCCTCCCAATCCTACTAGACCTGGCCTCCCCTAGTTTCAACCAGACCCCATTACAGTATATCGAGATATTCCAACCAGCAAAAGAGGCCAATGTTTGAGGTATATTCCATTCCCCTGAGAGAATGCTATGGGACAGCAGTGTATTTATTTACTAGAAAATAATATTTTCTTGCCACTATATTTTATTATTCTTTCCCAGGAAAATGACTTTGACCAACCCAGCCCCATCCCTGAACATCCCCTCTCACCTGCAGCCTCACCTTATTCTCCAAGTCTCAGGACTCATTCTTCATGAAAAATCTCTAGGTGCTTAGAGGTGGGTAGTTAGGAAATGGGGAGGCATTGGGCCAGGCTATTCAAGATCCCTACTCTTCAGTCTAAACAAACTTCCTGGGCTGGGCCAAGCTAGGGCACAGCCTGGGGTTCCTTTGGAGGGGGTTCTGATCCTCTTTGGACCTCTAGCTGGAGTCCTCCTTTCCCAGGAGGCCTTGCTTACCTCTGGGATTTTGTATCTTGAGCAGCCCCAAAGGTCCATGCTTCAAGATGAAGAGGTCAATGGAATCAGAGACCTACAACAATCTGGGTCGGTCATGTTGACTGGCTCTTGTGGGGGCCAGAACTGCTGTTCCTTGAAGCTGTGGGCTCCCAATGATGACGAAAGGGTGAGAAGCCTGGAGGAGAGAGGATGGCTGGAAGGTTCCCAAATTGTACCTTTACAAATGTGTATCCTCCACTGGATGCTAGCCCCTCAAGGATGGGGTCAGCACATGCTGTTGCAGTGGCACTGTGGCCCTCTGGACCCCCTGCTCTTGCTAGGCCTCATCTTCTCTTGAGGTGTCCCAGGGCTGTGAGGAATCCGGCTAAGGCAGCTGGGAATGTCTTAAGAGATCATTCCTCAGTCAACAAGGCTCTCATTCCCTCATCAGGAGCAGGAAGTCCTTTCGCAGGTTCTATGACAGGTAGTCATCTACTTGGCCCCTCCCAGGGATGGGGCATTCATTACCTCCCCTCTAGGATGGGCAGCTGAGATGACTGAAAAGTTCTGAGTGGAGAATCTAACAAGCACTTATTGCTGGTCCCTGTGGGGGTGAAAAAGGAGCCAGGGAGCACAGCTATAAAAAACCAAAACCAAACCCACTGCTATCGAAGGAGTCAATTCTGATTCATAGTGACCCTCACTGGATTTCTGAGGCAGTAAATCTGTACGGAAGTAGGTTGCTCAATCTTGCTTCTGCAGAATGGCTGGTGGGTTTGAACCACCAACCTGGTGGTTAGCAGTCAGATGCCTTAAGCATTGTGCTACCATAGTTCACAGCCATAGAGGTCTCCACAAAGCTACAGAAGTCTCCACAAGGGAAGGAGGCAGGACTATCTACTTAAGGGGAGGCCCAGGATCTTGGGGAAAAGGCATAGGCCTGGGAAGCAAGGCATGAGGTTTGAGTCTCTGCTCTGCGATGAACTCACTGTTTAGCCTTGAGGAAGTACCTCCTCTCTCTGGGCCTCAGTTTCCACAACTGTAAACTTTAGGGGCGGGGCTTGGAGACCTCTAAGGGCCCTGCCTCTGGAGACGGATGCATTTCCGTGAGTCTATGAATAGCTGGTGGAGAGGGACTAGGCCTTGGTTCATGGGGGCCAGGCTGGCCCTACAGTGCTCAGAGAATGAGCCCTGTGTGGGCCAGGACAAGGTTCCCTTTCATTTCACTGGGTCTTGGCAATAACCCAGGGCTGACAGGCTTTCCTTCCCAACAAGGTCAACCTGACCCTGACCTGGAGGGCACAACTGCCTGGGGCAGTTGAGGTCAGGAGCTGAAGATTTGAGAGAAGGAGCCCAGCCCAGAGGTTCAGACTCCTGTCCTCTGGGCTGGTGTCAGATTCTGAGTAACTGCAGCTCTGGGTGCCTGTGTTCCCCACAGTGACCCAGGGCTCATCCTCTCCCCACCTTCATCCTTGGTGGTCCCTGGAAAGACGCCCCAGTGGCCTTGGCATTAGATAGATCTGATGTGGAATCCAGGCCTGCCACTTACGAGCTGAGTGACCTTGAGCAAGTCACTGCCTTTCCTCATTTGTAGTCAGTGACACTAAGTTCTACTACGCACGGTTGCGGACAGGATTAGACACTTGAGTGAGTATCACGCCTGCAGTATGTACTCCATTAAGCATGGCTGTGAATATCATTATTAGAGACCCAGCTAAGCAAAGGTGGTGAAAAGAAACCGGAACCAGACTGGACTCTCCTCCTGTGGCCCAAGCCTCAGTCTCTCAGTCAGTTTGTCCATCAGGGCATTGGGGGCTTTCAATTCTCAGGCCCTAAAATCTGCACAATTTAAAGTAGTCAAAACAAACCCTCCACTCTATTTATGCCGAGTGAGAACAAACTCCTGGCCAGGCCTAATGGGTTCCAGGTGTGCTCTGTACCCTGCAGTGGCTATACCAGAGCAGTGACTGTGGCTGTGACTTTGTTGAGAAGGCTCACTGAAGCCTACCCTCTGCAGCTCAGCCCTCCACTCTGACTCCAGAAGGTGCCATCTCCACCCTCAACAGCACAGATGCGGGCTCCCGGGTTTTCTCTCTCAAACACCCTCATCAATGCTGAGCACCTACTGTGTGTCCTGCCTTGATATCCAGAGGTTCCAGGGTGCTAGAAGAATTTCACAGACCTGTAAAAACTCTTCTCACATGAGGTTGACCATGGGAGTGACCTCCCAGAGAGGCTCAGTGAACCAGGTGGGAGCCCAGAAAGCATGAGTGAGATTTCTTTTATTGCCATTATATATGAATTATCATGTTATATAGTAAGAGTCACAGGCCAGGTCCTGAATCCAGTGCTTTCCATATAAGAGCTCATCTAATCCTCACAGCCACACATGGAGATGCTACTGTTAACTCAGTGGACAGAGAGGGACACTGAGGCTCAGGGACACCAAGGGCCTTGTCTCAGGTCACACGGTTAGGGACTGGCTGAAGACAAATATCTGTCCCACTACATTGGGCAAGGCCTGGTCCAGCCCTTCCCTAAACCATCAGGGAGAATGCATTTGTGGATGTGTGAGTGTATATGGGAGCACACGGTTAGAAGGCAGAGTAGGGAGTGCTTTCCCATGGGAGTGATGCTAGAGGTTCAAACATCCAGCCAGGGTGCAGTATGGCACCCTCCTCCAGAATTGGTTCATCCCTCCCCAGTCTCACATGCTACAGTCCTGACCTGCTACCTGGCAATCATCTTCTCTCCCAACCTCCTCATTACCTCTGGATAGGGTCAGCCTCAACCCTGTGTGGGGGGCTGTTGGCATTGAAGCCACCATCTAATCACCCCACTCTCACCCAAATGAGCTGGGCCCTCAGGGACAGACTGAGAGGTTCACCACTGAGGAGGATACTAGAGACCCACCCTGGAAACACAAGTGGTACATGGGCATGATTGGAAGTGAAGGGGTCCCTCTGCCCTACTGTTTGGGTAGTGATTAGAAATAATCGTCTTTAGCTTCCAGAATCTCAACAAACATCCCATACACATAGACTTCTTATGGTTGTAACTTCTCAAAGCACCTGGTACTTTGCCATTATAACATTTATAAATTCTTTGCAGTTCTTTTATTTATATATCTATTATACATAAATAAGGAACTCTGGTAGCATATTGGTAAGGCATTTGGCTGCTAACCAGAAGATCAGTGGTTCAAACCCACCAGTTGCTCTGCAGGAGGAAGATGAGGCAATCTACTTCTGTAAAGATTCACAGCCTTGGAAACCCAGTGGGGGTTGCTATGAGTCAAAATTATGGCAGTGGTTTTTATTATTATTATACATAAGTAGATATATAGATATATATAGATATCCAAAGGGACAGTCAGCTTTCTCTTGTATCCTCAGTGTTCCAGCAGAGTGTTGACACATAGTATGTACATGATAAATTTCTGTTGAATGTATTTATGGATGGATAAAATGGAGAGGGTTGGGAAGCCAGGAAGAGGTGAGGCAGAACCACCAAAGGCAACTAGGAGGAGAGAAGGGGTATGAGGATGGGGACTTGGAGTCTCTCTGAGGAACTGGGGTGGGAGGGCACATCCCTGCATCCTCGGCGCTGCCCTGAGTAGCCTGAGTGGCCCTGTGATGGGGCAGCTAAGCTGTAGGGCTCCTTCACCTGCCTGACGCTAAACCGCAGCCTCTTCCAGGTAGGAAATAAGACGGAGCCAAGGGCTTACGGTCTCTACTGCAATTCCAGACCCTTACAACACAGACGGGTCACTAGACAACTTTTTTTTCTTATACTCTCAAGAGGGAATTCTGGAAGGATGTCAATAGTTGGCCATTTGAGGGAGGCCCTGGAGAGCTGACTCCATGATTAGTTTCAGGATCCAATGCTTCTCAGCCTGTGGCCCCTTTCCCTCCGGTCTGTACAGCCATTGGATACATGGCACACTTTCCAGCCCTCAATCTCCACTCCTTAGCCCCCATATTCTGGAGGGGTGAAAGGGGAAGTTGTTTGGAAATTATGAAGATTAACATTCAAAACCAGCTCTACCACTTCCTGACTGGGAGACCTTGGTCACCTCAGCTTCTTTAAGCCTCAACTTTCTCATTTCTGGAATGGAGATGAAGGAACCCTGGTGGCCCGGTGGTTAAGTGCCCAGCTGCTAACTAAAAGGTCGGTGATTTGAACCCACCAGCTGCTCCATCGGAGAAAGATGTGGCAGTCAGCTTCCATAAGGGTTACGGCCTAGGGAACCCTATGGGCAGTTCTCTGTCTTTTAGGGTTGCTGTGAGTGGTAATTGACTCAACTCTAACAGGTTAGAATGGAGACAATAGCCCCCACCTTGCAGGGCTGCTGAAGGGTTAAAAGTGTGCAGAGTGATTCCAGTGTCTGGCACCACAGAAGAACTCAGTAAAAGCCTGGGCTCTCATTCCTGCTCAGTCACCAATTAGCTGTGTGACCCTGAGCAGTATTCATCACCTCTCTGGGTCTCACCTTCCTCATGTGTCAAAGGGAGGGTTGAATCAGATCTCTTGAAGGCCCCTTCCAGCTCTGACTTGCACTGTTCTATTCTGAGCAGGGTGCCCCGCCTCTGGGGCTGGGGGAACATGAACATTCTTTCGGCTCAGATTCAACCCAGGCACATGCTTGCCCAGCCCCATCCCTCACATTTAGCCTGTAGCTGTTGCCACACTGGTCACACCCTTGGCACCTTAATGTTACCCCCACCCCCACCCCACTTGCCAGGGCCACAGGTAGGTGGCTCCATCCTAGTGGGGCTGGGAGGACAGAGGAAGGGGATGAGTGGGGAAGAAGGAAGGAGAGAGGGGCTGGCAGAGAATAGTGAGGTAGAAAGGCCCCGCCTTAACTATGTGGAATTTTCAGCTCTTCCACTTTCTATTGGTGTGTCCCTGGGCAAGCTATTTTAACCGCTAGTAGCCTGTTTCTCTATTTATGAACCAATAATATTTTTAAAACTCCATTACATTGCTGTGAAGATTAAATGAAATGATGTATGTCAAGCGTCTAGCGTTCTAGAGTTTTGTTCTCTATGGATAGTAGGGGCAAACACCTTTTTCTCCTTACCCCACAGGAAGGGGAAAGTTTTATGAAGGCCCTGTGGGGGCGCTTTAGCGACTTCTCGGCAGGCTGGACCTGAGCGGGAGAGGTTTGCGTTCCTCACCCCGCAGCCGGAGCCGCTTCTCCCTGGGCTGGCAGTCTGGGGTCCTTGGCCCGGGAGCCCCAGCCCATAGAGCACCGGGAAGGCCGAGCCAGCCCCGCCCCACCCGCACTGCCTTTGCCTCTGTACAAGCGCCTTTGATCTGCAACCTTCAGGGGGATTAAGAGCCTGAGAGCCCCGTTCCCCGGGGTCCCCCGCTCCCCGCTGCCCTCCCTCCGGGCTGACCTCCCAGTCGGCGGCCGGGCTAGGGGCTGGCTCCGCCGCCGGTGGTCTCCGCCGCTCCTGCGCGCCGCTCCTCCCGGCAGGCCACTTGGATTACAGGGGCAGCGGCCGCGACTCGCGGCTTCGGGGAGCCTCTAAGGCAAGCGTTGGGGGCGGTGGTGAGAAACGGAGTAAAATAGGAGGGCTTGGGGTGAGAATGGGTGAGTGACTGGGGGCCCAGGCGCCTCCTGGCCATGTTGGCCGGAGAATCTATGTAAAGTGTTTAAAAAGAAAAACTCTCCGGAGGAGGACGTAACCTTTTCTTAACATCTGGGGCTCAATTAGCTAATGACAGCAAAGCCTTCTCCGGTGTCGCTGACCCCTGGGCAGCAGCCCCGCTCCCCCACCCCCGGTATTTATACAGCTGCGGCCCCTCGCTGGGACCAGGGGCCGGGGGCTTGGCTGGGTTATCTCGGCGGAGATCCGCCGCCCACCCCAAAAAAGAGAATGAAAAGGCTTAGCACACGGTCCCACCCATCGGCCCCTCAGCCTTCCTCGAAGCAGCTCACTCTCAGTCTTCCAGCTCCTCTGGCTGCCTGGCTCCCCCACCCCCTCCGTCTTCCCTCCTTTTCCTTTTCTGTTTCGTTCCCTCTTTACCGTTCCCACCCCCTCTTCCCTCCACCCTCTCTATCTCTTTTCTGCCTCTCTCTCTTTCCTCCACTCTTCTGCTCTGCTCTTTCTGTCAGCTCCCTTTCTAGCCCGTCACACCCTGGCTTGTCTCTTTATTTTCTCTCCTCTTTTTCTGTCTTTTCTCTGTATCCGGCTCCATGGCCTTCCCTCTCTTTCTGATTTTCTGAATAGCTCCCTTGTTCTCCTCTGGGTTCCTCTCTCTCTCTCTCATTCTAGTGCTTCCTCCCCACCTTTGTCTCCGTCTCCACCTCTGAATGCTTCTCTGTCTGTCCTCCTCCCAGAGGTGCGTCCTACCCTAGCTGCCAGACAGATATCCCTGAGGGAAGCAGGCCCAGTGCTGGGCCAACTGTGGGCCAAGGGTCCTTCCCCTTGTGAGCTGGGCAGGCCTAGGGCTGGCCAGTTGCAGGCTGATTCCTGAGCCCAGTGTGGGAATCCTCGCATGGCTGCGTTTAATGCACCAACTCCACAGGTTAGAGCCAGAGGGGAGTCCCCAGGGTCCGCCCTAGCCACTGCCTACCCAAGTCCTGGAATCTCACTTTCCTTTCCTTGGAGGCTGTGCTGCCCTCAACACATGCTCAGGATTTTGAACTCAGGCACCAGGGCAGGCACACGCTTCCCTGTCTTCCTCTTCAGCAAAGTTAAAACAACTTGGAGTCTTCAAAACAAAACAAAACAAAAACACCAGTACTAAGGAAAAAGCATTAAGTGCAGAAACTATAAATTGTACAAAATAGTCAAGTCCAAAAGCAGAGTAGCAAAGAGTAAGGGATTTGGAATTAAAGGAGCTGGGTTCAAATCACAATGCTATTGCTTAAAACAGAGTTCTGCAAATTTTGAGCAAGTCACTTAAATTGGGTCTCAGTTTTCTCACCTATAAGATGAGGGTTATAATAGTTTTAAAGAATGATGAAACTTATTGCATGCCTCTAAGACAGTTAGTGAAAAGTGAATTTCTTCAGGGCATTTGCTTCTTTTTTCCTGGAGAAAATTCTGGAGTGCGGCCCGGGTAGGAAGAACAAAGAAGGGAACAGAGCTATGATATTTTTTCCAGGATAACATTGTTTTCCAAAATTCTACCTCTTGCAAATGTACTTCATTTAAACTTTCACACCCATTGCAGATTCCTCTATATCAAGAGGGAAGTCTTCAGACCATTTCCACAGAAGAAAGCAGATAGGTTACATTTGCAAACAGTCTGAAGGGTCAGAGTCCCTGAAGCCCTTGGATTGACCCTGGGTCAACCCTTGGTTGACTGTGTAAGGGGCCCTTCGGCGGGTGCGTGACTGTGAATCCTCACAAGAACCAAAAGAGAAGGGTACTATGTAGCGCCTCGTTTTACACCTAGGGAATCAGAGGAGCAAGAGCCCAAGGAGCACAGCTATCCTGGGGCAGTAAAGGGACTGGAACCCAAGGATCTTGCCTTCAGAGCCAAAGAAGGCTTCTCCACGCAGGTAGGTAGTAGAATAGAGAGAGGTTGCTCGGAAACCTTCGGTGGGTCCGACTGAGCCCAGGAGGGGCACAGCTACCTACACTTTCTGCGAGCCAGGGATAGGCAGGCTCCACCCTTTGACCCTAGGTTAGGTGTGAGGAGGCAGGGGAGGGTAAGGGGCTTGCTGAGACCTTGCGGCTGCCTGCGCCCGTGCCCTCTGCCCTCCCTTCCCAGCAAGTCTGGCTCCCTGCGCTCCGGGCTTGCTGCCGGCACCGGATGGAGAGTCCAGAGGAGGCTTAATTTGCAGGAAGACATTCTCATCAGATCTCATGGACCCAGCTCCTCCCAGCACCCCTCCTCGGGGCCCTGGCTGGGCAAGAACACAGATGATGGCAGGGGGAAACCGGAGTCTGGGCGCCGGGGCGGCCGCGAGGGGCCGAGGCCTTCCAGGCTTTGCTGCCTCTTGCCAAGGTCAATCAAACTCTCCCCGGCTCAGGAGGCGCGCACCGCGCGTCGGGGGCGGCCGGGGGCGAAGGGCCGGAGGTGGGCGTCCCGGGCCGGTCCCTGGAGACCGCTTCCTGCCCCCACGCTGGGGAGATGCTCTAAGATTCTGGGGCCGAGGTGATGGGGAAGTAGGGGTCCTCAGGTCCTGGTGCTGGGGCCGAAGAAGAACCGAGGCACCGGGAAGTGACCCACCCCGGCGGAAATGTATTTTAATTAAGGAGGGTTCTATGCTAATATGCACCTGGCTGGGTTTTTCTAAAGGTGAGAAAGGGTATTGAGCAGAAGGGAAGAAGTTCCGGAGAGCCGGAAATTTCCCGAAGTACTTGATTCCATGATAAAAGAAACCCACTCTTTTGCCCACCTGCCGTGTGGTCTTGGGGACGTTATTGAGTTTCAGTTTCCTCCTCTGAAAGAGAGAACACAGGTTAACTTTCTTCTCGACCTCAGTCACTTTGTCAGCGAAAGGCTGGACGTCTGGCTCCCAGATTGCTCTGGGAGAATAGCGGGGAGGAGGTGTGGGCAGGGGGCAGGCTCCTGGGAGAGGCCGAGGGTCTGGAGTCACTGTAACCAGCAGAGCATTTCGAAGGGGGTGTGGTTCAGTATCTCCGCTGTTGCCGCGAGGTCAAGATGCGGGGAGGAGGAGGGAGACTGTTCAGAATCCTAGATTTGTGGCAGGGGGATTAGAGGGAATTGGTTCAGTGGAAAAGGGATGGGGTGGGGAGCAGTATAAAGAAGTGGGTGTTTAATGATGGACTTCACCTGAGCATTATCATACGTTGGGGTGGAGAAGAGGGATGGGTTGAAGATGCTAGGGAGAGAAAGGAGAGATGATGGAGTACAGTCCTGAAGTAAGCTGGGGGGTGGGGTGCGGGGCCAGCGCACAGGGGTGGGGGGTGGGGAGCTGGAGGAGAGTGTTCCAGGATGTTTTGACCACAAGGAAACCCTTTCCATTGGCCTGATTCAACTCAGTGCTGGAGGAGGTCTGGTTGTCAGTTAAGGATAAGAGTGAATCTGGGAAGAATCCACCATGAAAACGATATCAGGAGTAGTGTGGGGAGGTCAGAAGGGCTGACAAGCAGGAATGCAGTTGAAGCTGGATTTTAGAAATTTGAAAGTCAGGTAAAGGAAACCTTGAGGGAATAGGAAAGGGCTAGCATTTACTAAGATTGACTTGGACCCTTATACGTTCTCATTTAATCCTTACCACACTTTTTGTGGTGGGTGTTATTAATCACATTTTACAGGAGACTGAGGCTTAGAGTGGAGAAAAACCTTGCCAATGATTCTCCCAGCTGGTAAGAAATGAAGGCAGGACTTGAACCTAGGTTTGTCGTTCCAGAGCTGAGGCTGCTCCCCTGTGCTCCACTGGGCAAGAGTCTTGACCCTGAAGCCACAGCAGTCCTTCCTCGCCCAGGTGTGGCCATCCTGGAGCACTGACCTATTTGGCTGGAAGGAAGGGGCTGGGCTTTTAACCCAGCGCAGCCTGCCCTGAGCTAGCGTGAAGTGAGCAGGAAGCCTCCACCCAGCTCTGAGATGAGAGGGGAAAGGGTAGCCCCCCATTCCCAATGGAATCAAACCATATATAGTGTTCTGCAACATGTGATTTTTCTCCTAAGATTTCCAGGCTTGTATGTACAGTCCTATTTAATTTTTAAAAAGTTGCATGTTGTTGTTGTTATGTGCTGTCAAGTTGGCCCCAACTCATAGTGACCCCTCCTTGGGTTTCCGAGGCAGCATCACTACGGAAGTAGATTGCCCCATCTTCCTTCCGAGGAGTGGCTGGTGGATTGAACCGCCAGCCTTCTGGTTAGCAGTCAAGTGCCTTAGCCACTATGCTACCAGAGCTCCCAAAAAAGTTGCATAGTACTCCTTTATATTCCATTTATCATTTATCTTTCCCTGTCTTGGGATACATTTATGTGGTCTCCAACCTAAATGTTCTAAGTGTTTCAATTTATTGAGTAATTTTATCTTTGTAGTTCTGCAATCACAAACAATGCTTCAGTGAACATCCTTGCAAGATTATTTTTGTGCAGACAGAAGTATTTCTATAGGATAGATTCCTAGAAGTGTTATCAATGGGTCAAGAGTATACTTGTTTTAATAGCACTAAATTTCCCTAAGAAGAGGCTATACCAGTTTACACTCCCTCCATTTAAATATGAGTATGCCTATTCCCTCACACCCTCGCCACTGGATATTAGAGAAGAGAGAGAGAGAGAGAGAGAGAGAGAGAGAGAGAGAACATGCGTGCACAAGAGCTGTCAGTGGTGGTTCAGTGTTAGAATTCTAACCTTTCATACTGGAGACCTGTGTTTGTTCCCCAGTGACTAATGCACGTCAAGTGCAGCCATCACTAGGCCATGATAGGAGGCTTGATGTGTTGCTGTGATGCTGAACATATTTCAGTGGAGATTCCAGACTAAGACAGATTGGGAAGAAAGACTTAGTGATCTACTCTAAAAATCAGCCAATGAAAACCCTCCTATGATACTTACTCCCTTCTAATCTGAATCCCTTCTTGTAAATGAGAAAGGGAGGTACAGAGAGGTTACTTGCCCAGGTTACAAAGTAAATTTCCAGAAACAAGGCCTTCTATGGGGGTTAAATGCTTTGCCTCATCTCTGTGAGAATAGCCTGGAGGGAGAATCTGTGTGTGTGATAGAAGGAATATCATTGTGAGCCAGTGGATCACAATGGTCTGACCTCATTGTGTATTGGGGTCACCATAAATTGGGGGCTGACTTGATGGCAACTATCAACATGTCTTGTGAGTAGAAGAGAGTTTTTCCCATTTGCTTTAATTTGTGTTTCTCCTAGTCTCTGCAGCTCAGCCTAAGCCCCACTGGCTGAAGATAGCATTGTGAAGAACTGAAGAAGGGCCCAAGAAAGAGTAGCAGAGGTTTAGGGCAGCTCTGAGGAAGAACTTATTGTCTGTCAGTAAATGCTGTTAGATAAGGGTGGCAACAGAATTCCTTTCTCTGAGCACGTTCTTATGCTCCTGGGTGGATCAGATGACCCCAGGAGCTCTGAGTGAGGATTGGCTACTGAGGGCTTTCACAGTCAGCTGCCAGATACCCACTGGGTGACACCTGGCTCTGCAGAGGCTGTAGGGACAAGCTGATAGGCCACATGAGACAGAAGAGGTCAGGAAACAGAGAGGGCACAGAGAGGAATTCAGCTTCCTGAAAGAGCCAGGGAAGAGGTGGGTCACCAGGGTGAAGTTGGGACTATCCCATGTGTTATGAACGCTGGAAGGCTCATAGACTGAGGAGGTGAATGATGGGAAGAAAACGGGACTGTGGACTTAGCCAAGGTGGGGTCAGTGGTAGATGGAGGGTGTTGGCAGCACCTCCTCAACAAACACACGTATATACATCCATCCTCAGCCTACTACTACTAATATAGCTGATATTTATTGAGTAATTTTATCCTAGCAACAATTCTATGAGATAGGTATAATTGTAAGCCTTGTTTTATACATTGTTCTGGTTACCTAGTGCTGCTCTGACAAGAAAATACCACAAATGGGTTGGCCTTAACAAACAGGAGTTTATTCTTACAATTTGGAGGCTTTAAGTCCAAGTTCAAAGTGCCAGGCTCTAGGGGCTGGGTGAAAGCCCCTCAACCTTGGGGTCCAGCTCTGCCTCCTGCTCCTGGCCCACTGGAGCTAGAGGCATTTCTTCACTCAGACAGCTGCTGGCTGCTGAGGCTGAGAAGCCCCAAGGTTGACAGATAAAAAGGCACAGTCCCGATGTTACCAATCCACACGGCAGGTCATTAACTTAAGTCTACTGTAAGTCCCAAAGTCGGCAGAGCATAGCAGGCTGCTGAGCAATGACATGGCTACATGCAGGGTCCAAGCATGCCATAGGCTACAGACCATTCCCAAAGCTTTTCCTATATACAGGAAGCAGATCACATCCCAAAGGCAGCTACTCAGCTGCTTGTGGTAGATCCCACTATGGAGTTGATTGCCAGTCTCATCATGGGGTATAACTACCACCAGCTGCCCAGCCACTCAACCAGGCCCAGCCAAGTTGACACACAAACATAACTACCACATCCATGAAAACACAGAGGTAGATTGTTTATCAAGTCATACAGCTAGAAAGTGACCATGCTGAGATTCAAACTCAGGCCATGGGGCTTAAGAGTCCATGCTGTCAACCACCCCCCAAAAGGCTTTTGATGACCTTTCTTAGACAAATTAATAATAATCGTCATTAAGAGCCTGTGCAGACCAGGAACACATGTATCTTATCTCTAATGTTTATGAAATAGAAGGGATTATCCTCAATTTTCAGATGAGAAAAGTGAGGATCAGAGAAACTGAGCATATTGGCTAATATCACCCAGCTAAAAAGAGATTAAGCTTGAATTTGTACTCAGATCCATGTCGGTCGGAATCCCCTGTCCCTTCCACATTACCACATGGACTTTCACAATTTAAGAAGAGGGGAAATCACAGAACCACAGAATGGTCAGACCCGAAAGGGACCTCTGAAACCACTTAATCTGAATCCCTCCTTATAAACGAAGAAGGGAGGCACAGAAAGGATACTTGCCCAAGTTTACACAGTGAATTCCAGAACAAGGCCTTCTATGGGGCTTAAATGCTTTGGTTCATCTCTGTAAGAACAGCCTGGAGGGAGAATGTGTGTGTGTGTGTGTGTGTGTGTTAGGGGTGTGTGCTGTGTTGGAGAGAGCCCTCTCCTATTAGCAGAGCTGACTAGAAGCAGAGTGGCATTTTGTTATTTTTTGTGGGGGTGGCTCTGGAGAAGCCATCCCTTTCTTAGAACTGGAACTTGGACTCTTTCCACACCCCCACAGCCCCTACACACATATCCACCCCCAGCCTAAGTAGAGCATGAGCTGGTGTATCCTGAATAGAGCTTCTTTTGAAAGGCTCCTGGAACTTTCTGCCATCTTAGGTGACCCAAGGACTACCATTTCATTTTATAGGGCCACCCATTAAGTTAAGTATTGCCCTTTCCAAGGGTACATATAACAGTGCAAATTACCAGAGACCTAGCAACACAGTGAAAGGATATGCCAGTCTTTATACCTTCCCATGAACTTCGTTTGTTAGCTACCAGTTGCTGACAAATTGATTCTGACTCATGGTGTCACCATGAGTGCCAGAGAACTGTGCTCCACAGAGTTTTCAATGGCTGATGTTTCCAGAATAGATCACCAGGCCTTTCTTCTGAAGCACCTCTGGGTGGACTCAAACCTACAACATTTTGGTTAGGGTTAGCAGCCAAGCATGTTAACTGTTTGCATCACCCAGGGTCTCTGTCAGCTAGAATAGTGTTTCTCAAACTAGGGTATCTATCCTCAGAGTTCTGAAGTTCTCTGAATATTTGTAAACTTTGGATTTATATTTCAATGATATTAAAATATTTTAGCAGCAGCTATGGAGCTCTGGTGGCATAGTACCTAAGACATTTGAGTGCTAACCAGAAGGCTGGCAGTTCAAACCCATCAGCCCCTCCTTGGAAGGAAGGTTGGGCAATCCACTTCCATAGTGATATTGCCTCGGAAACCCAAAGAGGGGTTGCTATGAGTCGGATCCGATTTGATGACAGTGAGTTTTTTTTTTTTTTTTAATGAAGACTAGACTATTTTGGGGAGCTCTGGTAGCATAGTGGCTAAAGCACTTGACTGCTAACCAGAAGGCTGG
>NW_006921619.1:6980739-6986737 GCF_000298275.1 Orycteropus afer afer
GTTCAAACCCACCAGCCACTCCTCGGAAGGAAGGTTGGGCAATCCTACTTCTGTAGTGATACTGCCTCGGAAACCCAAGGAGGGGTCGCTATGAGTCAGGACCGACTCGACGGCACATAACAACAACAACAACAACAGACTATTTTGAAATTAAACCTTTTCATAGATTAAGATTTCAGTCTTTACGTTTATGTTGCTTGAATGTAGGTCTTTGAACTGGTAGAAGGTCACAGACAGGATCTGTGAGAATATGCTCAACCTTTCAAGATAATCTGTATATAACACACATTTGGAAGATGCTGAGCAAGGATGGGAGTGAGCTCTGTCACATGGGCTTTTCTATCCCTGGTATCACAGTTACCAATGCACTGGGAGCCCAGAGATGTGGGCCTTGGACACTTGACCACTCTGGGTCTCCGTTTCTTCAGGTATAACATTCACTCACTCTTCACCACTTTTGCAGCATCTTCCCTGCCAGGCCTGCAACAGTTGCCAAGAGGCATAGGAGATGAAGAAAGTTCAAGGCTAGCCTGTGAGGACTTGACAAGCTAGTGAAGGCTCTGAGCCTCATAGTCTTCTGTCTGACAAGGAGGTGTGCTTCTGTGGCAGAGGGTAGATAAAGGCCATGGGAGGTCTGGAGGAGGAAAAGGTTGCTTCTGCCTGCTGGGCTCAGGTAAGCTTTGTGGCAGGATGGACTTTGAGCTAGGTCTTTAGCCAGGGTCACAGAGGGTGAGGGGTCTGACACTATAGGCATAGAAGAGGAATGAAACAAGTTTGGTGGGGTGGGCTTGAGAGGAGAACCAGAGGGGACTGGACCTATAGCTGAAGGACCTCAGATAACTTGTCCAAAGCTTTAGGATACAGTGGCACATCTTGAGGCCCAAATTGGTTCAAGGACCTCCCTAAGGTCACACAGCCTGTTGGGGCCATTTGGATCACCCAGCTAAAAGTTAGCAACTGACAGCTGACAAACTAATTCACTGAAAGTTGTGAATGACTGACAAATCCTTTCACCGTGCTTCTAGGTTTCAGTGAGCTGTTGAGGTGAGCTAGAATGTTTCCAATCCAGAACTGAGTTCCCAACCTCAAGAATGTTTTCAGAGGGTCTAGCCTAAGCTGGCAACCCCCTCCTTCACCACGCACTCCAGGAAGCCTAGGACAGACTACAGCAACCCACCTCTCCAGCCCCCAGGGCTCTTGAGGCACACAGGCCTAGAGCTTAGGTGGTTTCTGAATTTTATTTCTAGTTAACAAAACAGCCACATCCTGTTTCTTGGGAGAGAAAAAGCCAGGGTGTAGGGAGATCTTTAGCTCACCCTTCTGGGTCCCTAGTCCTTGGGCTGCAACAATAGAACTCAGGCTAGAAAGAGGGGTAGAAGCCAAAACTTGCACACCTTTCCAGAATGGAGTGGGGGTCTCCAATAGCCTTCTAACAGAGGTTGTAGATTGCAGTCTTGGTTACAGACGACTGTGCCTCTACTCAGCCCTGGGACTCTCTCCCTTCCCTTGGCTTTAGGGGACTTTCAGGCTGTGTCCACCCCTCTGGATCTCAAAGAAATCTTCTCCTCACATAGGCCTCTTGGGGTCCACAGTCACCTATCTTATCTGAGCAGAGCGGGGCTCATTCTCCTAGGACTAATAGGATTGTAGTGAGGCTGTTAGAATGAGGCTGGGCCAAAAATACCCTTTTGTGCCCATTTCTCTCAGCAAAGATGTGAAAAGAACAAGCTAGTGTGAGTTTCCATCACAGATGACCAAAAGCATGGCTCATCTAGGTTTGTTTGCTGCTGCTATGACCACCATAACCACCATAGTCACCACCTCCCTCCCCACCACTATTACCATCTCCAACTTCACCTCAAGCAAGACCTTCATGTTCATTGCCACCACTGCCTCCATCTTCACCACCATAACCCCTACTGCCTCCATTATCAGCACCTCCAGCCCAATCATGAGCATGACCTTGATCATCATCACCACTACCATCTCTACCACTGTCACCATCTTCATGACTGTCATCACAGTCATCACCACTAACCACCACCTCCATTTCCACCTCAGTCATGACCTCCAACTCCACCATAACCACTGACATCTTCACCACTGTCACCATCTTCATCACTGTCATCACCATCCTTTCCACTATATCCATCTCCTCCATCTCAACCACTATCCTTCTCACCTAACATTTTTATTGCCATTATCAGCACAGTTCCCCAACCCACCCATACCTCTGCCTATTTCAACCCATCCATGTTACCTAGAACATGAAGGACTCTTATTTGAGTTAATCTTTCAACCTCTTCATTTGTCCAACTCCAGAAAGGCCAAGTATAGACCCCATTTCCCTACTTTTTCCAGATTTCTCATGGAAGATGAAATTAAATGCCTTGCTTTTTATTGTTAAGGAAGATTATGCGTCTCTTGCCGTTCCTGATTTACCAGGCCCATCATTCTGTCCTGGAAGGAAATTGGATTACTCTGACAGAATGTATTCTTTGGAAAGCAGTGCTGGCTGTTACCTAATTCCTTATGACCTAGTGTTTGCAGATTGATTTTTTGACGACGTGTCCCAGTAGTTTTCTATTATAGCAGCTCAGCTGATGGACCCAGCACTTCCAGCGGCATCTGTTTTCCCCCAGGTTTAAAGAGACTCGGGGACGGGCTGCCTGGGTCTTGCTCTTGTCTCCAGGCCCCTCACCAGTTCTCCATAAATCCCCTCAGAGTGAGAGCTAGTGATTTGCTTCCAACTTGGGCCAATTCCTTAAGTACCTAGGCATGTAAGTCATCAGGGCCTGTGGATGTGAATACACAAGTTCTTTCCTTATTCCCCCTTGGCGTCCTGCCCTCTCATGATTCCATGCAGTGCCTCTTTCAGTTTTCAGATCACAGCTGACCTTTTTAGGCTAAGAAAAAATTAAAAGCCTCTGCGTTTTTAGTGTCACTGCTTATAGGCTTTCTCTCCCAACCTAAAGTACGAGCCAACAGCCTCCTTATCCCTTTTCTTTGGCCAATTATAGTTAGAAATGTTTTCTCATTCTTTTGCCTCCTTGTGCAAGCTATATCTCATTCCTTTTTCTGAAGGACTTTTCTGATTTTCTCTTTGCTGTCTTTTGTTATTTCTTTGTATGGACTCCTCCTTCACAACCTGGCCCGATGTCCCCCTTTCTTTGGCATGTCCATTATCATCTTAGTTCTCCAGGAAGCTTTCTGCATAGCTAATGAGTAGTCTCCAGGTCCCTGTTAGCTGGTTTGTGCATCAGGATCATTTCATTCTCTTGCTCCTTATTTTGTTGCCTTACGTAGAAATGGCCACTTCTCCTCAGAGAATTCCTTTGGTTCTTAACCTCAGTATTTGTGCTTTTTATCTTGGTTCCCAAAGCTGGGTCCAGAAAGCTTTTAGAAAGTGCCAATTCCAACTCTTGTTTGAATAACTGCTTTTCTTCCTTTCTCCCAGGTGATGATCCCTTTTCTTTTTTTAAAAATTCCATTCTTTTTTTGTTGTTGCTACTGAGAATATACACGGCAAAAACAAACCAGTTCAACAATTTCCACATGTATAATTCAGTGACATTGATTACATTCTTTGAGTTGTGCAACGGTTCTCACCCTCCTTGTCTGAGTTGTTTCTCCCCCACTAACAAATTCACTGCCTCCTAAGGTTTCCATCTAATCTTTTGAGTTACTGGTGTCAGTTTGATCCTGTATTGATAGATCTTAAAGGCACATAATGCTCAAGGCAGACATCCTTTACTACTTAAGCTAAACTATAGTTTGGTTTTAAGGAGACTTCAGGGGATAGTTTTGGTTTCGGGTTTAAAAATTATCTCAGAGCAAAAGGTTCAGAGTTTTATCTAGCCTCCATGGCTCCAAAACGTCTGAATTCCTTTGGAAGTTGGAATTCTGTTCTGTATCTCCCCCCTTTTGATCAGGTTTCTTCTATAGAATCTTTGATCAAAATATTCAATAATGGTAGCCAGGCATCATCCAGTTCTGATCTGTGTTAGGTGGTGGTCACTTTTCTTCATATTCTCTTCTGTTCTCCAGTGCCTACAGCATGTGAGTGCCAATCCTAATGTGCACTGCTCCCCTCACCCTGTGCTTGGGGTAACTGCACTCAGGAGGGTTCTGACATCTGGAGCTGGTCCCTGGTGCCCCAAGTGTGGGTGGGGTACCACCAGGTGTATTAGATTACCATGGGGGCTCTCTCTATTCAGTGCCCCATTGTTCATTCTCTGACTCCCTCATTCCCAACAGAAACTCTTTGTCTGGAGCCCTGCCAGCTGTAGGCTCACAGGGCAGCTGAGCCTTGAGCCTTCCTGACAGTAGGGTTGTTCATTGCCAGGAAGACTGTACTGGCTAGTAAAGGACACAGACCTGAAGCCAGGTTCATTCCAGAGAAGTTGATTAGTTCAAGGTATGAAGTCAGTGATGTGTGAGTGATGTGCTCTGCCTCTGTACTGGTGGTGACTTCTCTGAGAAGTCTTTAAAGTCTTATCCCAGCAAGGTCTTTAAAGTTAGGAAGGTGTTTGCCAAAAATGGGGATGTAGAAGGGTGGTCAATATCCATGGAAGCAGTAGTCAGGAAATCAAACGACATATTGCATTCTGCACATCTGTTGCAAAAGACTTCTTTACGGTGTTAAAAAGGAAAGATGTCACTTTGAGGACTAAGGTGTGCTTGACCCAAGCCATGACATTTTCTGTTGCTTCGTATGGATGCAAAAGCTGGACAATGAATAAGGAAGATTAGAGAAGAAGTGATGCATTTGAAATTTGGTGTTGGTGAAGAATATTGAATATACCATAGACAGAAGAACAAACAGATCTGTCTTGGAAGAATGCTCCTCGGAAGTGAGGATGGTGAGATTGTCTTTGTACTTTGGACATATTTTCAGGAGGAATCAGTCCCTGGAGAAGGACATAATGCTTGGTATAAAGTTGAGAGTCAGGGGAAAAGTCAAAGACCCTTGATGACATGGATTGACACAGTGGCTGCAACAAGGGACTCAAACACAGCAACAAGTGTGAAGATGGGACAGTGTTTTATTTTGTTATACATGGGGTTGCTATGAGTTGGAACTGACTTGATAGTACCTGACAACAGGAGGGCATTCCAGGCAGAAGGAATAGGCTATTCAAAGGCAGAGAGGGATGTCTGGAATTGGCTACTTGGGGTGAGCTGACCTCTTACTTCATAGAGGCCACTGGGCTGGATAGACATGTCAAGATGGCCTTGTCAAGACCCCTTTTAATACTTTTTCTGGGGGTCCCAATGTACTGAACCTCATCTTGCTGTCATATCCTAACTTGCCTCTTTATTGAAAGATTTTTCCAGTCTAACTTGGTCAACCAATGGTCCTGTATGCCTGAGAGGAGGCTTTGGACTCCCTCCCTTTCCTAAAGATTGTGGCAATAGAAATATCCCATAAGCCCCTACTGAGATCCCCAATGTAGGTGTCTTAGTTATCTAGTGCTACTATAAGAGAAATACCGTGAGTGGGTGGCTTAAGAAACAGAAATTTATTCTCTCACAGTTTAAGAAGCTAGAAGTCCAAATTCAGGGCACTAGCTGCAGGAGAAGGCTTTCTCCTTCTGTCAGCTCTAGGGGAAGGTGCTCGTTCCTTCAGCTTCTATTCCTTGGCTCCTTGGTGATCTTCGTGTGGCACAGCACCTATCTTCTCCATCTCTGCTTGCTTACTTGCTTGTTTAATCTCTTTTATATCTCAACAGGTTGATTAAGACACACCCTACACTAATCCTGTCTCATTGATATAACCAAGAAAACCCATTCCCAAATGGAATTATAACCAAAGGTATAAAATCGACTGCCATCTAGTTGATTCTGACTCATAGCCACCCTAGGAGCTCTGGTAGCATGGTGGCTAAGACACTTGACTGCTAACCAGAAGACTGGCGGTTCAAACCCACCAGCCACTCCTCGGAAGGAAGATGGGGCAATCTACTTCCATAGTGATACTGCCTCGGAAACCCAAGGA
>NW_006921619.1:6987202-6994899 GCF_000298275.1 Orycteropus afer afer
AGTTCATCCATATTATGCAGTGTTTTGCAAACTCTACATTATTCTTTAGTGCTGCATAGCATTCCATTATGTGTATGTACCATAGTTTGGTCATCTACTCTTCTGCTGATGGGTAGGTAGGTTGTTTCCATCTTTTTGCTATTGTAAATAGTGCTGCAATGAACATGGGTGTGCATATATCTATTCCTGTCCTGGCTTTCACCTCTCTAGGATACATACCTAGTAATGTGACTGCTGGGTCAAATGGTATCTCCAATTCCAGCTTTCTAAGGAATCACCGTACTGTTTTCACAGTGGTTATAGCACTTACAGTCCCACCAGCAGTGTATGAGAGTCCCAATCTCTCCACATCCCCGCCAGTTATTTTTTGTCACGTTGAACCTTGCCATCAGTGCTAGGGTGAGATGATATCTCATTGTTGTTTTGATTTGCATCTCTCTGATGGACAATGATTGTGAGCATCTCTTCATGTATTAGCTGGTCACCTGAATATCCTCCTTGGTGAAGTGTCTATTCATGTCTTCTGCCCATTTTTCAATTGGATTGTTAATTCCTTTGGTGTTGAGGCATTGGAGTTTTCTATAAATCTTAGAGATAAGTCCCTTGCCAGATAAGTAATTATCAGCAAATATGAATTTGTTGCTGTCATTTTTGTTATGTGCTTTTTTGTGGTGTCGACTTCTTTGTTTCATATAATTTTCTATGCTGAGCTCGTTTTGTTTATGAATTATATTATCACTTCCTTCATTGCTATTGTTTTAGTATTTGCTAAATATTTGTGCTGGTCCTCTTTTTTATTTTGATGTGAAGGTTTATCATTTTTCTTTGAGGCTACCCTGTAATTTATAGTTTTCTTCTCAAGTTCACAACAGTCCATTCTATCTTGTAACTAAGTCTTGACTTCCCTACCATCTAAAAGTTCTGTAACTACACAGTCTTTTTCCTCTTTTTGGTTTGTAGTTGTCCTCATTTGTCAATTGATATCTCTGGTTCCCTGTTTATAGTCTTGTAAACTTTGGATAGTTCCATAGCTGGGTTGGTTTCTTGCTTATATCATCATGTGTGTTAATGGTCAGTTGTTGGCTGTTGTTGGTCTCTGCCTAAGCATCTCTTGTAAGGTTGGTCTGGTTTTAACAAATTTCCTGAATTTCTGCTTATCTGGAAATATCTTAATTTCACCATCATATTTGAGAGGATATTTTTGCTGGGTACATAATTCTTGGTTGGAAATTTTTCTCTTTCAGGGTTTTATATATACTATCCCATTGTCTTCTTGCCTGCATGGTTTCTGCTTAGTCTTATTGGTTGCCCCTTGTAGGTAACTTTTTGTTTTTCCTGTGCTGCTTTCAGGACTTTATCTTTGTCTTTGATTTTGATGAATTTGATGATGATACGTCTTGGTGATTTTCTTTTGGGGTCTATCCTGTTTGGGATTAGTTGGACTTCCTGAATGGATAAATTCTTATCTTTCATCATACCAGGAAAATTCTCTCCCAACAAATCTTTGACAATTTTATCTGGTTTTATTTGTCTCTTCCTGTTCTAGAATTCTGATGACACATAGATTATTCCTTTTGATGGTATCCCATATGAACCTTAGGGTTTCTTCATTTTGTTTTGATCTTTTTTCTGATTAATCTCTTTCCAAAGAAGTATTCAGGTACTTGCCTCCAATGTCGCTTATTCTGTCTTCCATTAATTCAATTCTACTCCTTTGCCTGTTCAGTGTCTTATCTATTTCTGAAAATTTATTATTAATCTTTTGGATTTCTGTGTGTAGATTTTGTATCATTTTTAATTTTTCATTTATTTTCTCATTTTGTTCCTGTATTGTCTTTCAAAATTGTTGTAGGGTTTTCTCTGTGTTTTCCTCAGTTTTGTCAGTGTTTTCTCTGATCTGCCTCTCAATTTGTTGAAGATCCCTAAATATAATTCTTTTGAATTCCTTGTCAGGGAGTTCCAATGCTGTGTCTTCCTCAGGGATGTATTTTGGGTCTGTATCCTGGTCCCTTGTTTCTCCTTCTTTATCTTACTTCTTTGTGTGGACTGTGATGCTCTGTTGTCTCTGAGGTTGTGACATTTTTGTGTTTACATTTAATTGGTGATTATATGTTGGGGTGACTTGCCTATGATTTTTGTTTTCCTTGTATGTTATCTTTGTAAGCATGGTACTGTGCTGTGCTCATCTATTCGCTAGTTGACAGCACTTAATACACTCACAACCTGTCTCCTTTCCTGTTGTCAGCCTCTTGTATGTTCCTGCCATCCTTGGCAAACAAAGCCTATTCTTAGGTCCCTGGAATCCAAATGAGAGTGCTGTCACTTTAAAATCCAAAATGGCTGCTACCTGTAAAGATTCAGAATGGCTGGTTAGTAGCCAATTTTTTTTTTTTTTAATTTTATTACGATTTGGGTGAAGATTTACAGAGCAAATTCACTTTTCATACAGCAGTTCACATATACTTTGTCTCATGTCATTGACCAAAATTTACCACAATGCAACAGCTCCCCTCCCACTTCCACCCCATAGTTACCTCTTCCCAGTGTCCATCCCTCCATACTCTCCTGCCACCTGAGCTGTCTCCCTGTGCATAAGCAGCCCTTCCTTCTCCCATGATTGTTCTCTCCAGGGCGTGTGTCTACTTGAGGTAAATGTTTAACTCACATGCTTGTACTTTGTTTGGCTGGAAACCACAGGTGTGGGTTCAATTCCAGACCTGAAGGGCAGCTAGGGGCCATAGTCTCAGTGGTTCCACCAGGCTCTATTGGACCAGCAAACCTGGTCCCCACCTTCTTTTTTTTTTTTTGCCTCCAAATGATTTTGAGTTTTGTTCCACATTGTCTCCCTCTCTATGCAGGATCTCCTACATCCCTTCCAAGTAGTAGCCAAATTTTTAACCTCTATGCCACCAGAGCTCCTAGTTAAAGGTATAGGGTTATATGTGGCTCCTAGCCAAAGGCATAGGGGTTATATGTGTAACAGCACATATTTTGGGGAGACACAATGCAATCCATCACAGTGGGGCTGCTCTTTTTTTTACCCCATGATTTAGCACAAGCTAAGCATCCTCTACAATCTGAAAAAAATATATATATTTTTTTTTAGTGTAGAAAATCTAGAAAGTACAGATTAATAAAAATTTTAAAATAGTTTAAGAAACCTTATGTAATTCCACCATTCAAAGTTAACCTGGTTGACATTTTGATGAATATCCTTCCAGATGCATTGTTTAACAAAACTTGTGGTTGGCAACATGGGCATCTTTCAGAGCATGTACAGGTCGGCCCCCATTATCTTAAACAGCGATGTGGTACTCCACTGTTCTGCTGAACCATAATTTATTTGAACTTGGAAACTTGATGAATGGTGCTGATGACTGAAAAAAAAAAAAAAAAAAGAGGAAGAGTCATTATAGATTCCCCCTCTGCATTCCCATATTCCTTTGGGGTCCAGTGTTTTGAAGGTTGTAAAAAGTGCACTGGTCTAGAGTCAGGACCCATGGTTTCAATGCAGCCTGTTTACCCATCTTGTGGGGCATGGGCTCTGTCCACACATCTCTCTGAGACTCATCCCATTTGACATTTTGACACATTCAACATAACTGACGACTCTCCCCTTCTTAACCTCTTTCCTTCCTCTGACCCCTGTCATGACACCTTCCACCCCTAGCACTCCTATATTTTACCTTTCCTGGTCAGTTTCCTGAACTGGAAATTTTTCTTCTGACTAGTGCTTAGATGTTGGTACTTCCCAGGGCTCTGTCCTTGTCTCTCTAACTTTCCTACTTCCCACCTCTTCATACTCTGCTTGTTCCCTTTGGATGACTCATCTAGTTCTATGCGTTTGAGGACCAAACTCTCTTGGACCCATCTCTCTTTCCTGAAGTCTAGTTCCACATATCCAACTACTCAAAGAACATCTCCATCACAAATTCAGTGTACCCACATCTGAGCTCATTGTTCCTTGACCCTAAATTACCCCTCCTCTCCCCAAATCCACTCAAATCCTTATTCCTGATTGTACCAGTGCATTTCTCTGAGCTCCATCCATTGGCTATTCCCACACCTTGCCTCAGTTCAGGCCATGTGTTATGGATTGAATTGTATCCCCCAAAATATATGTTGGAATCCTAACCCCTATACCTGTGGATATGATCCCATTTGGAAATAGGGTTTTTTCTTCATTATGTTGATGAAATTATGTTAGTGTTGGGTGTGTCTTAAGCCTAATTACTTTTGCAATATAAAAAGAGATTAGGCATAAGCTAGCACAAGTGGGGGAAAGATAGGTGCCAGGTGACCACCAAGCAAGTGAGGAAGCAGAACTAAGGATTTCCCCCCCAAACCACAGAGAGAACGAGAGCCTTCCCCTAGAGCCAGTGCCCTGACTTCCTGAGCCGGGAGAAAATAAATTTCTCTTCTTTAAAACTACCCTCTTGAGGTAGTTCTGTTACAGAAGCACTAGCAAACTAAGACACCATGTAACCCTCCTCCTAGGTTATCCCAGCCGCCTTCCTCCTGGCTTCTCACCTCCAGATTCTCCAATCCATCTACCAGGATGGTTTTAGAAATTGAAGTATAAGTTACATATAGTGAAATACACATATTTTAAGTATACAATTGGATGAATTTTAAGAAATACATTATATCCATGTAACCATCATTCTAATGAAGACACAGAAAATTTCCATCCTCCCTTAAAATTCCTCATGACCCTTTTCAGTCAATTCCCTTTTCCAGAGGCAACCACACCTATGATTTCTCGTACCATAGATTACCTTTCCTATTCTACAGAACCTCACATAAATGGAGTCATATAAGTTATATTCTTTTGCTCAGCAAAATATTTTTGAGATTCCTTCATGTTGTCACCATACTCATTTAAAAGTATTTATTTACATCATTGCCTTGCCTAAAACTTTTCAGTGGCCCATTATCCAAAGTCCAGGCTTCTGCACGGTCTGGCCTCATCTACCACACCGCCCACCCTTTAACTCTATCCTTTGGAAATAGTGATCTACTTATTCACCTGCACAAACAGCTTTTCATGTACTGAGTCCTGCGGCTGGAATTCCTCATCCCCAGCTCAGTTTGTCTGGTGAACTCCTACTCATCTGGCAGCACTCGGCTTAGACAGATTGTGTGAGGCTTTCTCTGACTTGTTCCCACTCCCAGGACAAGTAATCTGTCGACTTCGCTATAATGAAATGTGTCCACCATTCTAGTCACCCTTGAGCCCCCCAATTTTCATTGATTGAATGAGTAGATTCCTGGACTCCTTCCCCAGTAAGACTCCTGTACCTTGTACATTATTTATTAATGTGCGCATTGCACTGTTGGCTTATGTACTTGTGTAACCTGTTAGCTATATGCTTTGAAGGATAAGAAGATCTAGTCTGTTTCCAGAAACCTTTCCTTGTAGGAGACACTCTTTTCGCCTACCCAAGAGCCACTTCCTGCAAGTCTTCTTTGCTAACAGATCTTGATCTTGTTTAAGCAGCCATGTGTCCAGAGATGGCTTTGCCAGTGATTGGTTGAATAGTTGTCAATAGTGCCCAATTAGACATAAGGAAGACATCTACAGGAGGCTTCTAAGAAAGCTTTTTCTTCCTGATAAGAAAATGTGAGTGATAAGAAATGTGAATGCCCCCCTTTATGGCTTCCCCTTTCTTCTTGTTTAGAATACTACTGTGTGAGGGTTTGATGCTTGGAGCTATGGCAGCCATCTTGTGATCATGAGGCATAGGCCAAGAGAAACACAGAGACAAGTATCTTGGCATTATTGAGGAACTAAACAAACTCTGAGTTTAGTGAATGGTTTCTTATAGGATCTGAGCTGTTTGTTTTAATAGAATTCATTTTTTAGAGAAGTTTTAGGTTTACAGAAAATACAGAGTTCTCATATACACTCCTCCCCTGCATACAGTCTCCTTTTACTAATATCTTGCATTCACTGTGGTACATTATTGAATGAACCAGTACTGATACATTATTATTAACTACAGTCCATAGTTTACATTAAGGTTCATTCTTTGTGTTGTACAGTCCTATGGGTTTTGACAAATGCATAATGTCATGTGTCCACCATCACAGTATCTTATAGAATAGTATCACTGCCCTAAAAATATCCTGTGCTACACCTGTTTACCCCTCTCCCCCAGCTCCCTAGCATCCACGAATCTCTTTACTATCTCTATGGTTTTGCCATTTCCTGAATGTTATATAGTTGGAATCATACAATTTGTAGCCTTTTTAGACTGGCTTTTTTTACTTATCAATGTGTGTTTACATTTCCTCCATGTCTTTTCATACTCAGTAGCTCATTTCTTTCTATTACTGAATAATGCTCCAATTACGGACGCACCACAGTTTATCCACTTACCTATCGAAGGACATCTTGGTTTCTTACAATTTTTGTCAATTATGAATGAAGCTGCTATAAACATTGTGTGCAGGTTTTTGTGTGTTTTCAACTCATTTGGGTAAATACCTAGGAGTGTGATTGCTGGATTGGTGCTTTGGTTTTTAAACCGCCAAAATCAACCTATTAACCTGTATATAAAGCACCTACTCTTGTTCTCTTTTCCTCTCAGGAGTATGAGGGTGTTAACAATGGCCATTATCGAGAGGCTGTTCCTGTCTCCGATAGGAGCAAGGTGGATCATCACCGTGACCAGAAGAATATGCACACACCTGGACACCCACATATCCTGAGGTTCAGAGAGACTGAGACAGGCTCACCTGAGGGCATGCACCTCATGGCCAGGTGCCCAGACACACACACATGATGCATGGAATAGGGAGACAAAGTCAGGGTGGAGAGACACGAGCTCAGGATGCAGTGTGGGGCAGGCCGAGGGCATGAGGAAAGCAGCCCCTTCCTGCCCCTCCCAGCTGACTTCCCACGGTTGGTCTGTGTGTTTTGGAACCATGGCAACAGCTATGAGGGCAGCATGCAGAAAGTGAAGCTTAACCTTAGCACACAGTGGGGAGGTAGATGGGCCTAAAGATATCAGGTCCATGACCTGTCCTCCTAGCCTCTGCTCAGATCTGGAGATGCCGTTTGGTCCAGCCAAGACCTCAGTCATCAGGAAATGCCATTCTCTGCTCACTTTCACTGACTTCTAGCCAAGTTTGGTTCCCCTGCTTGGTAATACCAGCTCTGACTCTAGAATGATCTGAACTCTATCTTTGCCTAGCCCTGGTGGCACAGTGGTTAAGTGCTTGGCTGCTAACCATGAGGTTAGCAGTTCATCCTCCAGCAACGCCACAAGAGAAAAGACCTGACAATCAGCTGCTGTAAAGATTCCAGTCTAGGAAACCCTAGGGGGCCCTTCTACTCTGTCCTTTAGGGTTGCTATGAGTTAGGGTTGACTCGATAGCATACAACAACAATCTTTGCCTACATACTAGGGGTGAGTACCAATCCCATCTCCTCCTGGAATCTTTCCCTAATTTTGCAGTTCGTAGAGCTCTTTTCTTCTGAAGTCATCTTGTTGTTACTACCCAGCCTGTGGCACTCATGCATCAGGATTTTGTCCCAATCCAATTCAAGCTCCTAAAATGTACCAGACCTATGCTAAGTGCAAAATGCTCATGCTCAATGACATGAGACAAAGTATATGTGAACTGCTGTATGAAAAGTGAATTTACTCTGTAAATCTTCACCCAAATCCTAATTAAAAAAAAAAAAAAAT
>NW_006921619.1:6998999-7005183 GCF_000298275.1 Orycteropus afer afer
ATAGCGACCCCTCCTTGGGTTTCCGAGGCAGTATCACTACGGAAGTAGGATTGCCCAACCTTCCTTCCGAGGAGTGGCTGGTGGGTTTGAACCACCAGCTGTCTGGTTAGCAGGCAAGTGACTTAGCCACTATGCTACCAGAGCTCCTATCAGAATAGGGTGAGTCCTAATTCCATTTTGAGTGCTATCCTTTTAAAAGGAGCTCTGGTACCATAGTGCCTAAGGCACTTGACTGCTAACCAGAAGGAAGGTTGGGCAATCTACTTCCCTAGTGATAGGGAAACCCAAGGAGGGTCCCATTCAATGGTACATAACAACAACAACAACAACAATCCTTTTAAAAGAGGAAAAGAGACTGACAGAGAAAGGAAGCCATGTGAACATGCATTTACAAGCCAAAGAAATGCTTGGGGCTACTAGAAGCTGGAGAGACAAGGAAGGATCTGCCCCTAGAGCAGACAGCATGGCCCTGCCAACACCCTGCGTTTGGATTTCTAGTCTAGAACTTTGAGACAATTAATGTTCTGTTTTGATAAACCACCCAGTTTGTGGTATTTTGTTTAGACAGCCCTAGGAAACCAATACAATACCTAACACAATGATCAACATGTTAATTCTCTGCCTCTTTGTCCATGCCAACTCCCACTCTCCACACCCTGAACCTACCTAATAACGCTAAACAAAACCACCATGTTCCCACTCATTGTCCTGAATGGTAGAGTTACATAAGGGCAGAGGCCTGTCTTCCAGGAGCTCACCCACTAGGGCTTTCACCTATTTGCTCTCATTTACTCCTCCCTCTGAGACAGGAAACCTCAAAGGTGATGAAGCCAGCGCTCAAAGAGGCTGAGTCTTACCTGAGATCACAGAGCTACTAAGTAGACTCAGACAAAAGAAGCCCTAACTAAATCTCACTTGGGTAAGGACACTTGCTACTGTGCAGGTGTCATTTCTGCCTACCCTGGAAAAAAAGCCAAACTCACTGCCATTGAGTTGACTCTGACTCATGTGACCCCCTGTGCTATACAGTAGAACTGCTGCATAGGATTTTCTTAGCTATAATCTTAAAGGAAGCAGATCCCAGGACTTTCTTCTGTGGCACATCTGAGTGGGGTTGAACTGCCAGTCTTTAGGTTAGTTTTTGTTGTTGTTAGGTGCTGTCAAGTCAGCTGTGACTCATAGCGACCCTGTGTACAACAGAACGAAACAATGTCCAGGCGCCATCCTCATAATCTCTGCTATGGTTGAGTTCATTGTCACACCCATTGTGTCAGTCCATCTTGTTGATGGATCCTTCTCTAGGGACAACATGATCAAAATAGGTGAGAGAAGCCTGGCCATTTTGCTTCTAATGAGCATTCCAGCTGCATTTCTTCCAAGACATATTTGTTCATTCTTCTGGCAGTCTGTGGCATTTTCAGTATTCTTTGACAACACCACAATTCAAAGACATCAACTCTTCTTTGATCTTCCTTATTCATTGTCCTGCTTTCACATGCAGCTGAGGTGATTGAAAATACCATGGCATGGGTAGGTCACCTTAGTCTTCAAAGTGACATCTTTGCTTCTTAATACTTTAAAGAGGTCTTTTGCAGCACATTTGCCCAGTGCAATATAATGTCTGGTTTCTTGACTACTGCTTCCATGCGTAATGATTGTAGGATACAAGGAAAAGGAAATCCCTGATAACTTCAATCTTTTCTCCATTTATACTGATGTTGCTGATTGATCCAGTTGTGAGGATTTTTGTTTTCTTTATGTTGAGGTGTAATCCATTCTGAAGGCTGTAGTCTATGATCTTCTTCAGTAAGTGCTTCAAGTCCTCTTTGTTTTCAGCAAGCAAGGTTGTATCAGCATATCACAGGTTGTTAATGAATATTCCTCCAATCCTGATGCCACGTTCTTCATATAGTCCAGCTTCTTGAATTATTTGCTCAGCATACAGATTGAATAAGTATGGTGAAAAGATACAACCCTGATGCACACCGTTCCTAATTTTAAACCATTCAGTATCCCCTTGTTCTGTTTGAACAATAGCCTCTTGGTCTATGTATAGGTTCCTCATGAGCACAAGTGTTTTGGAATACTCATCCTTTACAATGTTATCCATAATTTGTTATGATTCATATAGTTGACTGCTTTTGCATAGTCAATAGACGCAGGTAAACATCTTTCAATGTTTTCGATATTCTTTGCTTTCAGCCAAGATCCATCTGACATCAGTAAAGATATCCCTCGTTTCATGCCCTCTTCTGAATTGGGCTTGAATTTCTGGCAGGTCCCTGCAATATACTGCTGCAATTTTTGAATTATCTTCAGAAAAATTTTACTTTTGTGTAATATTAATTACATTGTTCAGTAATTTCCACATTCTATTGGATTACTTTTCTTTGGAATGGGCATAAATATGGATCTCTTCCAGTTGGTTGCCCAGGTAGCTATCTTCCAAATTTCTTTGCATAAATGAGTGAGCACCTCCAGCACTGCATCTGTTTGTTGAAACATCTCAATGGGTATACCATCAATTCCTAGAGCCTTGTTTTTTCACAATTCCTTTGATGCAGCTTGGACTTCTTCCTTTAGTACCATTGGTTCTTGATCATATGCTACCTCCTAAAGGTTAGTGGTTAAGTGCAAACCATCTGATGTAGGGACCTTCACTTCTGCCCAAAGAATCTATAAATTCACTGTAATCTCAATCAGAATTGCAACATGACCTTTTTGTGTGATATTTAACAAGCCAATTCTAAAACTAATCTGGAAGAATAATTGTGTCAGAATAACCATGGAATGTTTGAGAGAGAAGTATTATGAGTGGGAATGTGCTCTGTCTGCTATCAAAACACTACACACACACACTGCCATCGAGTCAGATCCGACTCATAATGACCCCTTCTTGGGTTTCTGAGGCGGTATCACTATGGAAGTAGATTGCCCAACCTTCCTTCTGAGGAGTGGCTGGTGGGTTTGAACCACCAGCCTTCTGATTAGCAGTCTAATGCCTTAGGCACTAGACCAGCAGAGCTCCTAAAACACTATCAAGCAATACTAATTAAAATGGTCTTGTATGGGCACAGGAATAGACCAATGGGTAATTGCCACAGAACAGAGTTTTAAAAAGGCTTTGTATAAAGTAGCATTTAAAGTCAGTAAGGAAAGGACAGATTCTTCTATAAATATTATAGAGACAATTGGCTATCCTGGTGGAAAAAAATAAGTAAGATTCCTGCTTCTCACCCTTTACTAAAATAAATTCCAGATGGATTTGTGAGATAAATGTTAATAATAAAAAAAAAAAAAGCAAACCTATAAAACTATTAAAAGAAAACATAGGAGAATTTGCTTATAACCTTGGGGTAGGAAAGGCTTTCTTTTGCAAGACATAAAACACAGAAACCATAAAATAAAAGATTGCTAAACCTGATTGCATCCAAATTTAAAACTGCTGTATGACAAAGGACCACAAATACTGTTAAAAGACAAGTGACAGACTGGAGGAAGGTATCTTGAAGGTACATACATATTCACAAGATACAATCAACTCTCACAAATAATAAGTAAAAGACAAACCACCCAAAAGAAAAGTGGGTGATAGCTAGGAACAGACAGTTCACCTAAGGGGAAGTGCAGATGGCCAATGAATGTATGAAAATATGCTTAACCTAACTAGTAATCAAGGGAATGCAAGTAAAAACAATACTGAATTAACATTTTTTACCTATCAGATCTGTAAATTTTTAAAAAGATTAGTAACAGCCACTGTTGGCAAGAATTCAAGAGCATTAAGCACCTTTCAATGACAGCAAGTTTGGTTTGGTGTTTTGTTCACTGTTATTGCAAGGAGCCCTGGTGGTGCAGTTGTTAAGCACTCAGCCGGTAACCAAATGTCAGTGGTTCAAGTGCAGTAGCAGCTCTGAGGGAGAAGGATGTAGCAGTCTGCCTTCATAAAAATTACAGCCTTAGAAACCCTTTGGGGGCAGTTTTGCTCTGTCCAGTATAAGTCAAAATCTACTCCACGGCAATGGGTGGGTGGGTCGTTGTTAGTAAGTTTGGAAATTGTGCTAGTATTTTTAGAGGGTGATCTGGTAGTATCTACCGAAATGTAAAATGCCTGTGCCCTTCACCAGCTTGAGCCCACATCTCTGTCTGGAGAAATGCTTTCAAGTGCACAAGGAAGCTTGCACACAGAGGGCCATGGGAGTGACAGAGGAGGTATTAACAATCAGAAACAACATACTCATCGGTAGAGAAAGAGTTAGATTTCTGAGTGTCTACACAGTAATGCTTTTCTGAGGAGGTCTGATAGCATAGTGCCTAAGGCACTTGACTGCTAACCAGAAGGCTGGCTGTTCATACCCACCAGCCCCTCCTCAGAATGAGGGTTGGGGGCAATCTACTTCTGTAGTGATAGTGCCTTGGAAACCCAAGGAGGGGTCACTATGAGTCGGGTCCGACTCGATGACACATAACAACAACGACAACAACAACAAATGTTTGTCTGATCTGAAAATATGATGTAGATCTCTACATCTTTGTTATGGATTGAAATTTCTCCCCCAGAATATGTGTTGGAATCCCTATATTTATGGATGAAATCTCATTTGGGAATAAGATTTTCTTTGTTATGTCAATGAGACCATATAAGTGTAGTATGTGTCCTAAACCTAACCATTTTTGAGATATAAAAAGAATAGATTAGGCACAGAGAAGTAAACACAAATGTGGAAAGACAGATGTCAAGAGACCAAAGAATGCAGTGCTACAGAAACTAAAACAAGGATATTCCCCCAGAGCACAAAGGAATCTTCCCCTAGAGTCACTGCCCTGAATTCAGACCTCTAGCCTAAACTGTGACAAAATAAATATCTGTTCTTTAAAGCCACCACTTGTGGTATTTCTGTTATAGCAGCCCTAGGAAACTAAGATAATCCTAAAATTAAAAGTCTTGTTAACAGAGAAAAGTTTTGTTAACAAGTCACAAAACAACATGGCTCAACTCGTGGGACTGGTTTTATGCGTTTGAAAGCTTGGGACCATAATCTCATGGGACAATTCAGTCAATTGACATAATATAGTTTATAAAGTTTATGTTCTATATCCTAGTTTGATGAGTAGTGTCTGGAGTCTTAAAATCTTGGGAGCAGACATTTAAGATACAACTATTGGTCTCTCCTCATCTGAAGCAAAAGAGAAAGAAGGAAACCAAAGGCTCAGAGAAGAAACTAGTCTACACGAACCATGACCTCATCTGCCCTGAGACCAGAAGAACTAGATGGTGCCTGGCTACCACTACTGACCATTCTGATCACAGCCACAATTGGTGAATCCTGATAGAATGGGAGAGAAAGGTGGAACACAAATTCTTAAAAAGTCCAGACTCATTGGACCAGTTGAGACCAGAGCACTCCCTGACGCTATCACTCTGCGATACTCTTTACACCCTAAACCAAAACTTCTCCCTGAGGTCACCTTTTAGGTAGATAACAGATTGGCTCACAAAATGAAGAATATTACCTGTGAGTACTGTGATCCTTTCAAAAATCATCTCCTTGAGACCAAATAGTCAGCAATTACTCTAAGCAAAGATGGGAAGGTAAGGGGACAGGAAACTAGATGACTAGAAATGGAACAACCAGAGCAGAAATAATGAGAATGGTGACACATTATGAAAAACGTAACCAAGTTACTTAATGTCATGGATTGATTTGTGTCCCCTCAAAATGAGTGTCAATTCTGGCAGGCCAAATTCTCAATATCATGTAATGATCCTCCATTTTGTGGTCCGATGTACTAATTCTGTATGTGGTAAATCCTGACCTCTATTATGTTAATGAGGCAGGATACAATTTACAGGCTTCTATCTTGAGTCAATCTCTTTTGAGATGTAAAAGAGATTAAACAAGTGATCAGAGATCAGAGTGACCTCAGTACCACCAGAAAGAAGAGCCAGGAGCAGAGTGCATCCTTTGGACCTGGAGTCCCTGTGCTTAGAACCCAGGGGAAGATTGATACCAAGACACATGGAGATTTCCAGGGAACTCTAGGCTCACAGGTGCTGAAAGGAGACAAAGACCTTCCTCCTGAACTGTGAGCTGACATAGAAAGAAAGCCCTTCCTCAGAGCTGGCACTCTGAATTCAGACTTCTAGCCTCCTAAAAGGAGCTCTGGTAGCATAGTGGCTAAG
>NW_006921619.1:7005283-7041113 GCF_000298275.1 Orycteropus afer afer
TACTTCCGCAGTGATACTGCCTCGGAAACCCAAGGAGGGGTCGCTATGAGTTGGGGCCGACTCGACGGCACATAACAACAACAACAACAACAGCCTGCTAAACTGTGAGAAGGAGTTCTGGTAGCATAGTGGCTAAGGCACTTGACTGCTAATCAGAAGGCAGGCGGTTCAAACCCACCAGCCACTCCTCGGAAGGAAGATGGGGCAATCTACTTCTGTAGTGATACTGCCTTGGAAACCCAAGAAGCGGTCGCTATGAGTCGGGGCCGACTTGATGACACATAACAACAACAACAACAACAAACTGTGAGAGGGTAACTTTCTGTTTGTTAAAGCCATCCACCGTGGTATTTCTGTTATGGCAGAACTGGATAACTAAGACATTGAACAATTTGTGCAGAAATTGTTTAATGAAAACCTAATTTGCTATGTAAACTCATTGAAAACACTAAAATATTTAAACAAAACAAAACAATATGGCTCTATTTATGTAAACATCCATGCATACTTCAAAACTATGTGCATGACAGTGGCTGCAATGTGGGTTCAAACATAGCAACCGCTGCGAGGATGGCACAGGACAGGGCAGTGTTTCATTCTGTTGTGCACGGGGTCACTATGAGTTGGGACCAGTTTGAGGGTACCTAACGATAGCAACAATTTAAGTGTAAAATACACAGGTTTCAAAGATCTGGTGGTGCAGTGCCTAAGGCATTTGACTGCTAACGAGAAGGCTGGTGGTTCAAACCCACCAGCCACTCCTCAGAAGAAATGTTGGCAACCTACTTCCATAGTGATACCACCTCGGAAACCCAAGGAGGGGTCACTATGAGTCGGATCCAACTCGATGGCAGTGAGTTGTTTTCTTCCCCCAAAGGCTTAGAATGGAAAAGTGGTAAGATATCACTAAGGGTCTAAATTAAATGTTGAAATGATATTTTCTGGATATGCTGAGTTTAAATATATTATTAAACAAAGCAAAACAAAAACAACTATGTGCATGAGGAAAAATATTCTGACAGGGTCCGTAATCAACTGACAATCTCTGTGGAGAGATTAGGATTCTGTGGGAGCCAAACCCAACCCAACCCACTGCAGTGGAGTTGATTCTGACTCATATTGACCTGTAGGACAGAGTAGAACTGTCTCATAGTGTTTCCAGGCTATAATCTTTTGTAAGCGGACATCACATCTTTCTCCTGCAGAGTGCCTGGTGGGTTCAAAGTGCTGACCGTTCAGTTAGCAGCTGAGTGCTTAACCACTGCACCATGATGGCTCCTTATATGGAAGCCAAGGGGGGCTTTCTCTAAAGCATTTAATTTTTTATAGTAAGTATGCATGTATTATTTATGTAATAACAATACATTTAAGATAACCAGAACACCCAGCTCTTGCTCAATGCTCAGCAATTTACACCCCTAGCTTTGCAGCCCTGCTCACAGCTGCTACACTGGACCTATTGCGTAAATCCCAGGCCTGGTTCCTGACTGCCCACACCCCTGCCCCCCTGACACATACACACACACGTCCACCACTTGAGGCTCTTGATCTGAGTTCTCAACTTGTGCCACTTAGCCTTCTTGAATCCTGGTGCATGCCATGGTCCAGAACAAAGGGAAATCGGGCATGGCCCTAGTCCTGAAAGAGCACACTGGTCCAGTAAAATGAGAGCAATAAGAGAGTTTCAGAAAAGTTGTGGTTAGAGAACTCAGGGAAGGCTTCCTAGAAGAGGGGGCATTTGAACTGGTCTTAAAAGATGGATACTTTTTATTCACTCCCCCATTATGTTTAAAACTTCATAACACCATTACAGAAATCTTGAATAACAGAAAAAAAAAAAAAAATCATCCATAATCCCATTACTGTAACCCAAACAACTTTTGTGAATTCCCTTAAGTCTTTGTCCATAAGAAAAAAAACAAAAACACTTACTGCCATTGAGTTAATTCTGACTCATAGTGACCTCCATTGAATTTCCAAGGCTGTAAATCTTTAGGGAAGCAGACTATCCCATTAACAGCCAAATGCCTTAACCACTATACCACCAGAGTGCCTTTTGTCCGTACTCATTGCTGTGGAGTCGATTTAGACTCATAGCGACCCCTCCTTGGGTTTCCAAGGCGGTATCACTACGGAAGCAGATTGCCCAACTTTCCTTCAGAGGAGTGGCTGGTGAGTTTGAACCTTCTGGTTAGCAGTCAAATGCCTTAGGCACTACACCACCAGTGTGCAATCTAAATAGTTCATTTGGTTAAGTGGGGTTTTTAAAATAAAACATAACACAATCCCTTTTCTGTATTACTAAGCAATATTTATAATGATCACTTTTAATTGCTGTGCAATATACCATCCAGTGAATGTAGTATAATTTAATTACCCATTTGCCCATTGTTAGATATTTAAATTGTTCCTTAGCCCCTTAGTTCTAATGCTGCACTGTGCAGCATGTAGGGTTCCACCCCCTTCAACTTTCTTTCTTTTGGGTTATTTCCTTGGAACAAGTAAATTCTCAGAAGTGGAAATACTGGGTCAAAATTTATGAACACTTTTATGGCCCTTGAAACATGTTGCCAAATTGCTTCTAAAAGTATAGTTCCAGAGTACACTGAGGGCTTTGTTAGGCAAATAGGGGAGGTATGGGAATGGGACGAGGATTCCAATTCTAGGAAACAACACGTGCAAAGGTGCACTGACCAGGACAGACTTCTGTGATTTATCCTTTAAATGCCATGCCATGCCCAAGATATGCCCAATTCTGTGGCCGATTATGTTGGTTGGCAAACTCAAATTCAATAGCATTGTTATCCTCCTTCCATCTAAGGTAACAGTCAGATAATCTCTTTTCCAGCTTATTTTACAGTTAGAAGTGGCCATGTGACTCAAATCTAGCCAAGAAGATGTAAGGGAAACCTTGCTAGAGTCCTCCTAGGAAGGCTTTCTTTTCTTTTTACAGTTTCAACCAGTTTATTAAATCTTTCAATTGGGAAGTTGAAGCCTTTTGATTTCATGATTAAGGGAAAAGATGTCATTGGCATCATTTCTCCTTCCATATTCCTGCCCTGAATACAGGTCTAATGCCTGGAGCCTCAGCAGTCACATTAAGACTAGGAGGAGATAAGCAAGAGGATAAAAAGCAACACAGTGCAGGTGACAGAAAGGGAAGACAGTAAAAGCCTGGGTTCTTGGGAGCACCATTTGAGGAGCTGAATCAATACCATCAACCACTTCCCTCTAACTTGTTAAGTGGGAGACAAAAAAAAGAAAACCCTGTTTGATTCAACCTGTTATGTTGTTTGGAGTCAGATGCTTCCTAACTATACAAAACTTCCCTATGCCCTGTCTCCCTCAGAAAGCAGCCGGGACTCAGATTCCAGACCTGTTGGACTAGAGTTTAATTCTGTGCCTTGGGACTGATGGCTTGATTGCTGTAGTCCCATACGTTTCCTGCCCGCCCACCCACAATCTTGGCTGTGTCTTCTTCCTGGCTCTGGGTGCTTGCAAGGGGCCTGTCTTTGTTATCTAGTGTTGCTGTAACAGAAATACCACAAATATATAGCTTTAACAAACAAATTTATTTTCTCACAGTTTAGGAGGTTAGAAGTCGGAATTCAGATCGCCGGCTCTAGAGGAAAGCTTTCTCTCACTGTTGGCTCTGCAGGAAGGTCCTTGTCTCTTCAGCTTCTGTTTCCTGGTTCCTTGGAGATCTCCATGTGACTTGGCATCTCTCTTCCTCTCTCTCTGCTTCTCTCAATTGCTTGTTTTAATCTCTTTTACACCTGAAAAGAGATAGATTCAAGACACACCCTACACCAATCTTGTTCTATTAATATAACAAAGACAACCCATTCCCAGATGGGATTATAACCATAGGCATAGAGGTTAGGATTTACAACAGAGATCTTTTGGGGACACAATTCAATCCATAACAGGGCCTCAGCCATGTCAGATCTGCTCCTGTAGTCACTGAGCCCTGCTGGTTCTCCAGGCCAGAACCTTGTGCTCCTTGTATGCTGATCACTGGCTCCCTTTGAAGTCTCAAAAGAATCCTGAGCCAAAAATATTGGAATCATTTCTAGCTCTTTCCTTGTCCAGTTTTTGTATGGCTTTGGTCAAGTCACTTAATCTCTCTGAGCAACAATCCCCTCATCTGTAAAATAGCCACCTACCTACAGTAAATTAGGTTTACTGGCAGGATTTAGATCTACAAAGCAGGTAACATGGTAGGTAGATGCCCATCAGTGTCTTCCATTTGAAGATAATTGAGGTTCTCAGAGGTGCAGAAAGAGCCCCAAACCATCACTTAGCAGAACTAGGGATGGAATCTAGCAAGCTAAGTCTCCATTGAGGTATGTCCCAATAGCCTACGGGCCCTCCTCTGGGGAAGCTGGTGCTGGAAGTGACAGGCTCTTTCCCAGTCACCCAGAATGGAAACTGAGGTCAAAGGTTGTCCCTGGGCAGGTGGGCAACAATATGGTGTGTATCCAGGCTGGTGTTTACCACAGGCTCCCAGGAGAAAGAAGGAAACTATCTCCTGGGCCCTCACAGGGCCTGCACAGCCTGCTGAAACCTCGGGAGCTGATGGAGCTGTCCCCAGGCTCCCTCCCAGTGTCCAGAATCAAGGTCAGCTTGCTCCCCTCCTTCCTCCTCTCCCCTCCTCCAAGTCTGCAGTGTTGGGAGGGAAACCGTCACAGGTCTCTCCAGCACCTTCCCAGCTGACAACTTGAAGAACACATTCTCCAAGCCAAAATCAGGACACGTGCTCTGTCAAAAGATTCTTTCCATGGCTGAATGTATTTATTTGAAAGTTCTTATCCAGGAATAAAAATGAAATCCAGTGGAGGTTTAATGGCTCACCTTAATTGGAAGAAATACAAATATGTGCAGCCAGGGTCATCTTGGACACACTGACTCATGTCAGCAGAGGGTTTCTTATCAACAACTGGGGACTTGAAGTCTTAGGCCAAGGGCAGAAGTGGAGAGGTGGTGGAGATGGGCGTGGTAGAAGTTACTTGCCTTGAACACTTTCTCCCAAACTAACAGCTTTATAAGGATTTTAAAAAGGAGTATAAAGCCCATGGCCGTCTAGTCAGTTCTGACTCCTAGCAACCCCCATTGGGTTTCTAAGGCTGTAAACCATTATGGAAGTAGATTGCCTCATCTTCTACCTGTAGAGCAGCTGGTGGGTTTGAACCACCGACCTTCTGGAAACCAGAGTGAAAATATGTAAATAGAGGTGTATGAAAGCAAATCTGGCCACTAACTACCAGCCTCCAACACACACACAACTCATCAGCTGTGCAGGCCCTGTACACACACACACACACACACACACACCCTCCAGACAGGCCAGTTCTGGGGTAGAGGAGTGGGGGACATCAAGTTTCCAGCCCCATAGATAGAGTTTCCATCTGTCTTTAGTAGTCACCAATAGTTTAAGAAAAAGAAGTTAGAGGACCAGGATGTAGGCTGTTCTCACTGTAGCACAGCAAGGGTTCTCGGACGGAATTTCCACCATCTCAGAGGAAGGGTCTATCAGTTGCAGTTGTTCAGTTCTAACTCAAGGCAACCCCATGTGTGTGTGCCAGAGTAGAACTGTGCTGAATAATGTTTTTGAAGGTTGATTTTTCAGAAGTAGATCATCAGGCCTTTCTACCAAGGGGCTTCTGGGTGGACTTGAACTTCCAAACTTAGCAATCAAGTGTGTTAATCATTTGCACCACCCAGGGATTCCAGAATAAGGTTGGAATCCCCTTGAAGTCTGCTCATCATCACACCTGCCTTAGGGAGTACACGACCCAGTCCCCCTCAGACTTCCCCACTCACATCATCTCTGAGAAAGCCATGTGCTTAGATGGAGAGATCTGGGTTCGAGTTCTCATTTGGCCCTTGTACCCTCTTGGAGAGCAGGCCATCAGGGGACAGCTTGTCACCTGAGGCTAGGGGAAGATAAGGGGTCCTGGGTGCAAATCCTTGCTGTGCCTCTTACTGTGTGACCTCAGTCAAGGTCCTTAATTGCACCGAGCATCTGTAATAGGGTCTAATGATCTCTACCTTATAGGCCTGATCATATATGTAGAACACCTATTTCATTGTCTGGCACATAGTAGGCCATTGATAAATGGTAGCTACAGTACTAGTATATAAAACCATTAAGACATATAAAAATATAAAGGATAACAAGATTTATAATAATTACAGTAATTATCTCATTTTTCCTTATTCCCCCAGGCAGAAGGAAGCAAGGAGGACTATTAAGTCCTCCAGCTCAATGCCGGACCTCTGAAGAAGCTTCTCATTGCTCCTAGGCAAATGGGCTCTGACTAATTTCCACAGCGACTTTTGTCTTACACAAAGCTTCTTTTACAGTTAAAAGGGAGATGGCATGGTCCTGCTCAAAATTGGATAGGGTGCCGCTGCTGCCCATAAGAGACGAAAACCAAGGATTTCCCTCACTGTGGCAGCTGTCCCAGACACTCCTCTCTCAGCTCCCCCAGCTGCAACCACCCTTGGTTGTAACCCCTTCTCATTCCCCCTACTGCCCTGCTCAGCTACAGGAGGCCTGAGCTGCTATGATCCTAAGGAAGATGCTCATTGGCATTGCACCTCAGCAGAGTAGTAGCACTTTGCATGTTAAAGGTGAAATGCAGAGAAAGGCCTTACTTCTTGCTCACTGTGGGCCCCATCTCCAGATCCCCAACACAGGGCTAGCAGGTGGGACTCAGGCTAGCAGTTCTCAGCCTGGCCCCACCTCTCACCAGATCCCCCTTTGCTCCCACCTCTTCTCCTCTAACCTGTAGGGGGAAGGACAGGAGGGGAGGGATCTTTAATTTCTTCTGCCTCTAATCAGCACAGCTGGGAGAATCAGCAGGCAAGGGCAGCAGGGGGTGAAAGGCCATGGGCCTAATCTACGAGCCACCCAGTCACCAGAGCCAGCTTTCCTCCTAACAAGCCATGGAGCAAACAAATTATCTTTGTTGTTCCTGGGAAATCTGCAAGTACTTACCCGTGTAATTAGCATCTGTGCCTCGCGCTGGGGGTTCAGGTGAACAGGCCACAGCTACCCGGTGCCAGGCCGCCTGTAATCAAAACCAAATCGGCTGCCTGGGTGCTCTTGGGTGAAGACGATGTCAAACTCAATCGGGCCCTCACCTGGGACAGCTTCCCGGCAGCAGCCTGGCGCACCAGGGTCTCAGTAGCTCTGAAATGCAAGATAGAGGGGGTAGGGGACACAGTCATTTCCACAAACAGCTCTGGTGCTCTGAAGCTGGGGAAGACCTGAGGCCTGACTCACTGATGTAAAGGCTCTAGGTCCAGAGATCTGCATTTCAGCCAGCTCTCCAGGGGCTCTGATACATGACCAAAGTTTAGGAAATGCTGCTGATCTCTTGGGTCAGTGTTGTATTAATAGTGATCGGTATCATTTATTGAACGCCTACTAGGTAGAGTAGTTATACTACACAGAAAGCCTACTAGGGGATTTATATGGGAATATGTTATTTCATTTAATTGTTGCATTTTTTTAATACACTTTATTTTTCAGATCAGTTTAGGTTTATACAAAAATTATGCAGAAAGTTCAATGTTCTCAGAGCCCCCTCTACCCCTGAACTCTGTTCTTCTATTTTTAACATCTTGCATTAGTGTATTAAGGGCCTGGGCGGCCCAAACAGTTTGCTCTTGACTACAAACCAAGAAAGCTGACAAGTGAAACCCACCCAGCAGTGCTGTGGAAGAAAGGCCTGGTGATCTATAATCTAAGAAAACCCTGTGGAGCAGTTCTCTAACACATGGGGCTGCCAGAAGTCAGAGTCCACTCCACAGCAACAGACCTTTTTTTTTTTTTTTTTGTATTAATAGTATATATATTTGTTACAATATATCCTCTTTAAATACTCTTTCAAGTGCTGAAAAGCAAGGATGTCTCTTTGAACTAAGGCACACCTAACCCAAGCTATGGTATTTTCAATCACCTCTTATACACATGAGAGCTGGACAAGGAGTAAGGAAGACTGAAGCAGAGTTGCTGCTTTTGAGTTGTGAAGTTGCTGAAGAATGCTGAAAGTACCATGGACTGCCAAAAGAATGAACAAATCTGTCCTGGAAGAAGTGCAGCTGGAAAGCTCCTTGAAAGTGAGAATGGCCAGACTTCGTCTCACCTTCTTTGGTCATATTGTCAGAAGGAACCATTTCCTAGAGAAGGATATTGTGCTTGGTAAAGTAGAAGGTCTACAAAGAAGGGAAGGCCCTCAACAAGATGGATTGACACAGTGGCTGCAATGATGGGCTCAGGTATAGCAAGGATTGTGAGGCTGGCATGGGAACAGGCAGTGTTTCATTCTGTTGTACATAGGGTCGCTATGAGCCAGAGCTGACTCAATGGCACCTAAGAAGAAGAACAACAACATTTGTTACAATTGATGGACCAATATTGATGCATTATTAACTGAAGTCCACAGTTTATAGTAGGGTTTGTTCTTTGGGTTTGTACCTTACTATGGATTTTCACAGGAGTTCTGGTAGCATAGTGCCTAAGGCACTTGACTGCTAATCAGAAGGCCGGTAGTTCAAACCCACTAGCCACTCCTCGAAAGGAAGTTTGGGCAGTCTACTTCATAATGATACTGCCTCAGAAACCCAAGAAGGTGTCATTATGAGTCTGGTCCGACTCGATGGCACATAACAACAACAACATGGGTTTTCACAAATGCATAATGTCATGTGTCTGCCATTACAGTGCCATGCAGAATAGTTCTGCTGTCCTTAAAATGTCCTGTGCTCCACCTCGAATATGCTTTTTCATAGATGAATAGACTCAAGCTCAGACTTACTCAAAGTCACATAGTGGCAAAGCTGAGTCAAACCAAGCTCATTGTTGCCTCCAAACTCTGTTCTTGGCCGTTCCCCAGAGCTATTGCCCACTTGAAGCTACTTGTCACATGAAATGTGAAGGTTAAGTGGAGTCTCCCTGATGTTGTGCATGGAATGATAGCTCCCTCTGCCAGAGGGGATGGTGATGGGTGCAACACATAAGCTCCAAGGTATCTTGTTTCTGCTCGCTGGGGGAAGCCGTTCTCAGCTTCCTGCTCAAACAAGGGATAACACACCTTTCCTTTTATTCCAAGATTGCTAGATGGTTAATGAACTCTGCTGCTGTTTTGCTTACCTAGTGCTGCTCTAACAGAAAATACCATAAATAGGATGGCTTTAGCAAGCAGGAGTTTATTCTCTTACAGTTTTGGAGGCTAGAAATATGAGTACAAAGTGCTAAGTTCCAGGGGCTGGGTGAAAGCCCCTCAACCTTGGGCTTCAGCTCTGCCTCTTGTTCCCAGTTCTCTGAAGCTAGAGGTGTCTCTTCACTCAGGCAGCTGCTGGCTGCTGAGGTTAACAAGCTCAAGGTCAACAAATATGATGGCGCAGTCCCAATATTACCACACAAAATGGCAGGCCATTAGTTCAAGTTCAGAGATAGTCCAAGATTGGCAGGAAATATGGCAGGCTGTTAAATAAAGACTTGGCTACATGCAGGATCCAAGCGTGCCAAAAAGCTACTGAGACCATGGCCAAAGCTCCTCTTTATACCCAGAAGCAGACCACATCCCTAAAGCGCTACTCAGCTGCCTGTGGCAGATTTCACCATGGAGCTGATTGCCAGTCTCATCTTGGGGAATAACTACAGCCAGCTGCCCAGCCACTGAAAATCAGGCCCAGCCAAGTTGACACATAACCTTAACCACCACAGCTGCTAACTGAAAGGGTAGAGGGTTCAGTCCATCCAGGGGTGCCTCCGAAGAAAGTCCTGGTGATTTACTTCTGGAAAACCATCCATAGGACAGGCCAGAAACAGGCCAACATAGCCCATGAAATATGGAGCCCACTGAAAAAGGCACTCCCTGGTAATAGAGGTGACAGGTGTTTCCAGAGAGCATATCTAGAGGCAGCTTTCCACCACTGACAGAGATTGTGCTTAACTGAACCCAGAGTGTGTGTGCCCTTGCAGGCAGCGGGTTCAGACAGAACCCCAGAGCAGCCAGCATGGGGCTGGAGTGGGGAGAGCCATAGGTGGAAGTACCAGAGGATGGGTGGACAGTTAAGATGTCAGTTCCAGCTTGGATAGCACAGAGGCTGGGCTCTCATCAGCTCCTCCATGAAGAGGAAATTGGAAATTAATATCAAAATCCCACTGAGTAGCATCCATAGTTTCCATATGTAATCATGCTTGGCTTAGCTGGGTAGTAAAATGTTTACGATTTTCTTTCCAAAGTTGAGTTTAGTCATTCTCAATGAACCATTTTGTTGGCTTCATACACTCCTGAATTAAACAAGCCCTCTAAGTGATGTTATAGACTGATAGAGACCTGGACTAGGCAGACCCTCACTGGCCACTGAAGCCAAGCTTGGGGCCCACAGTGTGCAAACTAGGGATGAAGCTGTCCTCTGACAGCTGCTTTAACAGGGCTCTGTGCCAAGTGCTACATAAGTACTGGCTTAAAGATTTCACCGTAGGTGGGTTTTAAGGACCTCCCATGGCATTTGTGATTCACAAGCAGACATTAAAATAGTATTCCCCACCCCAACATGTGTGATATTTCTGTAAACTGAGGCATCACTGCATGCCAGCTAAATGACCAGGCAAACACTGGTGCTTGTTCCTCCTGCCACCCTGGAAGGGCAAGGTGTGGAGCAGTCTCTTGCCCCTACCCTATGCTTAGTTCACTCTACAATGGAAGTGCGTATACAGCGTTAGAGACCCGCCCACGCAATCTCCTCACCATCTGCTGGCAGCCAGAGGCAAGTGAGGGAAGGTGAGTAGGCTGAGGGCCCAAGATTCCCACCATCTCACTATCTCTCTCCACACACACACACACACTTAACCACACACTCCTACACAAACACACACATTCATACACACAAATAGATGTACACATCCATATTCATAGACATATATTCATACACATTCATATACAGGTACACATATACACTCACACACAGACACATTCATTCATAAATACTCCAAAATAGACCAATACACACCATAGACACAGAAATAGAACACGCACACACACACACATTCATGCATTCGTAGACACCTGCACAGACACTAACACACTCATACAAGATACACGCTTTATGCAGCACACAGTTATTTAGAGACCCCACAGAACCTCAGGCACCTCATGCATGTGTGGGAGCGCGCACACGCGCACGCGCACACACACACACACATTCCCTCCTAGGTTGCCCCTCAGACAGGAGCAGGGCAAGTTCTCTCTGTCTCTGACTCTTTGCCAGAACTCCTGTGTGCAAATGCTGGTGGTTCCATGCAGAGTGAGGCCTGAGGCCAGGCCCACCCTTGCTGCCCCCACTTCGGCCATGCACAGACACCCTGCTGATGACAACAGCTCTGACCCAGCCCCGCCCTCCTCCCCTGCCTGTCTGGGCATCTCCCCCACACATCAGCAGCCTTTCTCCCAACAGCGTCTCCCCTGCATCCTCACACACACACACACCGTGATACACTCTCTCTGTCTGTGTCTCACTGTCACACACAGGGCTTCTCTGCTCCAGCCCTTCCCAGTCACATCCACACCATTTGCCTGTCAGCTCTCTCTTATCCCCACCTCCAGCTTGGGTCTTTGTCTCCTGCACAAACACACACCGCCCCACGCACACACGCTGTATCTCTGTCTGTCTCTCAGCACAAGGAACAACTTGAGCCATGGCAAGTGGGAGAGAGTGTCAGGCCTGATGGAAGCTGTTATTCTTAGCCCTGTCACTGAACACTTCTACCCCTTCTCCAGCTCAGCCCCTGCCCTGCCTGTCACCCTCCCCACGCGACAGAGCTGAACCCGAGGCCAGTTTAATCCCCCATCTGTGAAAAGGGAGGGAGGCAATAGGGGATTGCAGCCCATCATGGAAAAGGAGCAGAAAATGGGATTTATTTTTGGTGCCCCCTCCCCAAGACTCTGCTTCCAGCTGCTCAGAGCAGTTGTGTCAGGAATGGGTGGATGGGAGGGAATTTGCATTTGAAAATACTTGTTGGTTGGCCTGAAGCATTTGGTGCCATTACTGATCCCACACACTCTCTCTCTCAGAATGTGTGTGTGTGTGGTGTGGGGCTTGTAGGTGGTGTGGGTGAGAACACACTGAAGAAGCAAAAGTCAAGAGAGGGGCACCAGGGAGTGTCTTTCCTTAGCTATTTACCACACACTTTCTTGCCCCTGGAATCCCTGGGTGGTGCAAACTATTGACATCTTGCTAGCTAAGCTAAAAGTTGGAGATTCAAGTCCACCCAGAGGGGCTTTGGAAGAAAGGACTGGCAATCTACTTCTGAGAAATGAGCCATTGGAAACCCTATGGAGCAGCTCTATTCTGACACAGATGGGGTCACCAGGAGTTGGAATCAACTTGAAGGCAACTGGTGCTGGTTCTTCTCTTGGAGTTAGAACTGCCCATAACCAGATCAGCCCCCAACTCAGCTTCTGCTCTGCCCCAGAACTCCATAGCTCTGTGTGCGGGGCCCTCTCTGGGCTTCCACACCTCACCTCCAGCTGCCTGGGCTGGAAGGATGTGGGAAGGGGAGTTCTACCCCACAGATACCTCAAACTTAACATTCTTGGTTTTTTTTTTTTTTTCTCTAAATGTCTCCTCCTTCTGTGTTCCCTAAGCTGGAAACTTCAGACATCTCAACTTATTTCTTTCTCCCACTTTCTGGTTGGGTTTCAAGTTTACCTCAGAAGGTTCCCTCTGATTGTTCTCTTGTTCTCCCTCATTGCCATGAGCTCTTTTCAGGACTATTGCTGTAGCCTTTAACTGTTCTCCCCTCAGCCTCCCTTATTGCCAGTCCATCTTCCAAACAGCTCTCAGTGATTTATTACAAAGCAAAAATAAATGAAAACTACAGTGTCACTCCCTTGCTCAAAGCCCTTCCCTGGCAGCCTAAACACTAAACCCCTAATCCTCAATCTGTCCTTGTCCCTTACAAGGGACATTATGAAGCCAGTACCCTTCCTGAGGACAGCAGATCCTTGCAGGTGTTCTGCTTGCACTCTTATTGATTTCTTGTCCTGGAACACCCTTTCCTTCTTCTTCACTTTGAGTGAATTCAGAGTCCAACTCAGATGCCATCATCCCTTGTGAAAATTTCCACCTACCCCTGCCATCACATAGTTTTTAATCTTCTCTGTGCTATAGGCCTTCAACCACTGACCTTCAAAATCAAACAAACAAACCAAACCAAACCAGATGCTATCTAATTACTTTGACTCCTGGTGACCCCCTGTGTGTCAGAGTGGAGCTGTGCTCCATGGGGTCTCCAATGGCTGATTTCTCAGAAGTTCATCTCCAGGCCTTTCTTTCAAGGCAACTCTGGGTGGACTCAAACTGCTAACCTTGTGGTTAGCAATGAGCATGATAACTGCTTGCACCACCCAGGGGCCTCCAGTGTCCCACAAAAGTCCATTAACTATTCTTACTTCCATGCCTTTGCCTGGTCAGGACCTCTCATCTGAATGCCCTCTCTTGCCTTCTCCACTGACTTCATCCTTCTCAGTTCAAACCTAGCCTCCCTGATAGAGACTCCTGTCTCCCCTTCTTTGAGATTTCTAGTCTGTGGCCCACACTGGGGCCTGAATTCCTTTGCCCTGTGCCATCCACACTGTTTTCTCTGTGTGGGTGTGGTGTAACCCTGGCTGGCCTGCGTAGTCCTGAGGGGCAGGAGTGGGGTGGAGTAAGTGCTGAGTGCCCTATGGAGCTTGGAGTGGTGCTGGGCTCACAATCAGGACTTGAACTTTGGATTTGGGAGGTGGGGGCACTGAGCATAAGGCTGGGAGGGGGAGGGGAGAAGAGGAGCCTCAGCAGGTGCCCAGTGAGGACAGACCACAGCCCCCAGGGACTCCAGCTCATGGAGCAGGTTGAGGGACACAAGGTTTGCTCTCACCTGGCAGCTGCTGGGAAAGCCTGCTCCTGGGGTGAGGTCAGAGGTGGGGCTACTGGAGGTAAGAGGCCTTGTGGTAGGTGGCTGCTGGCTCTGACTTTGGCCTACTGAATGTCTACAGAAGAGAGAAGCTCACAGAGGGAAGACAGAGACAAGGAGGCTCAGAGCCAAAGTCAGAGAGATTAACAAGGGATACTGAGAGACTGAGGCAGAGAGAATAGTGAGACAGACAGAGACACAGGGGAGAGAGAGGAACACAGAGAGAAGAGAGACAAAGACAGCAGACGAGAGACTAATCTCAGAGACAGACTGAGAGACAGACAGACACACACAGACAAAGACAGAGTTATAGAAGGGAAAGAAAGAAAAGGGGACAGAGAGGATACAGAGCCCATGCAGAGTGGGAGGCTGAGGCAGGAGGATCGCCAAAGCCCAGGAGTCCAGGCTGTAGTGTGTATGTCAATCAGTAGGTTTGCACAAAGTTCAGCATCCATGTGGTGACCTCCTGGGAGCAGGGGACCACCAGCTTGCCTAAGGAAGGGTGAACTGGTTCAGGTCTGAAATGGAGCAGGGCAAAAAGAAAGCAGACTGAGAGGACAGGAAGAGGCAGAGAGGAGTAAGAGGAATGATAGGAGAGGCAGGGAGAGAAAGAGACTCAGACAGACAGACAGGTGTGGGAGAGCCTGAGGAAAGGTCCATAAACACGTAAGCACAGAGGGAGCCAAGCAACTGCCTAAAGGTATAGGGCAGGTATCAAGGGGTGGAGAAGGCTCAAGTCTGATGCTTAGAGGGGCCAGGCCAGGGCTGGGGTGGGTGCTGGAGGCCAGGGCCAGTCAGCCAGGCTTCTGTCTTGGCTGAGAGCTAGGATGGGGGCAGCTTGGATGGTTAGTCTGAGAGTGGGCTGAGTGGAAGGGTCTGTAGGGCCTGGGGAGGGCTTGGATCCAGCTTTGGCCCTTCCAGGAGTCAGGGCTGCCCCAGTAAGAGCCCAGGAGCCTGAACCAGAGAATGGTGGGTGGTGGGAAGGAAGCCCAAGCAGAGTTGAGAAGCAGGATGATCAGTGGCTGTTGGGCACAGAAGTGCTCCCTAAACACAGAGCCTCTCACCTGGGTAGGGACAGGCACTGCTGGGTAACCCCAGGACTAGGCCTTTTGAGACCTTCCATGAGGACAGTACCCAGTAACCAGGCCTATGACCCAGGTAGACCACTCAGAGCCTTGGTAACCTATTCTATGGTTCTACCACCCAATATAGACAGTACGTTGGAAGTCCTCCCTGCTGTCTAATTCAGATACCTCCTACTGCAAGTGCAGCCCACTCAATTCTTTAGGATGTTTGAAAAAACCAACAAAAAACACTCTGCCAAAATCTGAAATGCCACACAGTGCTCAGACAAAGACCCCTTTCTGTACAGTTCCACTCCCTCCTACACCTCTCTTCCCCCCTTCCTTACTGCAGGCTAAATTGGCAGTGGCAAGGTTTTGAGTCAACAAATGCAGCGGGTTGGGGAAGGGAGCCCTGAAGGGGATTCCTGTCTGGGAGACATTTGCTGACAGCGGTTACTGTGACAACAAGGAAGGCCTGAACAGACCCACAAGCAGTTCTCGCCTCCTGCCTACTGCCCCCTCCCAATTGTAGCTCTCCCTAGACCCCAACTCACCACTCCCCCAGTTCATTTCCCTATTCATTGATTGATTCATTCTAGCACTTACCCAATTCAACAATCTTTGGACACCAACCATGGGTTTAGCATCATGTTTGGCATTTTTTTATTCCTTCATTTATTTGGCCCTCCTAATAACCCAGTAAATTATCTATGAATTCTTTTTTCACTAAGTAGAAAGCTGAAACCCAGTTACGGAAATGACTTGCCCAAGAACACACAGCTGGGAGGAGAAAGAGCTGAGATTTGAACCAAGGCCTGTCTGTCTCCCTAAATCAGTGTGTTGGTCTCTGGCTAGTGCAAGAAACCAGGACTCAGGCAGTGAGATCCTTGGAGGCTGGGACTTTGCCTTCCTTAAGCCTACATCCCCAGGACTGTGCTCAATGCCTGCACACAGTAGGTGCTCATACTTGTGGCAGGAATATTGATTAGTCAAGGGAAGGGCAGCAGTCAGCAAAGGTGGGAGGCTTCAAAAGAGAGGGCCTTTCTGATTGGAAGCTGTACTTGGATTCTGCACTCAAGGCACCAAAGGGCATTTATAGAGGGCCTACTGTGTGCCATGCACTATGTAGGGCCTGTGAACACAAAGATTGAAACTGTATATTTGTACCTTGCCCTAAAGGAGGGCTTTGTTTAGCTGAGGAGACAGACACATAAACAGATGGAGTTAGCGGTGCTACAGAAATAAGTACCAAGTGCAGTGGAATTCCAGGTGGAACATGGACCTAAATGTGAAAATCAAAACAATAAAGCTTTTGTAAGACAACATAGAAAAATATCTCCATGACCTTAAGGTAGGGAAAGATTTCTTAAACAATGCACAAAAATAACACTAACCATAAAGGAAAAGATTGATAAATTTGAGTACATTAAAATCAAGGCGTTCTGTTGCTTAAAAGACACATTAAGAGAGTAAAAAGGCAAGCATCAGAGTGGGAAAATATTTTGCAACACATACAACCAACAAAGGGCTCATCTCCAGAATGTATAAAGAACTCCTACAGATGAGTAAGAGGAAGATTGACAACACCATGGAAAAAAATGACCAAAGAATTGAACACACAGAAATCTAAATGGCCAATAAATACATGAAAAGATGTGCAGCTGTATTAGCAATCAAGGAAATGCAAATTAAAATTCCAATGAGATTCCACTACAAACTCATTAAACCCACATCAAACCAAAGCAGTTGCTGTCCAGTAGATTCCAACACATGGTGACCCCATGTATGTCAGGGCAGAACTGGGTTCCCTAGGGCTTTCAATGTCTGTGACCTTTTGGAAGCAGATCAACAAGCCTTTCTTCTGAGGCACTTCTGGGTGGGTTTGAATCACCAACCTTTTAGTTGGTAGCCTAGTGCTTAACCATTTGCACCACTCAGACCTCCTACGCACTTACCACATTAGCAAAAATATAAAGTGTGGTAAAACTAAGGTGGGAAGCAACAGGAGTTCTCAGTACCTCTTTGGAAGCAGTCTACCGTTATCTAAAGAGTTGAGTCAAAGATATTCGTACTGCAAAAGTGGATCTGTGTATGAGAATGTTCAAGGCAGCTCCAACCTAGTACCAACAGTTACTCAACAACTGAAACTGGGTAAACTGGTGAGAGAAGGTCACGATTAATTCTGCCTGAGAGATTGGGGTGTCAGAGAAGGTGATCTCTGAATTGGTATCACCTCATCATGGGTTGTTAAGAGTTGGAATTGACTCAATGGCAGTGCGTTTGGTTTTTCGGTCATCATAGGGAAATCTAGTCAAGAATTAGGGAGGGAGGATGGGTATTACAGGCAGAGGGATCAGCAAATGCACAGGCTGGAGTTAGGAGCACCTTCCAGCTTATCTGGGAGGCAGTGGAGTTGGGAGTGTCAGGGAAAGGGGGCAGGAAAGAAGAGCCGAGAGAGGGTTGAACATGTAGAATATGAAGACCATTGTAGGAAATTTGGCCTAAAGTTGAGTTCTGTTGTGGAAGATAGTCAGGAGTGGAGCAGTTAGAGGAAGGGAGCCCAGTTAGAGGCTGTTACAAAAGATGACACCAAGGTTTGCTGGTCTGATAGAGCCTGGTGGAACCACTGAGACTATGGTCCCTAGCTGTCCTTCAGGTCTGGAATTGAACCTACACCTGTGGCTTCCAGCCAAATAAAAACAGGCATATGAGTTGAATATTTACCTGAGGTAGATATACTCCTTGGAGAGAACATTCATGGGAGAAAGAAGGGCTGTGTTATGCACAGGGAGACAGCTCAGGGGGCAGGAATGCATGGAGGGATGGACACAGGGAAGAGGTAACTATTGGGAGGAAGTGGGAGGGGAACTGTTGCATTGTGGGAAATTGCAGTCAATGTTACGAGACAACGTGTGTGTGAGCTGCTGTATGGAAAGTGAATTTGCTCTGTAAATTTTCACCCAAATCACAATTAAAAAAAAAAAAAAAAGTTAACACCAAAACCATCAAGTCAACTACAACTCACAGCCACCCCATGTGTTTCAGAGTAGAAATGTGCTCTATAGGGTTTTTCAACAGCTAATTTTTCAAAAGTAGATCATCAGGCCTTTTTCTGAGACACTGCTGAGTGGTCTCTACCCTTCAACGTTTTGGTTAGCAGCTGAGTGCATTAACCGTTTGCACCACCAGGGACTCCAAAAAGATGACAAGGACTGGTAAAAAGAAATAGTGATGTGATGGAAGGGAGAGGGTGGCTTTAAAAACCATCTCTGAGTACAAATAAGACGTGGTGACTGAGTCTGGGAGTGAGGGATGGCAAGAAGGTGAGGCAACTCCCAGGTCTCTAGCTTGGAGAGCTGGGAGGAGCATGGTGATGGTAAAACTGGACCTCCAGAGGCTGGAGAAGGAGGGAGAAAGAGATTTGAGGAAGACCTCAAGGGGCCTAGTTGGGAACATGCTATTTTGGCAGTGCCTACTGGACAGACAGATAAACATCTAGGATGCCAGGACATAGAGCTTGGGCAAGGAATCACAGAAACCAGTTATTGGAGCAATGGACACCATGGGTTTCAGTGAGAATATCTGAAGGGCAGGGGCAGGGCAAGACCAGAAGAAGCTGTAGCTGGAGCCCTAGGGGAGCCACAACATTGAGGCAGAGGGCAGATGAGGAGAAGCAGGCAGGAGAGACAGAAAAATGATGATCAGAAAGTAAGTGGAGATCTGAAAGAGAGTAGTGGTGTCACACAGCTAAATGAGGGGCACCTTTCACAAGGGCTGGGTGGTGTGCAGAGTGAAAACAGGGTTTAGGAAATAGGTAGGCTTGGGTGTGTGATAACCAGGAAGGAGGAGCAAAAGGAAGTTGAGGGAGTTTTAGCCTGAGGATCTCTATTTACTCTGTCAATTATATATGAGGGAGGGGCCAGGCCAGAAGCCTGGAAGGGTGGTAAAGGTTTAGAACAAGAGTTGACCAAGGCCCTGGCAGCCTGGAGGGCTGGGCTGAAGTCAGGGCCCATAAATCTGGAATGGCACCAGTTTGCACGGTTGGGTGATTTTCCTATGCCTTCCAGTAGCCTGGGAATCCTGATGGGGAAAGCAGATGACCAGAATCCTCCAGGACTGGGAGAGCCAGAGCAAGGGGGTATGGGAATCTAGGGTGCTAGGGAGAATGAGTGAGGGGACCATTTACAAGGTAGGGGCGACAGGGGAAGAGGTAGAGCCAGGGAGGAGCTGACAGGCTGGCAGAGCACCCAATCCAAGGCAGGCACTTGAATGAAAGGGACATAATGGAAGAATTGGGAGATGCCAAGTGATTGGAGGAGCTCAGAGAATGTAGATTGGGTTTTATGGGAGGAAGGGAAAGAAGTGCGGCTCAAGAAGAGGATACTGGTGTTTCAGATTTCATAGGAGACATTCCAGGTGATAATAAGGATGTGGGTAGCTGAGGTGAAGTGCAGGACCATTCTAGGCTAGGCCACACCTCTAGGGAAACTCCCTTTCAACAGATTGGCTGCTCAAAACATAATCATCTGATCCCATCATGGGAATAACCACATGACAACAGCTCAAACCACAGAGAATTGTGGTCCAGCCAAGTTGACACACAGCTGCAACTATTACACCAAGTGTCACCTCCTTTCTGATCACCTCTTTTCTACATCAATTACTTTGATAATAGGATTCTTGCTCCCTCCATTTGGCACTTTTTCCACCAGTCTTAAAGTTGGTTGCTGAAGGTCTGTTTTTTATACAGGACTTCATTCTTGAAGGCAGGGACTCCACGGGGACCACAGGGACAAATAAGACATGGACTTTGTGAGAAGCAGCTCATGGTCTGGTCATTGATTTCAGGAATTCCAAGGCCAGGATCCCAGCAGGGCTACCCTGAAAGCCCTGGAGTGTCTTTTAAGATTACAAAGGCCAGGTCCACACTCAGGGATTCTGACATAGCAGGTTGATGGGGTGGATCAGGACTTCTAGAATTTTTAGAAACCTCGGGTGATTCTGAATCTTCTGGTTGAGAATAACTATTTGGGGAAATACGGAGAAGGGCATTGTGGCACTACAAAGCAAGGTGAGAAAAATTAAACTCAGATTGGCCATACAATGGTATACAAACAACCATCATTCATGAGCTCCACTTATGACCAATAAATAACCACAGTGAAGCACAATAACAATTGGGTGTGTCTTTCAAGAGAGTCAGATTCATTTTTTGTAGGTTACATTAGATTATAACTCCAAGTTTCTCAGAACTGGCCAGGCTACTGCTGTGCATGGCCCTGGAGCAACAATCACAGCACAAAGGGGCCAGGGTGTGCTTTCATACCTTTCTCTCTGTCTTTGCATCTTCTAGTTTCTGGAGCTGCTAGTATCAGTTGCTGCCAAGTCAATTCTGTCTTATGGTGAACCCATGTGTGTTAGAGTAGCACTGCTCCACAAGATTTTCAATGACTGAGTTTTTCAGAGGGAGATCACTTCCTTTTTTTCAAGGTACTTGTGCATGGGCTTGAGTTTCCAACCTTTCAGTCAGCAGTCCAGTGTGTTAACCATTTGCACCACCCAGAAAGAAGAAACTAACACATCAGACACCTGTCGTGTGCCAGGCACTTGAGGCATTTATCTCATATAATCTTCACAACTTCCCTATTGTGGAGAGCAATGTGAATTAAAAAATCGTTCAGACAATCATGGGAGAAGGAAGGGCTGCTTATGCACAGGGAGATAGCTCAGGGTGCAGAAGAGTATGAAGGGATGGACACTGGGAGGAGGTCTATGGGGAGGAAGTGGGAGGGGAGCTGCTGCATTGTAAATTTTGGTCAATGACATGAGACAAAGTATATGTGAACTGCTGTATGAAAAGTGAATTTACTCTGTAAAACTTCACCCAAATCCAAAAAAAAAAAAAAAAAAAAAATCGTTCAGAGCACTGGCCTCCATAGACCCAGGTTCAAGCCCCGGTCCTGCAGCTCAACAGTGTGAACTTAGGACAGTCATGGAATCTCCACATCTCACTGTCTTTATCTGTAAAATGGGGCTAAGATTATTTACCTTGCCAGGCACATGGCTTTTTACTATCATCTCCATTTTATGGGTGAATAAACTGAAGACCAGTCACCAGATCATGTAACTTGCCCAGTTGTAAAGAGCTTTAGGTACTTGCACTCAGGTTGGCTTGACCTTTAGCGCTCTTTCTGCCACCACTCTGCCTCTAAGCAGCCTGGCCTTGGTCAGGGAAGTACGTACATATGGTCACTGGTGGAAGTTGTAGTTTTGTTCCTGGGGATGTGAATCTCCCCTGGGGCTTGGAGAGATGGGGGTGTGTGGGATGTGAGCACCGTGGCCATTAGGAATGGCTTTTATGAGCCTGTTACACCAACTGGCTCCCTCACCAAGGTCTGGAGCACATTGAAACTCTTCCTGTTTGCTCCCAAACAGATGGTGCTGGAATCTCTCTACACCAACTCCCATTCATAAATCACGGCCCAGCCTGTTCCCCTGGTACTGGAGCGACCATTCTAATTATAGCAGAGAAGGTGTGTGTATAGGTGTGTATGTGCGTGTGCGTGTGCATGTGCACACGTGTGTGAAGAGAGACAGAGAAGGGCTGCAGGCTACAAGATACCACCTTCTCCCCATAAAGGATGCTGTCTCTCCCCTGCCCAGTCCCACTTTGCTTTCACAGGGAAACCTGGGGGTCTGAAGCCTGAGGAAGAAGGCCAGGTGAGAAAGCTTCCTGCCTCACATGGCGCACAACCCCCCCACCCCCCCGCCAGAAGATGCCCTGGGACCAGGCAGCCATTCTTAACATCTCACTTTCTGGCCTCAGGTACTCTGTATGGTGGTGGGGAGGGGAGGTAATATGAACAGAGCCCTTACTGTGTCCCAGGCACTCTTTTGGGTCCATGAGGAAAGGTGTTGGGGAGGGATGGTTGGAGACAGGGATGTACTAGGGACCTGGTTCTTGACTCCCCTGATGGCCAAGCCCCCAGCCCTGGTCAACTGTTTTCTGTCAGAGGTGAGAGACAGTGGAGGGGTTGGGAAGGAAATAACAGGCTTGAGGAAATCCAGGCTGAAGGTGTCTTGCTGGGCACCTCAGCTCACCAACTCCAGAGTTCTCCAGAGCCCTTATCTTGCGCCCACTGGACTGTGTGTGTGGACTTTATTTCTATACGTATTATTGTTGCTTTTTTATGCCATCAAGTCATCTTTGACTCATAGCGACCTTATGTACAACGGAACGAAACACTGCCTGATCCTGCACCAGCCTCATGATCCCTACTATATGTGAGTATACAAGTAAGTTTGGAGTTTGTGTGGATCTTGAGGGGCTGTGCTTGTGTGTATAAGCAATTTGTGATCTCTAAGCCTCCAAATGCACTGCTAATACTCGTGTATGAGCATGAATGGGTTAATGGGGGGGATTTCATGTATGTGTTTCGATGTGTATAGAAGGGTCTTTGGGAGGGGTATAAGTCTGCGTAGGGTGGGGGTAGATGGGCCATGTGAGTGTCGGAGTTTAGGTGAGCAGGTGTGAGAGGTGTTTGCTGTTTGTATGGGTCTGTGTGTGTGTTTGGGATAGTGTGACTGCTGCATGGCTGAGCATACTTGTGTGTGTGGTCCCTGTTCCCTGCACTCCCACCATTCTGGGCACCTGGCTATAGAGGTGTGCTTGTGTGTGGGGGGAGGTGTCAGATTCTCTCCCTAGTCTCTGGGCTTCCTTTATAAACCTGAGGCTTAGACTGGCCCCTTGCAGCTGGTCATGAGGGCTGGGGAGGTAAGAGGAAGGAAGGGAATGCTCTACCTGGGGCACTCGGAAACACCCAACACCCTTGTCTAGGGACAGTGGCTGCCCTGAGGGCTCAGGGCTAACCCTAAGTCTCTTTCCTCCCCAGTCCCTCTCCCACTAAATCAGTAAATCTCTGAGCTCGTGCAATGTGATTCTGCCTAGGGCCTTTCTTATCTGTGTGAGTCTGCCCTTCAGCAAGTCCTCCTTTTCTTTTCCCTGCTCTCAGAGAAATCTGAGACTTACCTGCATCTAGCTCTCACTCTGACCCCAGTAGTAGGCAGTACACTGAAGGAAGTGAGGTGCAGACATCATAACAGACGCTGAGAGGGAACATATTTGGTGGTTCAAACTCACCAGCTGCTACATGGAAGAAAGAAGTGGCCATGTGCTTCCGTAAAGATTAACCTCAAAATACAAACTGGTTGCTAACTTATAGTGACCCTATAGGACAGAGCAGAATACTCCTACAGGGTTTCCAGAGCTTTGAACTTCATGTGATCTGGTGGGTTCAACCTTTTGATTAGAAGCTGAGCGCTTTAACTGCTGCACCACCAGGCTCCCTTGGGAACCCTACGAGGCATTTCTACCCTGTCCCGTAGGGTTGCTTTGGGTTTAGGTTTTATTCCCTCCCGTGCCACTGCTCTCCATCCTCCTTCAGCACTTCCCCTAGCAGCACTAAGCCAGTGGAAAGAGCACTGGCTTTAGAATTGTTGTTATTTGCTGTTGAGTCGGACCCAACTCATAGCGACCCCTCCTTGAGTTTCCGATAAGAGCCCCGTATTTGCCATTTCCCAGCAGTATCTTCCACAACAAGTCATTGTACTTCTCTGAGACTCAGTTTCTTCATCTGTAAAATAGGGATTCGAATACCCACCACACCTACCTCACAGGATTATTGTAAAGATCAGGAAGGTAATGGATACGAAAATAGCTGGAAATGCTGAAAGACTACATATACAAGCCAACTATTATTACTTCTGGTTTTTCTTTAACTATCAGTTAACAGTTGCTGTCCAGTTGATTCCAGCTGATGGTGACCCCATGTGTATCAGCATAGAACTGTGCTCTCAGAGTTTTCAGTGGCTATGATCTTTTGGAGGAGCTCTGCTGGCATAGTGCCTAAGGCATTTGACTGCTAACCAGAAGGCTGGAGGTTCAAACCCACCAGCCACTTCTCAGAAGGAAGGTTGGGCAATCTATGATCTTTTGGAAGTAGATTGCCAGGCCTTTCTTCTAAGGCACCACAGGGTGGGATTGAACATCCAACTTTTTGGTTATTATCTGAGTGCATTAACCATTTATCCCACCCAAGGAGTCCATTTCTTTTAACTGACCAACACTATAACCAATTCACAGATAGGAAGACTGAGCCCTAGAGATACTTTTTTTTTTTTAATTTTTATTTTTATTGTGATTTGGGTGAAAATTTTAGAGCAAATACACTTTCCATACAGCAGATCACATACACTTTGTCTCATGACATGGACCATATTTAGCACAATGCAACATCTCTCCCACTTCCTCCCGATAGGTACCGCTTCCCTGTGACCATCCCTCCACGCACTCCTACCCCCTGAGCTGTCTCCTTGTGCTTGAGCAGCCCTTCTTTCTCTCTTACTTGTTACCTAGAGATACTCTTGACCCTGTGTTGCTCTTGTAACTTCTGCCAGGATTCCAGCCCACCCCCTCTTTTGCTATCTCTTCTTCCCCCTGCCCCACCTTGCCTGCTTGGAACACGCTTGAGCATCCTTCAGGCAGCACCTTAGCAGCACCTCCTCTGGGAAGCCTTCACTAACCCTGAGCAGAGCTGGGCCCTTCCTACTTAAGGCTTCCCAGACATCCCAGTGCACACCTCTGGTGGCAGCTCTTATCCGCTGCTTGGTAATTACTTGTTTTCCCAACACTGTTTCACAATTACTGTGCAGTTTACAAACACTGACAATGCAGTGTGATCCAGCTACTGCAGCTACTGAAGAAGTGCTGCCCAGGTGCGGGCTCCTGCAGGGCCTGTCTTTCTGAGGTAGAACCACTTGGTTCTTGGCTGTGACCACACTACTCTCAGGGCCTAACCCTGAACCTGGTGAATGTTTATTGACTAAAGGAACACATGAAGGAGGGAAGGAGTGGAGATTCTGGGAACAAGACAGAAGGGAAGCGATGCCTCTTGTTAACATCTCTTCATAAAAGCCAGCTAGTTCCTACATCCAGCTGGTGTCTGAATTGGGGCTGATCATAAAACAGGGAGGCCCCTGAGGCTGAGGGCAGCTGGCTGGCCAGTGGGCTTTATAAGGCGATTTTATGAACTCTGCTGAGATGTGGTGATGAGAAGCCAAACTTTAAACATCCTCTTAAAGTTCGTTTTTACTCGCTCTGGCTTCTGAGCTGAATGGAACTGAGGAGAAGGCCTGTTGAGGAGGTGCCAGAGCAGGGATGATGAGGACAGCATTGTGCATGGACCCAAAAGAACGAGGCAGGAATTGCAGCAGGAGGGATGTGAGTTAGGTATGAGGAAGGACTTCCTCCTGGGGCTTGGCAAACAGTGATATGGGGAAGGGAGAAACTAGGCTGACTTGCTTCCCATTGCTCTGCAGCAAAGGGGATTCTCTTCATTAAGAGGGTCCTGTACCTCCACAGATCTTTGTTGCAAGTGGGCTAGCTAGCACCTTGCTCCTCCCAGCTTACCCTGCTCTCTCTCCTGACTTCCCCCCATTTTGGGGGCCAGGTAGAAGGCTCCAGAAGGAGGGAGAAGAGAAGAAGGAGCGGCAGTCAGCACCAGGATCTGCTCAGGAGCTGGAAGCCGAAGGCTGAGCCGATTGCCCAGCCAGGCCTGTGAGTATGGAGCCTGTAGCCTGGGATGAGGTTTTTCTCTGACCTCCTACTTTTGCTGTTTGACTTGTGGGAAAGGAGGAGAGCAACCAGCCTGAGGAACTACAGAAGAGATTTAGAGCTGAAGAAGGCCAAAGAGAGAAGGAAGGAGAAAAACCAGACATAAGAGAAATGAGAAAAGGGAGCAAACCAGCATGGGCCCGCTCATCAAGCTTCCCAAGCCTCGCCTCTGTGATCCTCATTCCCTTAAGGGGTGTGATCATTTTATAAAGGGGGAATACCCAACTCGGAGGGGCTGGTGTGTGGTTTGCCTGTGGTTTCCCAGCTGGTGAAGGCCGCCACTAGCTTGAGCCCCCCAAGACTGAGTCAAGCCCAGGGAGGTGTTAGGCCCTGGGGAATGAATCTGACTGGCGTCCTGGGCAGGGAGGGACTCCTGGCTCAGTCTGCATGAGCTCTAGTAGTCTGGGACAGTGGCATCACTAGGAGGTGTGGAGGGGTTGTAGCCCACACCAGGTGACACTTTCAGAGGAGGTGACGCCAAAATGACTGTCTATAAAATTTTTGTCAGCAGAAATGTATTATTTTTTTACAAAAATAGCCCTGTAGTTAGTTATACAACATTTTTTAATTTAACACAAACATTTTTTAAGCCCAATTTACATATATCAATATACCTACAAGGCTAAACTCTACGCTAATTTACTTTTTGAACCCTCTAATGTGTTCCGGTCAGAGCTGTCATTATTACCCAATTTTAATGGTGCTTAGAATCACGTGGTTTTATCTGCACGCCCTACAAGCACATGCTGTTGTTTTCCTTGCTGCCAGAGTTTTTATAGTGGTTGCCAGTGTTTTACAGTTGCTAATTTTGTCAAATTTTCTGGTGTTTTAGCTACAATATTGTGGTAATTAGTATTTGTGAGCTGCTATCAATAACTTTTTTGAGACTGAAGTAATAATTAAAGGAAAAGGAGAAAAATTAAAAAAGGCTTTTGCTTAGTTACTAAAAATGTCATTCAATTTAGAAAGATTTTACAAAACAATTTTGTTGTTAGTATTCATATACCTAAGAAATACTACATTTAAGCAATTTATAACTATCATATATTATTCTATGATCAAAATTGATAATAGATATTACTAAGGATTCTATACGGTCTGGAATGGTATGAAGTTCGTGGGGGGCAGGGTATAACATTAACTCTAGTGACATCACTGATATTGGATGCCTTGGCTTCTGAGTGCCTAGTGTCCTTGTGGCCTACCAGCTGCCTTCCTTCTAAGTCAGCAGCAGGGCCTTCAGGGCCCCTGGAGCCTGCTGGGCCTGGGCCAGCCTGGGCCTGTTGTCTGGGGCCAGGTTTGTGGCAGGTCTGTCTGCTGGGAGGATTGACAACTATGCTCTCAGGAAATTGAGAATTTGGAGCCCAATTAAAGACTTTCAACTTGGTCCAGAGTTCTCAGCCATGAAAAGGGTGTCCTTTGCTTTGGGGGCCCTGGTTCCTTGTCTTCCTAGGATAGGAAGTCCCTATCCTAGGTGGGATTCATCCTCCAGGGGCTCAGGTCTGGCCAGATGAGAGAGGTGAAGGTCACAGAAGGGGGACAGCTGTTTGGTCCTCCCACACCTCCCCCTGAGGCCTGGCCCCTGCCAGGCAAGGGAGTGGGAACTGTGCTCTGCAAGACCCCACCCCATCCACACCCAACAGTATCTGCCAGGTGGCTTCTCTCTAGCCTTAGCCTCAGGGCCCACCCACCCCCTTCCTGATTCCTGGAGGCGGAGGAAGGAGAGAAGGGGAAGAACACGGACTGAACACCTATCACTGTGCCAGGTGCTTTACATGCGTTATCACATTTAATCCTAACAACGATCCCAGAGGGGAAATTACTACCGTCATTTTACAAGTGAGAAAAATTAAGTTCCGAGAGGTTAAATATCTCACCCAGGCCCACACAGCTAGTGAATGGTGGGGCTAGGATTCACACTCAAGTCAGCCTAGTTCCCAGCCCGTGTTCCTGGGCTCTGGGAGCTGAGGACTCACCCACCCTTTCAGGCCTGGGGCGTTCCCAGGCACACTCCGTGTGTGCATGTGGCCTCTGGGGGCTGAGGCCTCCTAACTCTAACAAACGCCCTTCAGATGTTTCTGGAAACGTCCCCCCACCCCCAGCACCTCCAGGGTCCTTGGAAAAACCCAGTTGCCTTTGAAAAGAACCCCCCCCCCCCAGGCCCATGAGCATCTCAACTATTTCACACTTTCCCTTCAGGATCATCAGATGAGGAACAGCTGGGTCTGCAGATTTATTAGGGTTTTGCAAGTGATTCTATCACTCTTCCAGTCCCTAGTGAGGCTCAGACCCACTCTCATTAGTAGCCTCTGGAAAGCAATGGGATTCCTTTGTCAATGCCCCAAACCCACTTATTGGTGTGATTCTGTCACTTCCACTCCCCACAGCAATTGGGAGCTAGTCTCCTTGCTCCCTCGGTGACACAAAAGGTTAAGCACTCTACTACTAGCTGAGAGGTTGGCAGTTCAAACCTACACAGAAGGCCTGGTGATCTGCTTCTGACAGGTCATAGCCTTGAAAACCCTATGGAGCAGTTTTCTGCTTTGCACACATGGGGTTGCCATGAACGGGAATCTACTCCAAGGCAAACAACATCGCCACTGCACATCTTTCCAGAAACCCTGGAGACAAAGAGAATGAAGGAGAGAGGAGGCAGGCAGGAAGAAAGGAAAGGAATTTTAGTTCTCCATTTCAGAAAACTAAACCAGAAAACCCTTGGCTGGAGGGATCAAAGACCAGGTTTGTCCTTATGTGACTGGGGGCAAGTCACATAATCTCTCCAGGCCTCAGTTTCTTCATCTGTAAAATGGAGAACAGTATCTATGCTGAGTACCTCACAGGGAGGATGTGCTTTGAGCTCCCTAAAGGCTTCTCTCCCAGTCCCTCCTCCTTGCCCTGTCCAGTACCCAGAGCGTTGGGATCTGTACGCTAATATGTAAGCCCATCTAGATGACCCCTGTCAGCATATACACTGAAACCGTAATGTGACCATGGAGTTGTCCCACTAACAAGCCTTCAGAAACATGGAGCGTTTCCTTTTTCCCCTTTGTTTCTCTGGGGTGCCCCATTGACCTACACCTGTGTGGCATGCATATGTGGGAGGCTGTGATAACCGTGTGCCCTCAAAAGAGACCTAGGGAGGAGGTTCAGGAAGCAGTGGGCACTGGGACACATTTTGAACACTCAGAGCCAAACAAGAAACAAAATGTCCCTGGCTATTCCATGGGTTAGAGTTCTACTGTGTGACCAATTGTCACAGATGCCACTTGCAAGAGCCAGGCAAAGCCCTCAGAGTTGGGCAGAGGCAAAGATTGATGGTAATAATTTAATTATTAATCATTTTAGTGATTAAACAAAACTTAATATTTGGTTGACTATTAACTACTAAGGAGCTCTAGTGGTATAGTGGTTAAGGCAGTTGGCTGCTAACCAAAAGGTCGGTGGTTCAAACCCAGCGGCCATACTGTGGAAGAAAGATGAGGAAGTCTGCTTCTGTAAAGATTAACAGCCTTGGAAATCCAATGGGGATTGCTATGAGTTGGAATCAACTCCATGGCAGTGAGTTTGGTTTTGGATCAAGCTGCTAATAATGGTATTTAGGAATTCATGGCTTGGGATAATTGCAATGGTCAATGTAATAATGCTATTCTGGTGATTTTTGTTTGTTTGTTTTTGGTCAATAGTGTAATCAAAGAAATTGAGGTATATAATGATGACTGCAGAACTGGTACATAATGGGAAACAAAAAATATGTATATGCACATGTCCAAATAACTATGTTGTTGTTGTTGTTGTTATGTGCCGTCGAGTCGGCCCCGACTCATAGCGACCCCTCCTTGGGTTTCCGAGGCAGTATCACTACAGAAGTAGGATTGCCCAACCTTCCTTCCGAGGAGTGGCCGGTGGGTTTGAACCGCCAGCCTTCTGGTTAGCAGTCAAGTGCTTTAGCCACTATGCTACCAGAGCTCCTCCAAATAACTATGAGTGTCAAAATGTCAGCCTTGCCCATGAAGCTTGGCTGAAGGGCCTGTCACAAAGAGTCTGTGTGCAACAATGACCCGGGCCTCAGGAGTCCCTATGAACAAGGGCAATTGGCAGAGTTTTGAGAGTGGACGTTGTGTGATGCTGGACACAGTAGCTCAGGGGAGTAAGGCCAGTATGTTGACTGGAGTAAGCACAAATACCAGCCAGCAGAGGGTGATATGATGAGAGATGGGGGTTGGCAGCAGAAAAACTCCCACAAGGTTTGTGCCAATCATGCAGCCAATCATTGCAATAGAATCATCAGGTATTGAGAAAACAGAAAGAGGATCACTCAGCCCCCAGCAATATGGGCAGGTGGAGAAGGCAGAAACTGACAACAAGGAGAGAGAAATGGGGGCCAGGGGCAACCTGCAGGCTCACCTAGCCCTGCCTGGAGGAGCAGGGACGGGCAGCCAGAACCGGAAAGACAACCATGTTGCAGACCTGTAATTAGGCAAAATGCTTACTTGAGTCATTTAATAAAGTTGTTGTTGACTCTTTCTGTGATTTGGCTATTTACCAGTAATTCAGTAATTCCTTTGTTTTAAAGTTCCCACTTAAGAACTTTAACCAGGATGGATCTGGTAAACTTTCAGAGTCTGGGCAGAACCATTCACATTGTCGAGTCTAGAAAGAGACATCCTGACCAATTGACCCTGACCCTAACCAGTTGCTGCATTTGGCATTCCCCCATAGAGATTAGCAACCCAACTTATGATGGTGTGGGAATCGCCCTGTTGTCTCTTATGTTGGGCAGAGAAACAGGGTCACCATACAGAATGGGCTCAGTTACCCAGCCAACAAAGAACTCAGCTCAGCACTTTTGCTGAGAGTAAAGTTTGGAGCAGTGGCCTCCACATTCCTCCACCAGAGAGGGCTTCGTGAAGGAGGCTGGCCTTCAGGAGTCATTTGGATTTGCTTTGAATTCTGCGAAGATCCAGTTAGTCCAGGCTGTTAAACAATCAGAAATGGCAATTATCTTGGATGTGGGCAAGGGAAGCTGCAGCTAGACTGGTTTGGAAGTAAAAAGCCCATTTTCAAATGCTCAGACATTTCCTTTGGGGGGCGGGGGTGGAGTTCACATTTTTCCTGGCTTAAATCCCCAAAAACCTAATGGAAGGCCTAGCACTGTCTTTTTGCAATCATGCTGACCACATGGTGTCAGAAAGAAGTTTAATGCATGAAAAAGCCAACTATTCTGTGTTGTAAATTAGGAAAATTCTAGCAAACCAAAAAATCTTGCAGTGCCTAAGTCTCCCAACAAGAGCCAACACCCACAAAGTCTGGGCATTGTCCACCAGCTTGCCATGGGGATGTGCACACAGTAGGTTCTTCTAAGCACTAGTGCCTTCCCTCCCCCTCCTGCTGTGAGCCAAAACCTCTTCAGGTTATTATAACAGGTTAAGTCTCACTAACAGATTTGTTTAACCTCACACCATGTTGGATATAAATTCTTTACTCTAAATAACGGTCACTCATTTTTTCCCTGTCTTGAAACAACAGGCACTTCATTCACTCCAGCTGGCAGCACCCAGCAGACTGGCTAACTGGCTCTTAAGGGCTGAAATGTGCTGCAGCTTGTTCCTGCTCCCTCTCTCCTTCTGCTCAGCTTTTCTACAAGCCACGTGCAAAAATCTGCCCCATTACTCGATTATCACATTTCATATGAAATTAGGTATTGCAGGTCTCATGTTATTCAATGAGCTTGGCACAGGCTGAGGGCATGACTCAGAGGCACTCCCAGTTTCATCTCCTTCTAGTCACGGCCTCCTCCTTTATCCTGACCCCTGGGAGACCCTGTCTTGCTACGATACCCTTCTTCCACCTGAGGCACAGGTTAACTATACTCTCAGGCCCCTTCATTCTGGGACAAGGCCATTTTCTGGCCAGTCTCAGTTTCACCTACCTGAACCCTGACTCCCCAGTGTCTCCTAGAAGTACCCAGGTTAATTACCTTCATCTGCCTCCCTTATGGTGGGGTTATGCAGCCCTGGGGACCAGCCCTGCGCTTACCAAGCCTTGGTGGCTTTTCTATTCTTCTCCCATGTCACTAGACTAATGGTTTCTTTAAAAAGCTTCAGCCCTCCAGGCTGCAGTGTCAGCAGCTCTGGGTGGCCCAGCACACGGCACACGCTTCCTCCAGGTACACGTGAACGTGCTAAAAATCCTGGTCCCACCCACACATCCTGGCCGGGTAGCCTCCCCCTGTTCCACTTTGCAGCTTTCACATTCTCAACTCCCACATTGACATTTCCTCAGAGTCAACCCCAGGCTCACTGCAATCCCCTCATCAATCCACAGTGATGTTTTTGGCTATACCCTGTCCCTGGAAATTATCTCACACTATTCCTGAGACAGACATATGTGTACCTTCTCCACTTCCCAGCACACTTTCCCTTCCAGGGCTCAACTGTTTTCAGAGGGGCCAGGAAATGCATTTGGGGTTCATTTTCTCATTTAGCAAAGTTGCCTGAGTACCTACTGTGCATGAGACCAGATTCTTTACCTTCAGGAATTATAACTTAGAAGGAGAGGTGAGAAAAACACACAACTAGTAATAATGGAAGGGAAAAAGTGCCGTAAGAGAGAGGCAGAGGGAGACAGGATATTGATGAGGCTTCATCTGCATGTTCACCTTGGAAATTCTGGGTTATTATGTCTGAATGCTAACTATCTCCATGAAGAGAACTTTAGATCTGATAGTCACGTACCCAAAGACAAGATAAAGGATGAATCAGCTGTGGCTCTGTCCTGTGGACTCAGAACTCACCATCAGTTAGAAGGTAGTGAGGAACACTGAAAGATCCAGGTTCCCTTTTATATTTAATAACGAGCTGAATCAGTTTCTTTAGAAAAACCTAAACCCACTGCCAGCAAGTAGATTCCAATTCACAGTGACATCACAGGACAGAGTAGAACTGCCCCATAGGGTTTCCAAGGCTGTAAATCTTTATGGAAGCAGATTGCCTCATCTTTCTCCCATGGAGTGGCTAGTGGGTTTGAACCACTCATCTTTTGGTAAGCAGCCCAATGCTTTAACCACAATGCCACCAGAGCTCCTTTCTTGAGAAAGGCTTCCCCTAATTTTGAGGTTCCCTTTGGCAATAAAGCCTCTTAATTTCTTTAAAATTCACGTGTATCTGTTTAAAGCAAAAATTATAATGTTGTCTTGTGGGTTTTATAATGTATGTAGATGTAATACATATGATAATTATAGCATAAAAGATGAAGGTAGGGGGTAATGGACTTCTATGGTTGCAAGCCTTCTCCATTGTACTTGAAGTGGTATAATAGTAACTCTAAGTGGACTGTGAAAAGTTAAAAGTGTATATTGTAATCCCTAGAGCAACCATTAGAAAATTAATGCAAAGAGGTATAGCTAAAATTCCAATAAATACATTGAAATGGAATTCTAAAAAATACTCAAATATCCAAAAGAAGGCAGGGAAAGAGGAACAGAAATGAAAAACAGAGGGGATAAAATAAACTAAATTCAACCATATCAATAATTACATTAAATGTTAATGGACTAAACATTCCAATTAAAAGGCAGAGATTGTCAGCATAGATTAAAAAAAAAAAAACACACCTAACTATTTGCAGTCTACAGAGATTTGTAAATATACAAATACAGATAAATTGAAAATAAATAGATGGAAAATGATATACTATGCTTCATGGGACAAAGAACTCTATTTGGCCTTTCTCTCTGTTTTTTGAAAATAGCTCTTGGAATTCCCAAACAATCCAAAGTATCTGATTATTCTGAAACAGCCAGGGGACACTTAAATGTGTGCAAATGAGGTGGGAGCCCAAGGCTGTAGTGGGGAACTAACTTCAGGAAAAGGGCAGGGAATGATGGAATCAGTCATGCATATTCAGTGATTCAATCAATCATTGATTCTGTATTAAGACCGCAGTTATATGTATACATTGAAGCCCCAATAACTATAAAGGGCCCAGGATTTTGGAGCTTCCTCCCAGGCCTCACCTGTACTTCTTTGTCTATATCCTTTTGTGGTTGTATCCAAAAGGTTATATTGAATATACCACTTTACATGAGCTCTGTGAGTTATTCTAATGAATTATTGAACCCTGGAGGCAGTGAGGTCAGCAGGTCCTACCTATTTGGCAGTTATCAGAAGGACAGAGTTTTAACTTGTGAAGACCCCAGCCTTAGGTGGCTGGTTGACAGAAGAGGGGCTGGGTAAGCAATTGTTCTATAAAGACCTAACTGTGGTTAGTTAGAGTCAGAGAGAGAGAAAATGCCATGTGGGTGGCTGGCATCAGAAATGGAGAAGTAAGGAAGTGGGGATATGAGTGATCTTCATATTTTGGGGATTGGCCTTGTGTCAATTATTATTAACACACATGTAAACAGTAAACATTTGAAAATTGGGAAGGCTATATTAATGTCAGATAAAATAGACTTCAAAACAAAAGGACCAGAGATAAAGAAGAATTATATATTGATAGAAGAGTCAATTTATCAGGAAAGGAAAACAATCATAACCATGTATGCAACTAATAACAGAGGTTAAAATATATGAAGCTGAAGTTTATAGAACTAAAGGGAAAAATAGACAATCCCAAAATCAGAGTTGGAGATTTGTTGAACAGCAAGGGTGGAGTTGTCTGATTTCGCCTCTAAGACAAATGAGTTTGGGAGGCTGTTCCTGGGGCCAGGGCTAGTCTGTGGGCTGTGGTGAGGTGACCCAGGGAGGAGGCCAGGATGGAACTAAGTAGGCAGTTCAGCGACAAAGCCTGGAGAGATTCTTTGAGATGTTAGAACACTGATGGTCCCAGGTGAATTTTATGGAAAATCATCTCAAGCCCCATCTGAGGAGGAGGCAGAGGTCAAGAGCACTGAAGTTCATTCTGAAGGGAGTGGTGCTAATGCCCATGTGTCAATGGTCACTTTTGTCAGCTGTTCCAGAACATGATGCCAAGCAGCAGAGGCAAAAAAGCAGCTTCACCTCTGTTCTGGTTACCTATTGCTTCTCTGACAGGAATATACCACAAATGGATGGCTTGAACAAACAAGAGTTTATTCTCTTACAGTTTGGAGGCTTTAAGTCTGAGTTCAAAGTGTCAGGCTCTAGGGGCTGGGGGAAAGCCCCTCAACCTTGGGCTTCAGCTCTGCTACCGGTCCACTGAAGCTAGACGCTTTTCTTCACTCAGACAGCTGCTGGCTGCTGAGACTGACAAACCCAAGGCTGACAAGTAAAAAGGCATAGTCCCGATATTACCAAACAAAATGACAGGCCATTAGTTCAAGTCCACTGAAAGTCCCAAGGTCAGCAGAGTATGGCAAACGGCTACATGTAGGGTTGGCTACATGTAGGGTTTAAGCGTGCCATAAGCTAGAGGCCATTCCCCAAGGCTTCTGCTTAAATACAGGAAGCAGACCACATTCTCTAAGGCAGCTCCTCAGCTGCTCACAGTAGATTCTACCATGGAGTTGATTACCAGTCTCATCATGGGGAATACTACACCCAGCTGCCCAGCCACTCAACTAGGCCCAGCCAAGTTGTCACACAGAATGAACTACCACAACCTACTTCATAATTAGCCCCTCAGGATCCCTTGATAATTTACCTGATGAGGTAGGCTCAGGTGTCAGAGACCACAGCAATAACTAACCTTACCCTTATTGTCACCATGACTGATGAAATCTGGAGAAGCAAGATTTAGACAAAAAACAAATCCATACCCTTTGCTGTTAAGTCAACTTGACTCATGGTGACCCTGTATGTTACAGAGCAGAACCACGCGAGGGAGGTGTCTAGGCTATAATCTTTACAGAAGCAGATTATCAGGCCTGTCTTCCACAGAGCTGCTAGATGGGTTCAAACCGCCAAACTTTAGGTTAGTCTGAGGGACCAGATTTAAGCCAATGATTCTCAGGTGTGTATCAGAATCTCACCTGGAGGGCTTGTTAAAATACAGTTATTTTTTTTTTTTTCAGACTCAGTAGGTCTGAAGTGGGATCTGATGCTGACATTATTGTTCCTAGAACACACACTTTGAGGACCAGTAAGGTAATCTAAGTGCCAAGGGGGTCCAGAAGAGATAATTTCTTTTCTTTTTTTTTTTTTT
>NW_006921619.1:7041213-7057682 GCF_000298275.1 Orycteropus afer afer
GGATTATTCATCTTTGGTATCATCCGTCCCCTCCCTCCCTTCCCCCGCTCTGCAGCATGGGTAACGGAGAGATACCCATGTTAAGGTGATTGTCTTCGAAGAGTCAAGGGGGTCCAGAAGAGATAATTTCTTTTCTTTTTTTTTTTTTTGTGCACTGAATCAGTGTAGAATATCATAACTGGAGTTGAGGGTAAGGGACATGTCAAGCAGAGGAGACAGTGTAGGAAACAGGAAAGCATAGGGTATAGCTGAAATGCAATGTCCATATAAGGAGCAGAGCACAGAGGGCTAGTAAGGTGGACCAGAACCTGAATCAATCATGGCCCAGTTTAGAAATTGAAGAACATGGGCTCAGAAATCAGATACTTGGGTTCAAATCCTAGCTTTACCACTTACAAGCTGTGTGACCTAAAATCTGTAAAATGGGCCTAATGCTAGTACCTCCGTCAGAATGGTGAGTGAAGGAATGCAGATAAGCACCTGGCACAGGGGTCAGTGCTCAATCAATGCTAGGGTTGTTTTGAACACTTGCTGTTGTTAGGTGCTGTTGAGTCACTTCCCATTCAGAGCGACCCTATGTGCAAAAGAAGGAAACACTACCCAATCCTGCACCATCCTCACAATCATTGCTATGTTTGATCCCATATTTACAGCCAGTAAATCTTGGTTGAGGATCTTCCCCTTTTGGAGGAAGTTATAAACACTAGGCTAAGAATATGTAGACAGAGTGCACAGGACTGGCAATGAGTGGGCTGTGGGCTGATGTTGAAGCATCAGGCCTGGGCTGGGACTCTGACAACAAGCTCGTCAGCCAATATTTTGTGAAATCCTCCCTGAAGACATGCAGGTTTTGGGCTCAGAAAGTTCCAGGAGGACTCTTTCTCAAGGTGATCATTCTCCTCTAAACCAGGTCACTCCCCAACCCTACTCCTGTCCTTCCTGAGCCCCTTGGCAATCACAAGGGGTGGCCGTGCCAGCCCACCAGGACCCAGGCAGAAGAGCTGCACGGAACCTGGCCTCTGGATTGATTCACTCGGCTTTCAGAGTTATCAGCCCAGCCGACATCCAGCAGAGCAAATGGCAGCAGCTTTTGGATTTCTTTTTTTAAAGCAAGAAGCAAAGGGGATTTAGTCTATCTGCATTAAGGAAAGGGAATTCATTTTTTTACCTCTGTGTTCTGAGATAAAATGGTTCATTTCCATGAAAATTGAAACTCAGAGATGAATCCTTGCTGCAGTGCCTTTTGGACTGTGAGCTAAATGGGGACGGAGTGATGTGTGTAGGATAGGGAACTAAGCCTCTCCTCCACCATTTCCTGGTGCCACAGGATCCCAGGGCATGGGGACAGAGTGCCCGTTGTATAATTCGGAGGCTCTGTGCTGCCAGCTCTACAAGGATGGGGGTGCTGCCTTAGATTAGACTGAGGTTTCTAGAACCTTTTGGAAATTGGAATCAGCCTTCTCACCACCTTCCGTGGAAGCCAGCCTGTCACCTGAGCCATCATCCCTCTCCCCAATCACATGTAATTCTGGTTTACTCCCCTTCTTTTTATCAACACATCCCTAAGGCCTTAGCATGCCTTGTGGCCAAATCCTTGAAGGGCCTCACCCTGAATTAAACCAGGATAGACAAAGACAGGGGTGAGTGGGCACTGGTCCCAGGGACTAGAATCTCCCCTGGTAGTTTCCTCACCCTGGGCCTTGTCCACAGCCAACTCTGACCCCTCAATAAGGATATCTTGCCCCAAGTATCATCTCAGTTCATCCTCATCCCCACCCCACCACCAGCTTTTTGACTTTGTGGTTTGAATGGGGCTCAGGATAAAGCTAAGCCTGGTCATCTCTGGGAAGCACTGCTCGTGGTTGGAAATCATGAGTAAATTTTGAAAAATAGTCAAAGAAAATCTTGCTTAGGGAAGCAAGTTTCTCAGCAGGGGGGGTGGGGGAAGCCAACTGGCAGAGCCCAACAGGAATAATCAGAAATAGTCTCTGGATTATTCATCTTTGGTATCATCCGTCCCCTCCCTCCCTTCCCCCGCTCTGCAGCATGGGTAACGGAGAGATACCCATGTTAAGGTGATTGTCTAGGAAGAATTGACTTAGACATGAAGCCAAATTCCTAAACAGTTTCCACTGCAATCCAGATTCCCTCATGCTGCCTTCTCCAACTCCTTCTTCATCCAAATGCAGTTCACATTATGTATCTGCTCCCTGGGGGCTGTTGGCCCTGGCAGATGTTTGCAGCAGAACCCTGGGACCGATCCAAGGGTTAGACCTTCTGGGCCCTGCGTGGGGAGGTACAGCTTAAAGGTGTAGGTAGATTTATCTCACCAGCCAAGTATTGCTTGAATGAGTGTCTGCATGAACAAAACGACAGTGAACTCCTCTTACTTAGCCTTGCAAATCAGTTCCCCTACTTTCCCAGCCCATGTGTGTTATTTTCTCCCCTGGGACTGAGGAGAATAAATGAGGCAGCAGCCCTAAGTAGGAGTCGAGGACCTGGTTCAGAATCCAGCGTAATCATCCCTCCAGTTGTTCCACTTCTCTCTGTCCCCTCGGCCACAGCTTTATCCAGCCTCCGTCTCCCTTCGCCTCAAGTCTGCATCAACTCTTGCCTCTTCAGGCTTCTCCCAGCACCAAATCCAACCCAACCCATTGACATCGAGTAGATTCTGACTCATGATAACCCCATGTGTTACAGTATAAAACTGCTCCATGGGGATTTCTTGGCTATAATCTTTATGGAAGCAGGTCACTAGCTCTTTCTTCCACAGTGCCACTGGGTGGGTTCCAACCGACAACCTTTAGGTTAGTCGTTGAGCACAAACCCTTTGTGCCAACCAGGGAATTTTCTGCCTAGGAGAGGCTTCTTAAACAGCAAATCTGAGCATGTGGATTGCCTGGGACTTGTACACAGGGACAACCAGGGCTGCAGAGGCCTGGACAAAAACAACAAAAAGTACCAAACTCACTGCCTTCGAGTCAATCCCAACTCATAGTGACCCCTCCTTGGGTTTCCTAGGCTATATCTCTACTGGATGGCAGTGAGTTTTTTTTTTTTTTTTTTTTTTATCTCTACGGAAGTAGATTGCCCAATTGTCCTTCTGAGGAGTGTTCGGAAGGAGCTTGCAAATGAAGGCTCAGTCTGGATCTGGCCACTTTCTTAGCCCAGGGCAGGGGTAGGGTGTGGAGGTGGGGGAAGACTGAGCATTCTATCTGCTGGTGAGGAGTGGGGGAAGACATCTCTCTTAGGGAATGCTATCACAAGGACAACCTGAGTCTTAAGCTCCCCACTTTTTTAACCACCCTGGGAAAGGACTTTACTCCTCTCTGAACTCCCTCCGGTACCTAGCAGTGCAAGGTGGGGGCCTCCATGGACATCTGTGGATGACTCTGGAGGCATCTGGGAATGCAGCAGGGTCAGGCAACTTTGGAGTGAGGGTGAGTGTGGATCATGTTTCTCTCCCAAGCCCGCCCTCAACTCCTTGGGCCCAGGAGTGGCAGGAGCCAGGCCTCCGAGAGTTGACAGACTTATTTTTAGTTTGGATTCTAGCTCACAAGGCTGATTGTTTTTTGGTTTGTCTAATTTGGGCCAGGTCCTGGAAGTGTCTCCTAGGACCCTGACTAAGACTGTTAAAGGTCTGCAGGACATGAGCCATTGGGGCAGGGAAGTCCCACCAGCTTCCTGTCCCAGGGCATTGGCAGAATATAGACCATCTAGTCAGACCACCCTGGGGCCTGAACTAGCTGCCCCAGTTGGAAGAGGAAGGAACCCGGGCCTCCCCAAGCCAAGCCTTTGGTGATTTGGGGTTGGAGGGGTGTAGACTTAACATCCTGTTTAAATTTGGCACTAGTCTCATTTTTTAACAGGGGTTACGACCCTCCCTCCTCCCTCTCTCAGGCCTTCCTTACATTTTCCTCTAATCAATTTTTAACTTTTGGCTCTAATTCTGCTCTTCACCTTGGAGCTTTGTGCCTGACCGAGGCAGGAGCAGGAGGATTTCTTGAATGCTGCCTCTGAACACAGCTGACCACAGAGAGGCTGCCGGGAAGCCCAGCAGCAACTGAGGACCAGAGGATGGGAAAGAGGAGAGGAGAAAAAGAGTGAGAAGGAGGATAATAAAGAGGAGAGGAAAAGAGAAAGGGAGAGGTGTGTGAGTTTGTGGCTGCATGTATATAGGGGTACTGTGTTGTGCGTATGTGAATGTGTTGGCTCTTGGGGTGGTGGTACAGGGGGTCTGAGAGGAAAGGCAAGAGTAAGGGAAAATTGTCTAATTGCACCCAGGCATGATGGCCTATAAGCCCAGTGCCCAGCCGGCCATCTGAGCAGAGGCTCTGTGGAGCAAACACCCAGCCCCTCTGTGACTCCCAGGCGGAGGAGCCCTGCATTCCTGCCCAGCAAAGGCCGCTTTAATCAAGGCTCCAGATCCTTCCTGCAGCCGCCCGGGGGGGACTGTAACGCTAAACACATTAGTGTGTGAGATTGAAAGGTAACACATTCTCATGGAAGCCCCCGGAACAATGGGCCTCGGGTCTGGGTTTCATTTGGAGGAACTGTGTGGTGGGAATTTCTCTAATCAAATAAAAGGAAAATGAAAAACTCCATCGTTCACAAACTTTAATGCTCTTAATTGCATTAATTTGAAAAACATATAATGTCTTTCTGAGTGTGGTGTTGGAGGCTGACAGGAGAGGAAGCTGGGCCTTGCTCTGGGAGGAGCAGGGGAGTTAAGGATGAAGGCAGTTAAGGGTACCTAGGAGAGGCAGCCGGTGTGGCTGGGCCTTGAAGGATGGCCTGGCCAAGACCTAAGTAATAGGAGGTTAGGCCTCTGTCCCCACCACCCCTTCCATTGTCCCTCCCAGTCCTGGTATTTCCTGGGCCTCCATGGTGGCTGAAGAGGCCTGGCAAACCCACCAGGCCACTTGGCTTGGACCTGCTGCTGTCACTCACTCCATATCTGCCCAAACCCAAGGGGGAGGGTCAATGCTTTGCTCTGTCAGCACCCACAGCCCAGGACCAGCTGCTCATCTTGCAATACACCCCACCCCGGATACCTCCAAAAGCCCAATCCAGCCTGCCCCTTCATCCCTATTCAGCTCTACTGGGCCTGCAAGAGTCTGGCAACTTCTTGTTGCCCAGGCCTTCTTCTGCATGAAGGATGGAGTAGAAAGAAACAGCTCACACCAGGGAGTTGAGTGTGTCAAGACATCAGCTCCCTGAAGTCTGATGGAGTTGGATCCTTCCGTGTGCCAGACTGCTGCTGGGCCTGGAGCTAGTAGGTGTTCAAGCCCGATTGCTTACCTGGAGTTTAAGGGGCTGAGGGACACTGGACAAGACCCTGCAGAGCGTTGTACAGCCTAATTCCAAAGGTTCCTACTAACCTTCTTGGAGGCATGAATTTCTTTGAAAATCTGATGAAAGCTAGAGGGCAATCCCTGGAAAAGTGCAGATTTGCACACACACACACAAACACACATACATATACAGGTTTGCATAGGATTTCAGAGGCTTCACAAAGACCAGTAATCTGTGTCTGAGCCTCCCAGGTTAAGTCTTGCTCCCAAGGCTCCCAAGGACTTGCTCCCAAGTCTTTGCCATCAAGGACTTTGACTTGTTGGAGGTCTCAGGGGAGTGAGACCTGATGCAAGCTACGGGTGAAGATAGCTCTGTGAAGTTGAGGAGGATGTGAAAGACTGCAGTTCAGGCCAGAACCTTGCATGTCAGGATTTAACCCTAGTGCCTCCACACTCAATCTTTAGGCAAATGACCTTCATCAATAGGAATAATATAAACCTCACTAGGAGCTCTGGTGGCATAATGCCTAAGGCATTTGACTGCTAACCAGAAGGCTGGCGGTTCAAACCCATCAGCCACTCCTTGAAGGAAAGATTGGACAATCTAAGTCCCTAGTGATACTGCCTCAGAAACCCAAGGAGGGGTCGCTATGAGTTGGATCCAACTTGACAGCAGTGAGTTTACTTTTTGGTTTAGGACTATGTCAGAAGAGCTCTGGTGGCATAGTGGGTAAGGCATTTGCTGCTAACTAGAAAGCTGGCAGTTCAAACTCACCAGCTGCTCCACAGGAGAAAGATGAGGCAATCTACTTCCATAAAGTTTTATAGCCTTGGAAACCCAGTGAGGTCACTAGGAGTCAGAATCAACTCTATGATAGTGGGTTTGGGATTTTTTTTGTAGGGCTGTGGCAAGGAGCCCTGGTGGTGCAATAGTTGAGTGCTTGGCTTTTAACTGAGGTTAAAAGGTTGGCAGTTTGAATCCACCAGCACTCCATGGGAGAAAAGACCTGGTAATCTGCTTCTGTAAAAATTACAGCCCAGGAAACCCTATGAGGCAGTTTTACTCTGTCACATGGGGTCACTATGAATTGGAATTGACTTGATGGCCCACAGTAGCAACAACAGGGCTGTGACAAGGACTAAGACAAAGTACACATTGTTCAAGGCAAGCAGTTGGAGCTCAATAAATGTTAGATGCCCTTGGGGCTCAGTCCTTAGGTGACAACAGGCCAGGGGGAGTAAGGGTTGGCTGTGTGTACATAGAAGCTGCAGGGCTGTGTTTTTAGTGCTATTTTCTTCACCCCATAGTTTCCTTCATGAATCACTGTTTTCTTGTGGCTTTCTCAGCCTGGAATCTTTACCTCCACCTTCAACTTGTCAAGGTGTCACCTCTCAAGCGTCACCTCCTCTACAAAGCCCTGTGAAGGCCCTGAGAGAACTGATTCCCCTGAAAGGTGGCCTGGAGATGTGTTAACTGTTTCTTATTTTCCAGAAAACTGAGACTCTGAGAGAGCTGTTGACTTGCCCAAGGTCACACAGGGGTAGAATCAGGACTGATGGTCAAGATCATGGCCTCTATGATCTAGCTCCTGCTAAGAGTCTAGCCAATCACTTTGCATATGTGAGCCCCTTGCATTTTATGAGAACCCAAGCTCCAAATCCACATTCTTTCTCAGAACCACACTGCCTCCCAAAGACAAGGATGGAAAACCAGGAGGCTTCCAAAGCTCTTTTAAAATCTTCTTTTATGAAGAATGTTGTCAGCCACCAGCCAATACCACTTACTCAGAGTTCTGGGCATAGACTAAGGAGGGACACAGTCCTTGCCTGGGTGGAATGCAGACTCTCAGGGCAGCCAGACCTGTGGCCCTCCAGGGAGAAATGAGAGAAGCTGGAAGAGGTGGGGAGATACACACACACAGAACACAATCTGTATCTTATAGGAGTTCTGCTCTTGTTTTTGCCAGTAACCAGCTATAGGACCGGCCTGCCTCAGTTTCTCCATTTGTACCACAGGGAACTGGAGCTTATATAAGGCTTTCTATGGAAATTCCCAGCCAATAAAACCCAGGATTCTGTGAATTCAGAGGGCTGTGGGCTGCTCTCCCTGGGTGCAGGGAGGCAGCAATCAGCAGGGGTCCTGGCAGAAGTGGCTTGGTCTGCTCTAATCTTGCAGCTTCATTGTCTGCCAGAGCATGGAACTGGGGGGAGGCACTCATCTGGGATAAGGGGAGCCTTGGTTGAAGATGATTTACAAAAGCAGGATGTGCTCAGGTTAGCAGGGCCGAATGGTATGCTGGGGAATAGGCAGATGTGCTCCCCAAGCTGGCAGATGTTATTTTTTAAGATCTTCTGAAGGTAGAGTCCTGGGGGAGGGAATCTCAATGGATGTGTCTCTCCTGTGCCCCAGCAAATGCTCAGTGACGTTATGAGCATGACCTGATTTAACCTCCCACCTGATCTATTGGGCCAAAATATCGATCCCCTCAACAGCCCACTTCCCCCTTTACCCCCAGCTCAGAGGCCAAAAGAGCCCATAAGGCAGACACAGGTCCCCCAGCTGGGAAGTGGTGGAGCGGAGGGCCAAACCCTGGCTCGGCTAGTGCCCACGCCCAGGTGCTGTCCACTCCACATGCCACCCCACACCTCACCAATTAAGAGCTGCCTGTTTAATTTCAATACCAAGGAAACTCAGAGAAGAAACCCTCAAATGAAAAAAGTTGCAAACTGAATACTGGGGTGCCTCAGTTAAAACAAATCCCGTATACCCAAATCTAAAAATAGCTCCTTATATTGGAACTCTTTCCCACATGAATTCATTCCCATATGAAAGAGAATCATTGGATCTTTTCTTCAAGAAGCCAGCTCCATTAGTGCATTAAAAATTCAACTCAAGTTGCCAAATGTGATTTCATATGCAACCCCTCTCCCCCCTCTCTCCCCCAACATTCTTCTTACTCCTGATCCCAAAGGAATAGAGAGATTGCATAAAGAGAGGTTCGCCTGCAGTGAGGGGGGCTGGTAACTAACATGGCAAACACATGTCCTGGATTTTCTGAGACCAGCTCACTTTCCAATAGTAGGTTTCCATTGTCTCATGAGAACACTTGGAACCATCAGGCCTTAGGGACAGATGCTTTGGTTTGTACAATATGGTCACCATGGAGAGGTAGATCCTATACTGTCAAACACAGTTTTTGGCCTGGCAGGGCCGAAGGGCCGGCCTGATCAGAGAGGGGGTGACCAAGGGAGTCCAGAGCCAAGACTATAAGGTATGGGGAGCCATGTGTGATGGGGTGAGTCAGCAGAGAGGCAGCCCCTGGGTTCCTGGGATTTATTAGTGAACATGCCATGCAAAACAGCAGGCTGCAAAGAGGCAGGGCTCCCTCCATGGAGCCAATAAGGCTCCCTCAGCCTGGGCCCTGCACTCCTCTGTATGAGAAGTGAGAGGGTGGGGCTCTGGAAGGTGGCCAGGGAAGAGCAACTCCATGATTAAAGGGTTGGAGACCAAGACGTTTGAAGCAAGACCGGGATGTCTGGTTATTTATGCTTTCAGCTGTAGGCCCTGCCTCCACCCTACCCCACCCCACCACCTAGCAACTTAGACCCACCATCCAGCCCTGGGCCCCACACTGGGCCCTGGGAGGGTAGAAAGGAGGGCAAGGGTTTCCAAATCATTGACTGAGTACCTGGAATGTGTGGGCAGGAGCCACCTACTACACCATGAATCCTCCCAATAGTCCTAAGGGGTACCAGTTACTATCCCCATTTTATAGAGGAAGACACTGAGTCCGAGAGGGTTGAAATGCTTTGCTCAAGGCCACATGGCCAAGTGGAATAAAGACCCAGATCTTCTAATTCCAACTCATCACAGTAAAAATGTGGAAATGATAGAGGAGGGCTGGGACCCAAAGGTGAGAGTAAAGGTCAGGTATATGATTGAGTCCTGCAAGGACTATGTTGTTTCCGGGGAGGCTGTTTATGTGTGAACTAGTAGTTCTTAAAATATCCTTACAATGATTTCTCAAAACCAAAACCAAACGAAACTCATTGCCATCAAGTCGATTCTGACTCATAGTGACCCCCTTTGGGTTTCTCCAAGGAGGTAAATCTTTACAGAAGTAGATTGCCCAATCTTCCTTCCATGATTTCCCAAGGTAAGTATTATAAGTATTGTAATTTTTTATAGATGAGGAAATTGAGACACAAAGACATTACCTGACTAGTCTAAGATCACAGAACTAGGAAAGAGGAGAATCAGAATTTCATACTATGTTTGTCCTGTCTTCAAAACCCACAATCTTTCCATCACCCCAAGTCCCACACAGTGCCCACACTATGGTTGCCGGAGCTTCTTTATACACGGGAGGGAAGTTTGAGAGTGTGACTCAGGAGCCATTCGGGGAGCATCCTTATAGCATGGGAGGAGCTACCCGGGAGGATGCCAGTTGATTAGCTATTTTCTAGCACATTACACCACCCCAAGCCTTGTTTCCTTCCTGCATTTTGTTTTAAACATGTCAAATCTTACCCATCTTTTAGGACTGAGCTCAGATGTCTCTTTTTCCATAACTTCCCTGATCTCCTAATCATAGCCTACCACTCTTTCTCTGAACCCTCTCTCTGCCTCTTGTATAGTCCATAGGACCTGGGCCTTCTCTGTTTATCTGGGCTGTAATGGCTGGTGGAGAGAGATTAAGTTATGTTTAAAGGAAGTTTTCCTGGATGAAATATCAGAGTGGGAATTATGGGGTCCCAACCTAGGAAGCTTAATGAGCTGTAGAGAATGGTTTCTTTTGGTGAAGTGATTGGTGGGGCAAGGAAGTTTAACTCCTCACAGCCTCATGCACAGATGAGGCTCTGGAAACCCTCCAGGGCCTGAGGCCATACCTCTTCTTTCCCTCTCCTTCCTTACCAGTCCCACACCGCTTCTTTGAGTTTGGAGGTCTACAGGCTGGGGAGACACACTATAACTTTTCCTCCTAGTGTTGCAAACTATGGATCCACTATGGTACCTTAGAAAGAACTTGGGACCAAGAGTCCCACAGATCTGGGGTTTGGTACCTCTCAGCCAGTGTGTGGCTATGTGACTTTGGGCAAGGAGGAGCTGTCCTTCTTCTGGGTCTTACAGCTGGCTAGTGGGCTTTCCACAGAATTCAGGAAATACAAGGATCAAGAATAGAAGAGCTGTCCTAAAATAAATAAAGTCTTAGGAGAAACACAATCAGAATGCTCCATGGAAAAGAAGATGGTGAGACTTTGGCATCATCAGGAAATACCAATCACTGGAAGAGGACATCATGGTTGGTAAAGTAGCATCACCAAAAACAAGGGAAACCCTCCGTGAGAGAGACTGACACAGTGGGTGCAACAATGGCCTTAACATACCAATCATCATGAAGATGGCACATGACCAGGCAACATTTCATTCCATTATATATAAGATTGCCACGTGTCAGAGCAGACTCAATGGCAACTGACAATTATAACAACAGCCCTCAAGGAGCTCATATCCAGAGAAGACATAGCCAGGTAAATCAATCAGTGTAAGTCAAAGTGTTTATTTCTGCAACAGAACGATGAACAATCCATGGAGGGGAAACGGAGCAACAGAGGAGATAGTGACCAACCCAGACTGGTTGAGTCACGAAAGATCTTATAGAAGAGATAACATCTGAGTAAGAATTTGAAGGATGATGGGAGTTTGTTGGGCAAAGAACGGATACTCAATGTTTGTTTACTTCGATGACCTGGACTTGCTACCTGCTCTCTTCCTGCCTTGTGATAATGGCATGCCCTGGGTCACTGCTTGGCCTTCAGGGAAGGTCCTGGCACCCCTATGGAAACATCAATTCGGCTATCATCTAATTCCAGCAAGGTCTAGTTAGAATGTTGCTCACAAATGATGTGAGTGTCAAGGTTTGAGCAAAAATCAGAGAAGTAGGCAGCAGGAGGGAGTTTCCAGAATTAAATATTCAACAGCATTAAGTGCTACTGGGATCAGGAAGATGAGGTTGGTGAAAAGTAAGATAATTTTGGAATGAAGAAAAAAGACTAGAAGGAAATATGCCAAAATGCTAATTGTAGTTGCCTCTGGGTGGTGTGATTATGGGTAATCTTTTTCGTGCTCATATACACTACTCTATACTTGCCAACTTTTCTACAATGAGCATTTATTTGATAATCAGGAAATAGAACAATTGAAACTTGTTTTAAAAAGAAGTCATTGATGACCTTGGCAAGTGCAGATTCAGTTGAGTTGGACAGACAGACCAGATTGCAGAGCATTAATAGGATGGCAGGGGGTGCGGAAACGGAAGTATATGTAGAACACTCAGAAGTTTGGCAGTAAATGGAAGCACAGGGATGGTACCTGGAGGCAGCAGGGCTAAGAAAAGATGTTTGTTATTTATTTAGTGGAGATATTTTTTTTAAAGTGATGAAATTTCTTGAGTCAAAAATCAGAGTCATAGAAAGGACTTTTGTATCTCTTCTGAATACAGAGAAGAAGAGGATTTATCAGAATTTCTGGGGATTTTTCTGTGGCTTTGGGGACAGCAGGACAAATTATATGAAATTGGGATGGTATTGGAAAATCTAGGCTTTGTGGTTACTGAATATTATGTGGGTTTCTAGTTAGAAGGAAAGGGGAAGATAAAGAGGATGCTAAGAAGTATGGCAATCCACTTCTGTAGTGATACTGCCTCAGAAACCCAAGGAGGGGTCGCTATGAGTCAGGTCCGACTCGATGGCACATAATAACAACAACGACAAGAAGTTGGGGGAGCCGACAGTGGGAGAATTCAGTAGTAGAATTCTTGCCCTCCATACAGAGACCTAGGTTAAATTCCTGACCAATGCACAGCTACCACCGACCTATCAGTGAAGGCTTGTGGGTTGCTGTAATGCTGAACATGTTTCATTAGCACATCCAGTCTAAGATAGACTAGGAAGAAAGACCTGGAGATCTACTTCTGAAAATCAGCCAATGAAAACCCCATGGATCAAAAAGGTCAGATCTGTAAGCTAGGGGATAGGGAAAGACCAGGCAGCGTTTTATTCCATTATGCATGAGGTCACTATGATTCAGGGGCCAAATTGATGGCAGCAGACAACAAAGAAGTAGAGGAGACTAGGGGAGAACAAGGACCCTGGGAGGCAGGAGTGGAGGGAGGGAGCGGGGTGCCTCAAAGGGATGCTTTTGGAAAAGGGGAATGGACACTTTCTATTCAGAGCACAGAGAGAAGATGGGAAGGGTAGATAGAGAAACAGAACTGTAATGGAGTAGGGGATGGGGGTCAGGCCAGGTCCCAGAAGGAGAGTCTGTACCCGTGTGCTATGGCTGAGATTTAGAGAGTAAGGTGGTATTGCTTTGTCATTCATTTCTTCAGTAAGGTATGACTTTGGTACCAGCAGGACCATCTGCCTATCATAGCACCTTTGTGTGCATAAGAGGAAAAGCATCTCCCTTTCTGGTCAGACACAGCCTCAAGAGTGCATGGCTTGGCTAGGGGTTAGTATTTCTGGGTAAGGGGGAACTTCAGCCTGAACTCATCTGAGTGTGTCTATACTTTAAACAACTTGCACAGACATCGGCCTCATGTCCCAGGCACTGTGTTAGCTCCTGTAGGTTTTCTGAGTCCTTGCCTTGAAATGTCCAGTGTTGGGAATGTTAAGGGAGCAGAGGGAAGAGAGGGGGAGGTGTCAATGGACAGCATGAGTCTGAAACCTGTGTACCTTGCTCCTGCAGGGCTCTAAGGTCAGGGAGCAGGAAAGAAAAAGCTAGCAGGAGTGATTGGCATTAGGTATTGGCATTGCAATCCCAATGGCAGATCAAGGGGGTAGGGGCGAAGGGAGGAGCACACATGTACTTGAAGTGGCTGAAGTAGGGTACAGGTGGGAGAGGGAACCTGGTTTGGCTTAGGGTATGTGCATGAGGTGGTGGGGGGAAGGGACTTGAGGACAGCATATGTGTGGTGTACTTAGGAAGCCTGCATATAGCGTGGAGTGACTGGCTGGTAACACCGTGCACCCTTAGGCAAGTGATGCCTCTCTGTACTAACCTTGGTACACAGAGTTACGACTACTTCTGGATTGTTCTCCGAGCAGGATGCCTATAATCAATTTTAATCAGAGGCTGTCTCACCTGCCCACTGCACCTGTCATATGCTGCCTTCCCTACTGTCAGCACAAGATAATGATCTTTAGGCTTTCTGTGGTCTAACGTAATGGATTTTTGGGTTAGGGAGACCAGAGTTCAAATCCTAGCTCTGAGTTCTTCAATTTATAAGCTGTGACCCTAGATAAGCCAAATTTCTTTAATTTTTTTTAAGTATCATTTCCATTATATTTTCTTTCAGGTTAGTTTTTCTTCAGCCTTTAAGGACTTAAAACCTTACCTGGGCTTTGGTGGAGGTCATGGGGTACCACTTGCATATCTAAATCGGGGTGGGGATATTCTGTTCTTCTGGGCTTCACATGAACAGTTCCTTACCATCTCGCTATGAGTGGCACAACTCACACAATCGTGTAGTTTCACACACAGCTTGGGAAATACTTATGCATTGAAGGCACTCACTTCGGAAATAATCCCTGACCGCTGTGGCCTCTACTATGTTTCGAATTAGGAACTTTTTAATGTTCGCACAGCGAATTGGCTGCACGTGGCCAGGACCATTTTTGGCACGACTGTTGTTCGTCCTTTTCTTTGTCTCTTGGAACCAAGGATCCAAGAGAGAGCAGCTTCAAGTCTCTTTATCCATAAAATGAGTGCAATTATGCCATCTCCTAGGAATTTATAAAGATAAAATGTGTTGATATATGTAAAGAACCTAGCACAAATCCTGGTGCAAACTAACAAATGTTCAGTAGCTGCCACTTCATACACACACACACACACACACACACACACTACCTCCCACTTTGCTTGGAACATCTATACCAGTAAGGTTTGATGCCTGGCCCAAGTTAGAGGGGCTGATACAAGGTAGTTAGGCTGGCCCCAGCTTCTACCTGTGGGCATGAGACACATTCTCTTTGCTTGGTCTCAGGTCTCTCCTCTCCCCTTCTTGCTCCTCCCCCCATCCTGTGAGCTTAGAGACAGGGCTGCCTCTTTGGACCAGGGTAGGGCCTCATGGAACTTGCCAGCCATCAGACACTGCTTTTCTCTGGTCCTTGTAGTGAAGGATGGTGTGGTACACTGTGGTGATGTGGAATACACTATGCTGGAGTGAGGAACACGTGGTGAGTTGAGTTACATTGTGGTAAACTGAGGCCCACTTGATGAGAGGAAACATTCTGGTAAGGAGAAGTCCTGCTCTGCTGCCTTCCACTTCATAGCTGAGTCTTGCCTTCTCATCTAACTCCTCTAATCTCAAATTGGGCCTCTCCTGGACAGGGCCTCTTCCCTGGTAATGGTCCTAAAACAATTCTAAAATTGTTCGCCCTTTCCAATAGCCATACCCTGAGAACAGTGTTTCCTACCTAAGCGCCTCCCTCCCAACACCCCTTGCCACAGGGCAACAGTTTACTTCACTTTGGGTGGAGCCCACTTACCACATGTGTTGCTTTACATGCTTAATAAGACATTGATGAATGGACAGATGAGTGAGTCCATTAATGAGGGGATGAATGGAATGTAGGAGTCAATTCTGTCCACCTTGACTGAAGCCTCCCAAGTGACACACATGATACTAACCTCTGAGGATTCAGAGGTAAAAAAAAAACTGGTCCCTACTCTCAAGGGCCTCAGTGTTGGGGGAGACATAAATGCCAAGTTTCACCTAGACTAAGAACTCTCTCAAAGGATAACTACACATTCAAAAGCCCAGAGAAGAAAACAGGTGATTGACCCTCTCTAGGGAAGTCTGGTCAGACTTCATGGAGGTGGTGACTTTTGAGGAGGGCTTTGAAGGAGGAGTAGAAGTAGGGAAACAGAGGAAGGGCATTCCAGGCTGCCTCTCAGTGGTTTTAGGAAGTTCTGACTCCAGGGTCTGGGGTCCTATAGAGGTTATCCAGAGATCCACAGTTCCATCTAATTTTCTGAAGTCCACAGGGACTCAGGCAGGGTGATAGGGGTTATGATGGGGCTGCAGCTGTTAGCACTTAGAGAGAGGTGAAGGGGGTGTGTGGTTAGAGGGACTGGCTGCACCCATTTCTCCCAGTCATAATCTATTCCTTTCTAGTCAGGGAAGGAGGGAAGATTGGAAGAAGAGGGCAGGGAGGGAGGGGCGGAGTTGGGTGGGCTGGGCTGCACTGGTTTGGCCCTGAAGGGACCGGCATTGGGCTGGAGGATGCTGTTTATTTGACTACGATGTGTACTTAAAGGTCTCAGTTACAATGGGCCCCAGGCACTCTTTAACAAGCTGCAGCTGTCTGGTTGCTCATTAGCTTTCCTGACATCTTCTTCAGGCTAGTCCTTAGGGAGCAGCCCCCAAGCCCCTCCCGATGGTCTGGGGCCCTGTAAGGCTGACTTCTTGCCCCCAGCCTCAGAGCCACCATGATGAATGGTGCTGCTGCCCCATGCAGACAAACCTCTTCCTGAAACAAGCTCTGCTTGTATAAAACAAACAATCGCAATTGACTCTGGTGAAAGCTTTGGACTGAAGCTCTGGTCTTACCTGCCGCCCACCTGTCCTTCTGTCTCTGGACATTGGGAAAGGACACATCAGAGGACCAGGCAGCTCTAGGCACCGTTCTTAGAATGGGGACAGAGTGGCCTTCAGGGACAGTAGGGTGTGGATATCTTTGGAGGTAAGTTGCCATCATGGGAAAAGGGGGACTTCACAGCTCAGTATCCGTTCTCTGCTGCTGCCTATGTGTGTCTCTGCTCATTACACCTCTCTTGGCCTCAGTTTCCACAAGTGTAGAGAGGTTAGTTTGTTAGAGTACTGGTTCTCAACTTTGGCTGCACATTGGGAGTCACCTGAGAATTACTTTTAAAAAATACTGATGCCCGGACCTCATCTCCAGAGAGATTCTGATTCGACGGAGTTCCGGACACTTTTTTTATTTTCCAAAAGCCTCCAACTGATTCCAATAGCCAGGGTTGAGAACCAATGGTTTTGGTGGTTCCCAAGGTCTCTGATATGCAGACGATACAACTTTGCTTGCTGAAAGTGAGGATGACTTAAGGCACCTACTGATGAAGGTTGAAGAATACAGTCTGCAGTATGG
>NW_006921619.1:7060252-7062133 GCF_000298275.1 Orycteropus afer afer
TTGGAATGGGTACAAATATGGATCTCTTCCAGTCAGTTGGCCAGGTAGCTGTCTTCCAAATCTCTTGGCATAACCGAGTGAGTGCCTCCAATGGGGCATCCACTCTCTGGGGAGAGCAGTCCACCTAGAGATGGTCAAACTGAGGAACACTCTTCTACTTGTGATGAACCCCAGTTCATATGGAACTGCTTTGGAAATGCAAAGCATCAACAATGTGGGATGTTATTCTTATTACAGATAACTGATTAGTTGAGATGGAGAGTAAGGTCAGAGTGTTGGAATTTTTAACTACCCTCTGTCTTCAATAGACTGTAAGTCCTTTAAGGGCCAGCACCAGGTCTCCTCATTTTTGTATCCTCCTCCCAGCTTAGCAATAAATGGCTTTGTGGATGGATGGATGGGGCTTTCTACCGGGTAAGATTTCCTCCCTTGTTTTGGGCACCAGTCATAAGATTTAGTTGTGGGTCACCTGAGCTGTCATCACCATTGTCACTGCTGTGAATAATAGAGAGGCAGAGTCTGAGGGAAGCAGGTGGATACTGAGAGAACCTGTTAGCCTTGAGACTCAGGGGAGGGTCATTAAGAAGGAGAAAGTCTCTGAAGCTGGTCCTGACTGACTTGCTGGGGATGGTGAGGCCAGATCATATGCCCATTATACTCTACTGTGAACATACATTGCCCTAAACCTATCATACAGCAAGGCCAGGAACTTCCCATCCTCAAAGGTCATTTTGCCAAAAAAGCCATTTTGGTAGCCCTGTAGGCACCAGGTGGGAAAGAAAGGGGGTCAGTACTAAGTGAAGATAGGACTTGGTGCCCTGGACTCAGTGTGCACAACTCTAACAAACTTTTAGTTTCTTGTAATATTGCCCAACACACAACCACCTATCCTTTTGCAGTGCAGTGAATTATTTACTATTGTCCTTCTAGCCATAGTCTTTATAACTCCCACCAAATGACTGGGTAAAAAAAAAAAAAAACCCACTACCATGGAGTTGATTTGACTCACTGTGACCCCCTTTGGGTTTCTGAGGCAGTAAATCTTTACAGAAATAGATTGCCCTGTCTTCCTTCCACAGAATGGCTGGTAGATTTGAACCCCCAACCTTCTTGTTAGCAGTCAAATGCCTTAGGCATTGGGCCACCAGAGCTCCTTAAGGTGCTTGTGACCCACCAAGGGGATTAACTAGCTTGCTAATAATGTAAATAAAGTGCATGGCACCCTTGTGAGGTAGGACCATGCAAATAAGGTGTATGGAAGCCTCATGTGAGGATTGGTCAATTTTGCCATACTGCTAGGCTTAAAATGAGCCATCCCAGAGGCAGGAAGTGGGGAATCTCACTACCATCAAGAAAGAAGAGCCAGGAGTGGAGCACATCCTTTGGATTCAAGATCCCTGTGCTGAACCTCCTTGACCTAGGAGACAGAGAGAGCACTATAACACTTTGCTAAAACAACAAGAGATGGTGAGAAGCAATGACAGAGAAATGGTGGCAACAGAACTAGGAAACCTGGTAGGAGACAGTACAATGGGTTTGCAGATCTATGGAATGAGAAAGCTGAGTGTTTGGGGGCAGGAGGCTTACTGGCAGAGTGGGGTGCTTCTGATCACTTACTGGCAGAGCTAAAAGAACTTCATAACATTTGCCCAAGCAGGGCAAAGGCCAAGGGGCTGCAGAGCCAAGAGGCAGAGGACCAGAGACAGGCATGCCTACAGGCACTGCTGAGAAAATGCTGTCCTGACTGAAGAATTATATAACCTGTCCTCAATTATAACCTGTTACTTCCCTAATGGGAGCTCTGATAGCATAGTGCCTAAGACATTTGACTACTAACCAGAGGGCTGGTGGTTCAAACCCACCAGCCACTCCTCGGAAGGA
>NW_006921619.1:7062688-7073632 GCF_000298275.1 Orycteropus afer afer
TCCTCTGCTAAGGGTACAAAGGTAAAAGATAATGACCCTGCCCCCAAGGAACTTATAGTCAAGGAGTAGGGGCTGTTAGGAAAAAGGCAAAGTGCTGGTGAAAGGAAGAGGAAGAAGTACCTAGCAGGGTAGGAACATTTAAGCTCAATGGGAGTTCTCCAAGATGGGGCTCAGGATTCTGAATTATTTATTCTTCTTCAGTGGATTCTTTTCTACAAACAGATTTAGGAAGCATTTGGCTATTGGGCTGTGGGGAAGACATTATAGGCAGAGGCAATGAAAGGGTACATGCTGTTAGCTGCCTTCAAGTCAGGCCTTTCCTCGTGGAGACCGCATGTGTGACAGAGTAGATCTGCTCCATAGGGTTTTCTTGGTTGTAATCTTTGTGGAAGCAGATTGCCAGGCCTTTTCTTTTGCAGAGTCTCTGGATGCGTTTGACCAGCCGACCTTCAAGTTAGTAGCTAAGCATAGGCTGCTTGTGCTACCGAGGCTCCTAAGAGCACAGAGGAAATGACAAACAATTAAATGTGTCTAGAAACCAGCTTATTTGGGAGAAGAAAGCAATGCAGCTAAACGGGGAGGATGGAATCGAAATGTCTTTTTGTTAGAATAATTTAGAATGATTCCCCCAGGAAGCAGTAATCCATTTCAGTCCCCCTCATTCAGTGCTGATTTACCCAAGTCACAGGGAGATCTGGTGCCGATTACCAGGTTTCGGTGCATTAGGTAATGCAACAATAAAATCTGGGTCATTGCAGCACAAAGTCCCCTTTATTTTGACAAGTGTAGTTTTTACTCTGAAGTGTTATCATAAATAATTAAATTAAACCAGTAAATGGCTTGTAGTATGCTTTGCTGAAGTAACAAAGTCTCCATAACCCCAGACATTGAACCACTCCTTTGGGGGATTCTTGGCTCAGAAACATTTGGGAATTTTTCAGAACTCAAGAGTTCTTAGCCAAGTGAGAAAGGAAGAACAGAGGCTCATTCCATTCTCTCTTGCCTCCCCCTTTCCCATTGGTGCTCCCCTGTTCTGCTGACCAGCTGTAGTCTGAATCAGTAAAGGGGACAGCTCCCCAGCCCTGGGCTGGCCTGGGGCAAAGGAACCTAGGTATCTGCTTACATACTGGGCAGTCTTCCTTTGCATAACCCCTGCCAAGGCATCAGGGCATTGATAAGTAGATATTGTAAGTCTTAGGATGGAAGGGCCTGCAGGAACTCCCAAGGTCACCAGGCCCACTGTCCTAGCACTGCTAGAACAGAAACAGCACAAGGGGGTGGCTTTAAAGAACAAAAATTTATTTTCTCCCATTTAGGAGGCCAGAAGTCCAAATACAGCTTTAGGGAAGACTTTCTCTCTGTAGGCTCTGGGGAAAGATCCCTATCTCCTTCCGCTTCTATAGCCCCAGTGTTCCTGGGTTCCTTGGGATCTTCAGGTAGCATCTATCTGCCCCTTCCTCTGCTTGCTTATCTCAGTGATGAGATTGAGGACACAGCTATACTGATATGGCCTTATTAACATAATGAGGAAAACCCTATACCCAGATGGGATTACATCCACAGGTATAGGAGTCAGGGCTGTTTTTTGGAGACATAATTTAATCCATGATACCTACCACCCCCACCAGCTGCTTCTGTCATTTCCTATTTTTTATACAAAGAAACCGAGGCCCAGGGAAATGAAGTGACTTGGTTTCTTGCTTGTTGGCTGATGGATGGGGATAAAGCAACATGCGGTACGTGAGTGGTGGACACTCTGGGACCCAAAGGAAGCACATGCCAGTGGGGTAGGGCTGCAGGATAAAGAAAGGTGAAGTCACAGGGAAGGTAGAAGGAAAGGGGAAACAACAGGGAAAGAAACAGGTAGAAAGTTGTTGGAAGGTGGGGAGCTTGAACCAGGCCCTTAGTGGATGTATAGGCTGAGACCCTAGAGAAGAATCACTAGAGACCTCAAGCATCTAGACAATTCTTAAAACTAAGCAAGAAAAAAAGAAGTAAGACCTTCCCAGGAGAGAAGAAAGAGGGTATTGGAGAGAATACCCAGAGGCAGAACATGCTGCTTGAAATAGAAGTTTTCAGACCTTCAGGTGAGTGGATGACCTCTTATCTCCTCTCCCATCTAGTTGGTACCCTACTCTGCCCATCACCCTGTTTGCTGGACATCCAAGAATCAGCATGTCTTGGGGCCTTGGATAATGTGGCAGTGGATGCCTGGTTTGTGGAGGGGTGGCATTTTCATGGTGTACATTTGGTGGCATCCCAGGCTCATCAGACTCCATGCATGGATGACTCCATCTTAGAGTGAGTACTCCCAGGAAAAGTTCCAGAACCCGGGCTCCTTCAGAGTCCCAGGCCAGTCCCAGGAACTCCCAGGACCTCTGGGCTGAGCCAGATCTGGAAAGAGCATGACAAACAGGTATCCTGGGCTGTAAGACCGCCAGAGACCAGATGAACCATCAGAATGAGGTGCCTGACAGTGAACACGTCCTTTCTGTCTGGCCCTCCTCAGACCGGGTGTTCTTCATAGCACCTTTGGTGGAAAGGAAAGAATGTTTTTCTAACTCCGGGGAACTCTGAGCTATGTAAACAATAGAGATGGAGCTTGGAACAAAAATCACCTACAGGGCAGACTGAGCCCCACCAGAAATCCCTAAGAGGAGGAGGCTGAGGCTCTGGTGTTCCCACATGGAGTTTAACAGCGTACACTCTCAGACATTGGAGAGACATGGTGGGGTGGGCTTTTGCCCCAGGGCTGTTGGTCTTCCTTTGGAGTGTGGCGGAGGGAAAGGTCTGGCACCTAGTGGCCTGATGGAGCTCTCTTCTTCCTTCTTCCATCAAAAGCATCCTTCACAAGAAGTGTGGGGATTAGGGAGGGAGACGTGAGCTCAGCCACCCTGGAAACCCTGATGGTGGCCTGTGCTAGCAGGGAAGCCAGCAGGTGCTTGTTCTGGCTTACTAGTCCTCACCACTCCCACTGACTGTGGGGTCCTACATCATCTCTTGGTTGGTGATGGTAGGGCAGAGGTGGAAAGGGAGAGGTGCTCTGAACATCAGGTGGGATCTGAAACTGCCCCCAGAAATCCATGGCTAAACTGGATCCTCAGAGACTTCCTTCTGAATTGATCTCACTTCCCTACTGGCCTCTCCCTCCTCCAAGGCTCTATCTCTTCCAGGAAACCCTCTTTGAGACCTAAGGCTGAGCTGGTCCCTTTTCTGTCCCTGCTGTACCTTGTCACACTTAAACTTCACATCATCCGAAGTCTATCTCCCTAAAGCAAATTTTTACTCTACTTATCTCTGTGCCCACTTCCACATATGGTATAACAACAACAAACCAGTCGCCATTAAGTTGATTCTGACTCTGGCAAACCCATGTGTTACAAAGTAGAACCATGCTTCATAGAGTTTTCTTGACCGTAATCTTTATGGAAGCAGTACTACCAACCTTTAGGTTAGTAACCGATTGCAAACCATTCGTGCCACCCTGAGACTTCCATATACAGTAGACGCTCTGTAAATTTTGTTGAACAGGATAGGGCAATTCTAGACCATGCCTGACACCTGGGAGTCACCTCTGGTCAGATGGCCTCAGTGGGAGGCCAAGAGCCCTGGCCCAGGAAGAACTTGGCCTAGAAGGACTAACCAGGAAGGACAGAGCTGAGTGCATTACCGCTCAGTTCAGCCACCTTTTTTTTTTGCCCCCATGTCACAGCCAAGCCTGTCTTCTTCTCACCAAGCAAGTCTGTGCTACTACTGCATTCTCTCCCTGTCAGGAACTGTGGGGATGTGTGTGGCCAGGTTGGGGGGAGGAGACTTTAAACAAACAGCCCCTGGCCCCAGTCAGTGCCAAGGCTCACTGCACCCCTCTCCTCCAGCCTCCCTCCCCAGGAGGAGGCGGCTCGCTGGACCGTGTGACAAGGAGCCAGCAGAATTCATTCAGCAAAAAAGGATTTGGTGCTCTACCTCCTACTCTCCCAGCTAGACTAGATAGCGCCTGAACACCCCCTCCTGCTCTCTCCCCCTCTTGGGCCTTTCACCCCCTAATCCATCGAGTGGGGAGCGGTCACGTGCACCCCCCCATCTCTGAGCTCTCGACAGGAAGCTGTCGGCACCGCTGGCTTGCAGGGCCGCCTCCCTTCCCGGGAAGGCGGCCGGCCTTCCCTCAGCCGGCTCGCTGAAATCCAACCCGTCTCTCCAGCTGCAGCGCGAGAGAGCCCCAGGCCCGGCCATCCCCGGGGACCCTGCAGCCTGCAGATCTCACGGTCAGGGAATTTTCCCTGCGCAGTGTTCCAAGCCGGCAGAGTCTCCAGAACAAAGGACGGTGAGAGATAGCGACCGTCCTCCACTTTGCCACTTCCAGGTCTGGGGGCAGGAGAGACTCAGAGGACTAGAGCTGCTCCCCGGATCTGGGGGAGGGGAGACCCAGAGGATAAAGGCCATTTTTGGCGGGGAGCCCCATGCCTTGGGAAGTGTCAGGAGGAACCGACTCAGATCCGTTTGGAAGTGTCCCATTTCTCCCAACCCTTGCCCCCAGGGAGGGAACTCACCTATGGTGGCCCTGACATCCCAAGGCGAGTGTGAGGAGGGGGACCTGTGAGGAGAGAGATCTGTGTCAGGCACACTTAAAGAAGCCTCCAATGAGCCCATAGAGAAGGAGGCTTGTGGCTGGGTGCTGTGAGGCATAAACTGCAGATTTCACTAATCCCTTGCCTGGGGAGAAAGCTGTTTTTTTTTTTTTTTTTTTTTTTTGTTGTTGTTGTTCTTAAGAACAAACTATTCCTCACATTCAGCTAAGACACTGTTGTCAAGCAGCAGTAGTAGTATGGTAGAGTGGACAGACCCTACAAACCAAGCATGGGTTCAAATCTTGGTTCACCACTTAGTAGCCATGGAGCTGGTCCAGCTCTGAGGACGCCCCAAAGCTCTTGTGGCACCAATGGGATAAGTTATAAATAACTCCTCCAGTCCTCATTTTCTTACCTATAAAATAGGAGTAATACTCTTTGCTATGCCTACCTCCATTCCCTAATACCTAATACTAGGTATTAAGTACCTAGCATATGCCAGGCAACAGACTTATGGCTGGAGACTGAAAAATGACAGGATCCCCACCCAACAGTCACGTCAAATAATGGGCATGAAGGTACTTGGAAAACTGCAATGTTCACATGAATAGATAAGGACCAGCTGTAATGATCTCATTAACTTTCTGGGAATAGGGCTGCTAAAACGATTTTGAAAGTTCTTGAAAACAGTTTTAAGTAAGCCAGACCTGTCACTGTAATCTGGCCTACACTATTTATTTGCTTAGCAAAACGTTTCTTCATAGATAGTGCAAAAGGAAAGACTTCAGACCAGCCTGAGGCAGAATTTATCCCAAACTCAGAGTGAGTGGGGTCTGAATTAATTAGGTCTTTTTGTGGCTTAATGTATAAACCTGGGCTCAGGAAATTTGGCCTTTAAAGCAGGTGCCCTTTCAAATGAGGTGGGTTTCATGTGACTATTTTAACTTTAGCTTCATTACCCTTTATGGGCTGCAGGAGTGGTGGGGGAAGGGCAGGAAAGGGATCTGGTTCAAGTCTGCTTCCGTGAGTGGGGTGCCAAAGGAACCATAAAATAGCCCCTGTGTCCCAACTGCCTTCTTCCAACCCTGGGGTGATCAGCCCACCTCCCGAAGGAGGTAAATTCACACTTATAGTCACTGGCTGGGGTCTCCTCCAGCCTCAGGGTGAGAGCAGGGGTCAAGGCTTCCAGTTCTACTTATAGGGCTGGTCCCCTGCTGGGATTTCCTTCTCTGACCTCTTATTGTCCTTGGACTTCTTGTCCCTGGATTGTGGGCAGTCTCCAAGGTCCTGAGCCATCAGAGTGCAGTTTTAAGGCACTAGGTCATAGGACACTCTCACTCAAGAACCTGTGGTTACTCCCTATTGCCTTTAGGTTAAATCTGAAACTCTTCACCTCCCTTCAGCTGCCCCTACACACTTAACTCTCCCACCTCCTCTCATTATCTGCACAGCAGGATTTCAGGTCAACTCTCTAGCCCCATAAGGGAGCCTCTAGACACCTGTGGCCAGCCTGAATCCAGATACGTTGTAAGTGTGGAATACATACTGGATTTTTGAAGGCTCAGTATCGAAAAGCAAGGTAAAATATCTCAATGATTTTTATATTGATTACATATTGAAATGATCTTTTGGATATATTAGATTACAGAAATTATATTACTAAAATTAATGTAACTTGTTTCTTTTGTAATGTGGATGTTAGAAAATTTTAAATTAGCCATATGGCTTCTATTTATGACTTGCATATATTTCTGTCAGACAGTATGCTCTAGAGCACCATGCAGTTAAAAGTGCCTGGGATGGGCATGGGACAGATTTCCCTTCCAGTGCTATTTTCTTTCTTTGTGTGGTAAGTATATATGTAACAAAACATTTGGCATTTCTAGAATCTTTACATGTATAGTTCAGTAACATTAATTATGTTTATCATGTTGTTCAGCCATCACCCTTATTTGTTCCCAAGTTATACCATCACCCTTAACAGAAGCTCAGTGTACCTTAAGCAGTGAGTCCCTCTTTCCCCTTCCTCCCACCTCCTCTCCAACCACTAATAAACTCTGGCCTCTGTACACTTGCATCAGTGCTATTTTCTACATGACCTTTCTAAACCTCTGCTTCCCTTTGTAGCAAGTGGGATTAAAAGTACCTGCTTCAGTGAGTGGCCATCTAAGGTGCAACTATTGGTCTCTCTCCATCTGGAGCGAAGAAGAGTGAAGAAAATCAAGACATAGTATTCCATTGTGTGTATGTACCATAGTTTGGTTATCTATTCTTCTGTTGATGGGCACTTAGGCTGTTTCCATCTCTTTGCTACGTGCATAGTGCTGCAGTGAACATGGGTGTGCATATATCTGTTCTTGCCCTGGCTCTCACTTCTTTAGGATGTATACCCAGTAACTGGATTGCTGGATCAAACAGTATTTCTAATTCCAGCTTTTTAAGGAATCACCATACTGATTTCCACAGTGGTTTTATCATTTCACAGTCCCCCGAGCAGCATATGAGAGTCCCAATCTCTCCACAGCCTCACCAGCATTTGTTATTTTCTGTCTTGTTGAGCTTTGCTATTAGTGCTGGGGTGAGGTGGTATTGAATTATTGTTTTGATTTGCATCTCTCTAATGGCTAATGGACACTAACATTTCTTCATGTGTTTGTTAGCCATCTGAATATCATTATTAGTGAAGTGTCTATTCATGTCTTCTGCCCATTTTTAAATTGGATTGTCTTTTTGTGGTTGAGATGTTGGAATTTTCTATAAATTTTAGAGATAAGTCCCTTGTCAGGTACGTCATTGCCAAATATTTTTTCTCAATCTGTAGGTTTTCTTTTTACTCTTTTGGAGAAGTCTTTTGATGCACATAAAATTTAATTTTTAGGAGGGCACAATCATCTAATTGATCTTCTGCTGTTTGTGCGTCTTGGGTTAGTTATGCTCCATAGTCTATTTATGCCATAAATTTGAGCCCCTAAAATTTCCCCTATGTTTTCCTTAAGGAACTTTATAGTTTTAGGTTTCACATTTAAGTCTTCGATCCATCTGGAGTTAGTCTTTGTGTATGGTGTGAGGTATGGATTTTGTTTCATTTTTCTGTAAATCGATAACCAGTTTTGCCAGCACCATTTGTTGAAGAAACTCTCTTCCCCATTTAATGGATTTCAGTTGACCATAGACTGATGAATCAATTTCTGGGTTCTCAATTCTATTCTAGTCATCTACTGGTACCAATACCAGGCTGTTGGCAGTTCTGACTACTGTGGCTGTAGAGTAGGTTTTGATATCCAGGAGTGTAAGAATTTCTACGTGGTTCTTCGTCAGTGGTTTGCTTGTTCAAAGTTTCTTTCCTTTCCATATAAAATTAGTAATTTTCCATGTCCCTAAAGAATATTGATGGGATCTGGATTGGCCCTGCACTGAATGTACAGATTGTTTTGGGTAGTATTGACATTTTCATAATGTTTAATCTTTCTATCCATTACCATGGTATGTTCTTCCATTTATGTAGATCTCTACGGGTTTCTTGAAGTAGTGTTTTATAGTTTTCTTTGTACAGGTTTTTGTGTCCCTGGTGAGATTTATTACCAAGTACTTTATTTTTTTGGTAGCTATTGTAAATGGTATTGATTTTCTTATTTCCTTTTCAGGAATCTCTTTGCTGGTGTAGAAGAATCCAACTGATTTTTGTATGTTGATCTTGTATCCTGCTGCTATGCCAAATCTCTTGATTAGTTCCAATGGTTTTCTTGCAGAATCTCTGGGGTTTTCTATGCATAGGATCATATCATCAGCAAATAGGAATAGTTTTACTTCTTCCTTACCAATTTGGATGACTTTGATTTCCCTTTCTTGCCTTATTGCCCTGGGTAGGACTCCCAATATAATGTTGAATAAAAGTGGAGTTAGAGGGCATCCTTTTCTGGTTCTAGTTTGCAAGGCGAATGGTTTTAGTCTCTCACCATTGAGAATAATATTGGCTGTTGGTTTTGTGTCTATGCCTTTTATTATGTTGAGGAATTGCCCTTCCATTCCTGTTTCTCTGAGAGTTTTTTTTTTTTTTTAAATCAGGAATGGTTGTTGGATTTTATCAAATGCTTTTTCTACATAGATTAATATGCTCATGTGGTTCTTTTCCTCTGTTTCACTTGTGTGATGGGTGACATTGATTGTTTTTCTAATGTCAACTATCCTTGCATACCTGGTGTTTTGATTACCTAGTCCTGCTCTTACAAGAATATACTACAAATTGGATGGCTTTAACAAACAGGAGTTTATTCTCTTACAGTTTTGGTGGCTAGAAGTCTGAGTTCAAAGTGTCAGGTTCTAGGGGCTAGGTGAAAGCTCCTCGACCTTGGGCTTCAGCTCTGCCTCCTGCTCCCAGTCCACTGAAGCTGGAGGTTTTTCTTCACTCAGACAGCTGCTGGCTGCTGAGGGTGACAAACGTAAGGTCAACAAGTAAAAAGGCACAGTCCCAATGTCACCAGACAACATGGCAGGCTTGATTCAAGTCCATTAGAAATCCTAGGATTGGCAGAGCATGTCAGGCTATTGAACAGTGACTTGGCTACATGCAAGGTTCAAGCATGCCAAAAAGCTGGAGACCTTTCTCAAAGTTGCTTCTTACATATTGGAAGCAGACCAAATCCCTAAAGCAACTATGTAGCTCGTCCAATAGATTCCACCATGGAATTAATTATCAGTGTCAACATGGGGAATAACTACATCCAGCTGTGTAGCCACTCAACCAGGCCCAGCCAAATAGACACACAAACTTAACTATCACACCTGGTATGAACCTGACTTGTTCATGATGTATTATTTTTTTGATATGTTGTTGGAGTCTATCGGCTAGGATTTTGTTGAAGATTTTTGTGTCTATATTCGTGGGGGATACTGATCTGTAGTTTTCTTTTTAGTGATGTCTTTGCCTGGTTTTGGTATCAAGGTTGTGTTTGCTTCATAAAATGAATTTGGGAGGATTCCATCTTTTTCTATTTTCTAGAATAGTTTGAGTAGGATTATGCTCAATTCTTCTCTGAAGGTTTGATAGAATTCTTCAGTGAAACCATCTGGGCCAGGGCTTTTTTTTTATATAACCTGTTCAATTTCTTCTTTTTGTTATGAATCTGTTCAATTTTCCACTTCAGTCTGTGTTAGTTTAGGTAAGTAGTATGTTTCTAGAAATCTGTCCATTTCTTCTAGATTTACAAATTTGTTGGAGTACAGTTCTTCATAGTATTCTGGTATTATCCCTTTTATTTCAGTTTGTTCTGTTGTGACGTTGCCCAATTCTTTTCTTATTCATGTTATTTGTACTCTCTTTCTCTTTTCTTTTGTAAAGTCTGCCAGTGATTTGTCAATTTTATTAATTGTTTCAAAGAACCAACTTCTAGTCTTGTTGATTTTTTCTATTGTCTATTTTCTATTATTTCTGTTTGAATAGTTATTATTTCTTTTCTTCTGGTGACTGCAGGCTTTTTTTTTTTTTTTACCGTTCTTTTCCTAATTTTTGGAGATGTTGGTTTAAGGTGTTGATTTTGGCTCTTTCTTTCTTTTTTTTTTTTTTTTGATATGTGCGTTTATTGCTATAGATTACCCTCTGATCATTGCTTTTGCTGTGTCCCAAAGATTTTGGTATGTTGTGTTTTCATTCTTGTTTGATTCAAGGAATTTTTAAAATTCATTTTTTATGTGTTCTGTTACCCAGTTGTTTTTAAGGAGGATGTTATTCAATTTTCATTTGTTTGCTTTTTTTCTAGTGTTGATTTGTAATTTTGTAGTATTGTGATCTGAGAAGATGCTTTGCAGTATTTCAATGTTTTTAAATTTATTGAGGCTTGCTTTGTGGACTAACATATGGTCTATCCTGGAGAATGTTCCATGTGTACTGGAAAAGAATGTATATTGTGTTGTTGTTGGGTGAAGTGCTCTGTAGATGTCTTTAAGGTCAAATTGGTGGATTGTATTTAGTTCTTCTGAGTCTTTGTTGAGTTTCAATGAAAATCTTTCATTGAAAGGAGTGTGTTAAAGTCTCCTGCTATTACTGTGGAGTCATCTATTTGTCTTTTCAATGCTATTAAAGTTTGATTTATGTATTTTGGGCCTTTTCATTGGGTGCATAGATATTTATTATGGTTATGTCCTCTTGTTCAATTGATCCTTTAATCTTTATATAATGTCCTTCCTTGTCTCTTATGGTGGTATCTGTCTTAAAGTCAATTTTATTGCCAATCCCACTCTTTTTGATTGCCATTTCCTTGATATATCTTTTTCCAACCTTTGATTTTTAGTCTATTTTTGTCTTTGTCTCTAAGGTGTGTCTCTTGTACACAGCAGACTGATGTTTTCTTAACCAGTTGGCAACTCTCTATCTCTTGAGTGG
>NW_006921619.1:7074317-7100005 GCF_000298275.1 Orycteropus afer afer
TCTCATCTGCATGGTGTCTGCTGAGAAATCAGAGCTTAGTCTTATTGGTTGCCCTTTGTTGGTAACTTTTTGTTTTTCCTGTGTTGCTTTCAGGATTCTTTTTTGTCTTGGTTTTGGTGAGTTTGATTATGATATATCTCGGTGATTTTCTTTTGGAATCTATTCTGCTTGGGGTTCGTTGAACCTCTTGAGTAGATATCTTTTTGTCTTTCATCATATTATAGAAATGCTCTTCCTACCAGTCTTTGACCTTTTTCTCTGTGGTTTAATTTGTCTCTTCCTGTTCTGGAATACTGACAACATGTAAGTTATTCCTCTTGATGGTATCCCACATGAATCTGAGGATTTCTTCATTTTGTTTTGATCATTTTTCTCATTGATGCCCTTCCAAAGTAGTATTGAGGTATTTGTCTTCATTCTCACTAATTCTGTCTTCCATTGATTTGATTCTACTCCTTTGCCCGTTCAATGTGTTATCTATTTTTGAAACTTTAGTATTAATCTTCTGGATTTCTATCTGTAGACGATGTATCATTTTTAATTTTTCATTTATTTTGTCATTTTGTTCTTGCTTTGTCTTCCCAAATTATTCTAGGGTTTTGTCTTCATTTTCTTTAATTTTGTCACTGTTTTCCTTGATCTGTCTCTCAATTCATTGAAGATGCCTAAATACAATTCTTTTGAGTTCCTTTTCAGGGCATTCCAGTGCTACTTCTTCCTTGGGGATGTTTTCTGGGTCTATATCCTAGTCCCTTGTTTCTACTACTTTATCTTGCATCTTTCTGTGGACTGCAGTGGTCTGTTGTCCCCAAGACATTGTGATGTTGTATTTATATTTAATTTGTGAATCTATGTTGGTGTGATTCACCCAAGATTTTTAAAATTTGTTTTGTTTTGATATATCTGAGTAAGCAAGGTATAGTGCTCCCCTATTCAATAGTTGGGAGGACTTATGCACTCACCACCTATCTCCTTGTGGGTGTGATAGAGAATGACAGTGGGTGCACAGATCTCTGTCAACTGTTGTGAAGAGAGGTTAAGGGTGAGTCGGGCTGATGTTGGCTATTGTCTATCATTGGCCAGTTGGTGCAGAAGCAAGTGGTGGCCCTCACTCAGTAGGTGGGGCTGCAGAAGGTATGGGTATGGTTGGGTCATATGGGCATAGTTGCTGCCTCTGAATCAATTAGACAAAAACAACAATTCAAAAAAGGACCAAAAAAGTGAAAACAAGAGAACAAAAAACACACTGCATAAACACACAGAACAATTGCCAAAAAGAAAAAGAAAAAAAAAGGCAATAAATGAGAAGAAATATTTAAAGACATACTTTAAAAAGACAAAAGAAATATAAAGAGAAAAAAAATCTCAATATCTGGGGAGGGGGGCAATAAGAGAAAAGAGTTGGAATAAAAGAATAATGAAGAAAAAAATGAGAAAAATACAAAACAAAAAGAGGGGGGATAGGAAGAACCAAAAGAACAACAAAACAAGATGGAAACCAGGAAAAGGAAAGAGGAACAAAACCTAAAAACTAGAACACAGAAAGGGAAAAAGGAAGAAAAAAAGAATAATTTAAAAACCAGGAAAAGAGAAGAGAATAAAACCTAAAAACTAGAACCCAGAAAGGGAAAAAGGAAGAAAAAAAGAATAATTTAAAAACAACAAATAGAAAAAAAAAAAAAAATCTGGGCAGGTGGGGTATGGTACCCAGGCTCCATCACAGCATACAAACTGGGATGGAATTCCTGCTGGTCCAGAAGGTGGGTGGAGGTGGGGGATGGCCACACCTCCATTCACCAAGAGGGTTTGGGGTATAAGAGTAACAAGGGGAATATTGTACTTTTCCAGTGGTTAGCCTTCAGTGTGGTTGCCTGTGCTGTCCTCAGTGAGTGGAGCCTATTCTTAGGTCACTGGGATTGGCATGCTTCTACTTTAAATATCCAAAATGGCCACTCCACTTGTAAATATTCACAATGGCTGCACCCTCCAGACAACCAAAAATCCACAGCTCGGTTTGTCTCCTTCTTTGCTGTTTCCCTTTTTAGTCACAGCCACCAGCGCAGTTGTCCCTGCAGCCCTTGGTGAGCAGGGCTGATTTTTAGGTTACTGTCCATGTCCTAACACCACTTGTAATATTCAAACTGGCTGTGCCATCAAGATAGCAGACAGTCCACAGCTCCATTTGCCTCCTTATTCACTGTTTTCATTCAGGTTCTTCTAATTGGCATTTAATCCATTTCTGTATCCTTCCTTTCAAAGCTCAGGGCTCTGGGATTATTTTTATTTGTTTGTTTCTCTTTTCATTGTTGAAGAGTCTGTGAAAATTGTCTGTTCTGCCACCTTACCGGCAGTCCTCACTGTTTCTTTTATTTATTTATTTTTTTAATTGTGATTTGGGTGAAGATTTACAGAGCAAATTCACTTTCCATATAGCAGTTCACATATACTTTGTCTCATGTCATTGACCACAGATTACCACTATGCAACAGCTCCCCTCCCACTTCCTCCCCATAGTTACTTCTTCCCAGTGTCCATCCCTACATACACTCCTCCCCCTGAGGTGTCTCCCTGTGCATAAGCTTCCCTTCTTTCTCCCATGATTGTTCTCTCCAAGGAGTGTATCTACTTGAGGTAAATGTTCAACTCATATGCCTGTCTTTTGTTTGGCTGGAAACCACAGGTGTGGGTTCAATTCCAGACCTGAAGGGCAGCTAGGGGCCATAGTCTCAGTGGTTCACAAGGCTCTATCAGACCAGCAAACCTGGTCCCCCCTCTTTTTTTTTTTTCTCCAAATGATTTTGAGTTTTGTTCCACATTGTTCTCCCTCTCAATCAAGGATCTCCTACATAGATCCCCTTCCAAGTGGATGACAGTGGTAGCCGGGCACCATCTAGTTCTTCTGGTCTCATAGTTGTATAGGCTGCAGATCGGATGGTGTACCAGTTGCTAGGACTAATTGTTTCCATGAATTTTGGTTTTCTTCATTCTTCTTTGCTCTGGACGAGGAGAGACCCATCGTTGCATCTAGATGGCAGCTTGCTAGCTTTTAAGGTCCCAGTACTCACCAAAGTAGGAGGTGGAACAATGTTTTCTATAGTATGTTATGCCAATTGAGCTTGATGTCCCCTGAGACTATGGTCCCAAGCCCATAGGTTCAACTACTCGGTCCCTCTGGGTAGCTGGCTGTGACCAAGCAGCGACCACAACCTTGCCCCTTGTCAGCTCTACTATACACCTGTGAATTCTGATCATTCACATAAACTTATAGGAGCATTGTCTGCCAACCCTATATATGTTCTTGGATACACTCCCCATTTCATAGACATACCTAATCGCCTTACTCTTTCTTAAAGAACAACAAAAACCAGTTGCTACTAGGTATATTCTCACTCATAGAGACCTTACATGTGCACAGTAGAACTGTTCCAGAGTTTTCAAGGCTGAGACCCTTCAGAAGCAGATTATTAGGGCTGTCCTCTGTGTGGGTTGATCAGTCATTGAACACTTAACCTTTTGCACCATCCAGGCACTCCTCACTCTTAGGGGCATTATATTCACTGTGCTTCTTGCTGGGGGTTGGATGATAATGGTGGGAGGGCTGACCTCATCCCAGCTCTTTGGCCCTGGCTGTGCCTCACTGCATGATCACAGAGTCAGGGGACAGGGACTCCAGTCTAGAAGGTTCTGGTGATGTTTCCCTGAGAAACATACACAGGCTTTTGTCATAGGGAATTGGCTGTTTTTACTGTACTCACAGCAATAATAAAAATATAACAACTATCGTGTGGGATCTCTAACGCTTAGTTTGTAAAGCACTTTCTCATACCTCATTTACTCCTCTCAACAAACTTTGTGGGATGGTATAATTATTATCTCTATTTCACAGATGAAGACACTGAGACTTACAGGGTAAAATGATGACCACAGGTAAGTGATAAAGTGATGTCTCCTGACCCTGAATCCTAAAGTGTAACTAGTAAACAGGAGCTTGGTGGCAAGTCACTGGAGCCTCTCCCTTTGTTTTGAGCCCTTACACACACTAAAAGGAGGCCCTTTCCCTCCTCCTTGCAGTGGAGAAAGTGAGAATTTGATTAAAATGAAGGTGGGGAAAGCCAAGGAGGTAGGTAATTTTCTCCAGGTGTTGGGTGTGAAATTAACAAGCAGAGAAGGCAGATGCTTTCCTACCATGCATGGTATCCAGGGTATGGAGGTGTATCTGGCCGCACACCTGTAGCCTGGTAGGTGGCTCCCAGCAGGACATTTGCTAGTCCTTCCTACAACCCAGTCTCAATTCTTGGGGAAGAGAAGAAAGTTCTTTGCTGAGTGTACCTTTTGGCATACTCCTGAACATTGGAAGAAGAGAAATCTCTAGAGAGTCTTTCCATGGAGTAAGACACCCCATAGTCCTCAAGCAGAGCAGGAAAGGAAGCCCCTCTCCCATCTTGTCCTGAGTCTGGGTCAAGCATCCATGTGGTCCACCTGCTAGAATGAGAGTAATGGGGATAGGTTTGCTAGGATCAGGAGAGAGTTGCTGGTAGCCAGCCTAGCTCCATCTAGACAGAATGGTGACCCAGGCCCACTGCCTGGGTGGCCCAAACCCTGTTTCAAGAGCTTTTAACTTCACAATCCTATGGGGAGTGTGTTTGTTGAGGCAGATAAGGGAAGTCCTAGACTAAGTGTACCAAAGTGAGGCACTGGTTGGGTTTCGCCACTGCCTCTCCCTCTGTCTTCGTGGCCAGCTGTGCGGTAGTACTATTTTCAGTGCATGCGGTAAGTGCACAAATGCCGTTCTGTAGTCAGCCACTTCCTGACGTGAAACCCTAGCCCGGAGGTCTCCCTGAGTCCCTCCCTGGGCAGGCAGGCAGACTGGCCCTCAGACTAGTTCCTGGAAACTTTATAGCCCTTCTCCCTGCTCTGCTTAGTTCCTCTCTCAGGGATTGCTCAAATAATAAAATAAAACATTACAATAATAGTGACCAATTATTGATCACCTACTATAAGCCAGGCACTGTGTAAGGTGTTTCATTTATATTATCTCATTAGTTACCACCTTGCCCTGTTTGCTCTGCATCCTGCTTTAGAAAGAGGTATACTGTGTTGAGAACAGGCCTATCGGTTCTGGTTCATTAAATTTGCTGCTGATAGATTGATCTCCAGAAACTAAACAAAACCAAAAAACAGTATTTTCATGGAAAAATCAACTTTCATTTATATTGTTTTGCTTTGCAGGAAGACTCGCAGAAACCTCAGTCTGAGCAAGAGCCATAGCTGCCTGTGTCCAACGTGGGTACAGCCTCTGCAGTTATGTCACTGACAATTCCCAAGCGTTTTTCTGGTCTTAGCTGTTCTTCTTCCCATCACACAGGCTGTATTTTAGACGTCTGTTACTCTAGCTTTCTTCATCCTCTCTCACTAACTGAGGCCCTTCTTGACAGAATTGGAGTGGCAGAGGGTTCTGAGTCCAGCTAGGGGTTGGTGGTCCCTGGAGTCTTACCCCTGCAGGAGCTGCCAGGAGAGTGGAGGACTGGGGGGTGGGGGGTGTTGCTGTTAGTGCTGGTGGGGGAAGGAAACATTCCTCCAGCTGGTGGCAGGAGCTGGCTAGCCAGAGGCCCTTTTCACGGCCCAGTGCAGTGCGGCTCTTGTGTTTATGAGCTTTGTGAGATTTAGATCACTCTGTATTAGCCACAGGTTTTTTGGGGTCACATCAAAGGTTAGAAAGCTGTGGAAAGAGTTTTTTCCCCATGAATCACACTTCCCCAAAAATGTAAGTATTTGAGAGGAGCCGGCTTGCTTTATAGAGCTGGCAAGAGAAACGGGGCAGCAGAGACTCCTGGGGAGTTTTCCTGGAGAAATTGTCTTCCAAGGCTGGACAAAGGAATTCTCCTCAGAAAGCAGAGGGTCTGGGCCTGAAGGAGAGGAAAGACTTACTGGAACCAAGTAAATGGACTGGGCTGGTGACTGGGGTGAGGCAGCAACAGGGATACAGATGCTGTTGAACTGCAAGGGCTGGGCCCCTACATCACACAACTCCGGGAGACATGCTGGCTGTACAGTGCACAACCAGCACCGTCCCACATGGCAAACTTGTTTTTCCTTGTGCCCTTCTAGATGTGTTAGATATTTCTTTCCTAGGCTCCCATAGAATCCTCTATATAGATGGATAGATGGTCATAGACTGTAATTATCCATGTGCTTATCCGCATCCCATTCCTGCATACTTCACAGTTATACCTTTAAGGATAGGGATTATGTCTTAGCTTTTCCTTCCTAGCTCCATCACAGTGCCAGGCACATTGTATATGTTCAATAAATGTGGAATGAATAAACATTATTCAGAGTGTTGTTCTAGCATTTATGGGCTGGTATGGCCAAGTCCCAGCATTAGGAACCAACAAGAGGCTTGATTTCTTTGAAGAAAAATTACTATCCAAATACATCAGTTCCTTTAAGATCTAGATTAACCACTACCTGCTTTAGGAAGGCTCCCCTTATGCATTTTTGTTCATCATTTCTTCATCATTTCTCAAACACTTGTGTGCCTTTCTCTCTGGTCCAATGATGGGACCTGTCCTTGAGAAGCCCACAGTCTTGAAGGAGTGACAGACATGCTTCATGGTTGTTAGAATGAAAGGGTCAAAACCATCAGAAAGGCACATGGGGGGGCATGTCAGGAGTTACGGAAGTTCCCCCTTTCTCTGCCAGAGGGCAAGCTTCACAGAGGAGGTGATGGGGCAGAGGCTTTGAGGAAGTAGCGAGTAGGCACAGAGGGAGACAGTCCTTCACTCTGCTCTTCCTGTCTGGACTTTGGCTCTCTTGATCACAGAGGTTAAGTGTCTAGTCCAAGGTTGTATAGCTAGTAAGTAGGTCTCCAAACCTGACTCTTCAACTCCATATCCTATAGCATGCTGCTGTCTCGCTCTCTGCCCAAACCCAGGCCTTGACAACCTGTTCCTCGAAAACATCTGGGTGATTTAAGAGAGGACTTGGCAAGTGCTACGGATTTGTTCCTGAACCATTTCTGTGACCTGTCTGGGCCTCTTCTTATCTCTGCCTGACCTGTTAACAATTCAACTTGTTCCCAGTTCCTCACCTATCTTATTCAACAGTTTGATGCTCTGCTGACAACTGACTTCATAGCTCTTATGCTTCCTGCTTTCTTCCCCAGGCTGATTGCCCTCATGGTAGATTATGTCCCCCCCACACACACACACACTGAGATTATGTCCCCCCCACACACACACACACTGTTCATACCTTCAGGCACCAAGAAACTACTCTTGCTGGCCCCTCCAACTAGCCAACTGAAACCAAACTGCTGTTGAGTCCATTCTGAGTCATAGCAACCCCATGGGACAGAGACTGTAAATTTTTATGGAAGCAGATTGCCTTATCTTTCTCCTACATAGCAGCCTCTGGGTTCAAACCGCCAACCTTTTGGTTAGCAGCCAAATGCCATAAGCACTGCGTCACCAGAAAGAGCTCTTTCTCCAACTGGCACACCAACCCAAACAGAGGCCAGGCCACCTGCTGCCAGATATCCCTGGCCAGTCTCCTTGCCAGGACTTCTGAACATTGTCTCTTCTTTCAACTCACCAATTGTGACACGGCCCATCCCTGCCCACTGGGCTACAATATAAGAATTCATTACTTTGCCCTGCAGCAATGTAGTTTAGGAAAGACGGCATGGGCTCCACAGTCAGATGTTGTTGTTGTTGTTATTTGCCGTCGAGTTGGCCCCGACTCATAACGACCCCTCCTTGGGTTTCCGAGGGAGTATCACTACGAAGTAGGATTGCCTAACCTTCCTTCCGAGGAGTGGCACAGTCAGATAGACCTGGTTTAATTCCTGCATCTGCCAACTTTTAGAAGTTTCTTAGATTCCCTAAGCCTTATTTTCCTCATCTGTTAAATGGGAATAATAATACCTAGATAGACAGATAGCTGCCCCTGAGTTGACTCTGACTCATTGCAACCCCACATATGACAGAATGAAGCATTCCTTGTCCTACATCATCCTCACAATCACCAGCATGCTTGAGTCCATCATTGTGGTTATTATGCTAATTCCTCTTACCAAGGAGTCTCCCTCACCCTTGCTGGCTCTCCACTTCATCAAACATTGTCTTCCTCTTGTGGCTGATCACTCATGATAGCATGATAAGTTGAGTTGGACAATGTTCTGGTTTGATCCAAAAGGTTTCCACTGGCTAACTTGCAGAAGTGGATCACTAGCCCTTTCTTTCTAGTCTGTCTTAGTCTGGATGCTTTGCTGAAACCTGTCCACTATGGATGACCCTCCTGGTATTTGAAATACCAGTAGTATATCTTCCAGCATCACAGCAACATGCAAGCCACCAGAGTATGACAAACTGACAGACAAGTGTGGATAACAGTACTTACTTCATAGAAATATATGCATCAATATGTGAAGATTCTCGGTTCTGGACCTGGTACCTGGTGGGAGAGGATAAACACTTCTCACATCTGTTATCAGGGTTTTTTTTTTTTTTTTTTCATTTGTGGCTAAGAAGTTGTCCTAACTGCTTTCTGTTGTTTAAACTATGTATGGATATTTCTATAGGAGCTCTGGTAGCATAGTACCTAAGGCACTTGACTGCTAACCAGAAGGCTGGCGGTTCAAACCCACCATCCACTCCTCGGAAGGAAGGTTGGGCAATCCTACTTCCGTAGTGATACTGCCTCGGAAACCCAAGGAGGGGTTGCTATGAGTCGGGGCCGACTCTATGGCATATAACAACAACAACATGGATATTTCTATGTTGTTGTTGTTGTTGTTATGTGCCGTCGAGTCGGCCCCTACTCATAGCGACCCCTCCTTGGGTTTCCGAGGCAGTATCACTATGGAAGTAGGATTGCCCAACCTTCCTTCCGAGGAGTGGCTGGTGGGTTTGAACCGCCAGCCGTCTGGTTAGCAGGCAAGGGATATTTCTATAGTACGTATATATATATATAGGAATACCATCTGCCAAAACTATGTATGGTTGAGGGTATATTCCCATTTGCCTATCCATACCTGTCTACCTATGTATCCACCCATAGGTTAGTGTTTGTTATTAATGACAATGCAGTATTGTGCCAGCCATAGTATTTGCCTTTACGGTCTGTACCTCTTGTGCACCTCTCCATGTCTTCCTTTCCCTAAGTGATATTGTACTAGTCACATGCTTTTGTTATATTGCTTTTCTTTTCACCCATATCAAACCTGTCTTTTAACTATCCATTTATTTTCCTTCCCCCTTCTTCTCCTCCCTCCATTATCAGTTTTGTTTGACCCTGAGGTACCCAGGGAGATCTTGATTTTGCCCATTTTACAGTGAGGAAATTTGTACTCAGTGAGAATAAGTGACTTGTTCTAGGTCACACCGTTTGTCAGCAGGGGCTTGGCCGTACACTTGAGCATTTAGACTCTACTCCGTTGGGAGCTCTGGTGGCGTAGTGCCTAAGGCATTTGAGTGCTAACCAGCAGGCTGGTGGTTCAAACCCACCAGCCACTCCTCAGAAGGAAGATTGGGCGATCTACTTCTGTAATGATACCACCTCAGAAACCCTTGGAAACCCAAGGAGGGGTCACTATGAGTCAGATCCGACTTGAAGGCAGTGAGTTTGGTATTTTTTTCCCTTTCTGTTGCCCCAGAATAAATCTTTCTTATCTCTTTCCTACCACTGACAAAGCTTCCCAGCCCTATTCTCAGATTCTCCTTTCTCCTCATGCCTAGAAGGCATAATCCTGGCTTTTTCCACAGTACCAGACAGACCCTTTAGGTGGAGAATGGTGAGGAATAACATCTAGATTGGGTCTTGGGTGGTAGAAGCTTCAAGAAGTCCCTATGAGACCCTACCTCCTCTCTGGAGTCTGGGAATTGGATGCTGCAAGTTAGGGTCATTCTTCAGGCCCCTGAGTTAACCCAGGCTCTGTTCTTCTCAGACCCCAGCCCCTGGCCAGAGCTCCTGACAGCCCTGTGGCCAGTTGGCTGCTGTTGCCCAGCCCCCAATCCAGGCTGCCAAGGTTGGCAGCTTCACAGCCACGCTGCAAAACTCTGCGCCTTTCCTCCTCAGTTTATTTTTTCCAGATACACAGTTGCTGCTTTTTATTTGGATCACTTTTCTGTGTTATGGTATTTCGGTTGTTTTTCCAATCCCCCCCTCCCCCAACACACACACACATACACACACACACGCACTGCCTTTCCTTCATGGCAGGATTCCTAAGAAGACTAGTTTTTGGAGAGAGTTGCAAGCACATCTGCTCTCTGGCTGCAGCATTCCAAGAGGGCCCTGTCAGGGGGCTCAGGTCTCAGGGAACCAGGACACACTGGCAGTGCAGGCCAGCGGGCAGGGTTCAAAGCCTCTGGAGTGTGAGGCCTGTAGTGGGCACCTCACTGCAGCAGGCAGGGCTGAGCTCAGGGCCCACGGGTGCTGCCAGGGTCCTGGAGCCACAGCTTGCCAACTCCCTGCCCCTGCTGGCTGTGGCTGTTGGTGCTTTCAGCTCCAATCTGTGTATGCCAGACTTGGGGTGAGAGAGAAACCAGGAATCTTCACAAATGCCCTGGCCTTCTTTCTGCTGTTTTTGTGAGTGGGTCTGAGGGGGTGAGTTCCTATGAGTGTGAAGGTGTCAGAGTCACTGTGGATGTACACTTGTGTGTGCTAGAGATAGTGTGGTGGTTGCATGCAGGCTCAAAAGTCAGGTAGCCTGGGTTTGACTTTCCCAGCAAGCTGTATAAACTTGAGCAAGATACTGTGAAATAGACATAGTAACAATGCCTCCATCACAGCACTATTGTGAGGGTTAAATGGGTTGACACATGAAAGAGCTTCCTGGCATATAGTAAGTGCTCAATAAATGTTTTGGCTATTATTATTATTATGTATGGGTGTGTGTGTAATTTTATATATTTGGGATGGCGCTTCTTGGACTTTGGAGTGTAACAATCCCTGGAAAGCTTGTTAAAAATGTTGGTTTCTGGGTTTCACCCACAGAAATTCTGATTCAATAGGTCTGATTCAGCAGACTCAGGAATTTATACTTAATCCAGAGGCCCTGTGGTCCCAATGCACAGGCTTAGGTCTGATTTGGAGTTGTTTGAGGTGTTGGAGTGAGTAGAATCTTGGGATAAGCTGATGTATATGTGGCAGAGAATGGCAACCAGGGCTGGGAAGGACTAGATTATTTCCTAGGCTCATGGTACATCAGTCAGAACTGCATTGCAAAAGAAGCTGGGGACTGGATGAGGAGTAGACTGGGATGAGGCTGAGAGGTGGGCAGGAGCCATCCCAGGAGAGCCTTGGGGCTCTGGGAAGGAATTAAGTATGTTGGGGCTTTCAGCAGGGATCCACACTGTCCTACTGAGTGCTTTGGGTTGGACTCAGTTGGTTTACAAGCCCAGGCCACAGCACTTGGCAAGAAGAGCATAAAACTGCAATTATCCTAAGGCCAGAGTGGCAGAAGGGTCTGTGCCCTGAAAGCAGAGGAAGAAGCAGAATCTGGAGGAAAAGAGAAGCCACAGATTGAGCAGCTGTGCCAACCCTTCCTTCCTCAGGCTGGGCATCCGAGCTGCTGGCAGAGCATCTGAATCAGGGCCTGGGCTCAGATCCCCTCACCCATGAGCCAGGCTGCACCAGACCCGCAGATTAGGATTGGGCTCTGTAAACTCACGGCCCCAGTGTTTGTAATCTCTTGATTTGTTTTTCTCTGCTTTCTTTTTGTGAAGATATTTCAGAAAAATTCTAACTTTGTTTTGACTCAGCTGAGAAAGGAAAGTAGGAGCCCTGGTTGCACAGTGGTTAAGTACTCAGCTGCTAACCAAAAATTCAGCAGTTCAAACCCACTAGTCACTCAGTGGGAGAAAGAAGAGGCCATCTGCTTCCATAAAGATTATAGCCTTGGAAACCCTATGGGGCAGTTCTACTCTGTCCTATAGGATCGCAAGGAGTCAGAATCAACGGCACCTAATAATGAGTAAAGAAGGAGGGGGGCTGTGCTGGGGCTGGAGAGAGGGCTGGTGGCCTGCAGTGGGCTCATGAGTAGATGAATTTCCCAGGAGTAGGTCCCCCCTTCCACACACACACATCGCTCCTTCCAGGCAGTGAATTTGATGTTTATATGAGGGGTTAGTGTGTATGTATAATGTCTATGTGTGGGTCTGAAGATGTGTAACACATGTGAGTGTTGTATGCATGTGTATTCATCCAGTTCACTTAATTGAAAAAAATTCCTGAGTGTGTACTATGTGCCAGACACTGTTTCAGGAGCCAAGATACATCTGTGAACAAAATGAAGATCCTTGCCCTTGGGGAGCTTATAGTCTGTGGGGAGACTTGTGCGTCCGGAGGGGACAGATACGCCTTGTATGTATGAGTCTGTTGTACACACATATGTGAAGAATGAAGAATAATGACATGTGAGCACACAGACAGTTCCTAGGTTAGGAACCATCATTTTCTAGACATGTGATCTTGGACAGATTAACATTTTGGAGCCTGTTTCCTTTAAAATGTGAAAATAAGCTCTTTCTCTTACAATTCTTATAAAACTAAATAGAAAAATATTTGGAAAGTTCCAAGCATAGTACCTGGTATATAACAGTTGCCAAATGATATATTTTTTTTTTTCTTCATGTCTCCTCTGGAGTTGGAGGAGATATCTCTATGTGTATATATCAAATATGCATGTGTGTGTGTACCTGGGCGAGGTGTCTGTGTGTGTCTGGACATGGGGATTCTTCCTGAGTGAGACCCTCCCTCTTGCATCCTTGTGGAGAGATCTAAGGTCTGATTCAGGTGATGGTATTGCCTGAAAAGTTATCCTTCTAAGCAGTTATGTCCACTAATAAAGAGGGGAGAGAAAGGTCATGAAATACAGACTCCTGTTTGTTGACCAGTTGAACGTTGGTGAGGTCTAGCGTGGGTCCTTCCACTTCAGTGTGACTGTTTTTACAAGGCTGTTTTCTGTACACACAAAGAACACTTGGCCACCCCATTGTTGACATATAAGGAGCTCTTGTGGCACAGTGGTTAATGTGCATTAGGCTGCTAACCAAAGGTCAGCATTTCGAACCCACTAGCCACTCTGCAGAAGAAAGATGAAGAGTCTGCTTCCATAAAGATTTATAGCCTTGGAAACCCCATGGGGGTTGCTGTGAGTTTGAATCCACTTGATGGCAGTGGGTTTTGTTTTGTTGACATACACTTGCAACCACTTGCACCTTCTTTTCCCAGCTCCAGGAGTCCCTGGGTATACTGCTATCTTCTGAGGCCTCCCCTCCCCCACTGATTCCCAGGACCTTTTTAGAAATAGATCTAGACTATTCACTTGCCCCCAACAGGCAACTATGGGAGCAGGAATGTATTATTAGGTAATCTGCTTGGGACTCCCAAGACCCTTGCTTTCTCCCACAGAGGAAGGCGAGATTTGAGTCAAGTCCCTGCACTTCTCCCTCTGGACTGTCTCCAAGGAGAGCTCATTGATTCACATGGCTTTGGCTACCTCCTCTATCTTCAAGCCCAGCATCCCTTCTCAGCACCATCTCTGTGTCCACAGGAAGTGAGACTCAATGTGTCTGAAGCCATATCTGTCTTCTTACCCCCAAACCGGTGCCCTCTCGTTCTGATTAATGATCCTCATATTCTAGTCACTCCAGCTTGCAGTGTGGAGTCATACCTCACCTCTCCCTCTGCTTCATTTCCCATAGTTAATCAGTTACCAAATCGTTTCAAATTATTTCCTTAATCTTTTCTTACCCTCATGCCTGCTGCCATCACCCTCCAATCAGGCTGTCATTGACTCCCACCTGGAATATTGCCAAAGTCGCCCTCTTGGCCCGCCAGCCTCCAGCAGCCTCACTTCTCAACCAGCAAGCCCATCTTTCCAAAGCTCCGCCATGTGCTCCTTGCCTCCCTCGACCACTGCCCCCAGCACCTTCTCCTCTCCTCCACAGATTCTCTGCTCCAGCCTAGCGAGTCCCTTAGTGTTCCCAGCACATGCCTGCTATCTTTCCTGGAGTTGTTTACCTTCCAGAATATATTCCCCCATTCCAGCCTTTTACCTAAATTCTAGTCATCCTTAACACTAACTGAAGGTTTTGAAATATGATGGGAGAAGGTGGGAAAAGTGGGAAGAAGGGACCATTAGTTGCTGGTAGTTTGCTAGAGATAGAGAACTTAATTCACCCTTGGGGCAGACTTTTGATTGTTTTAGGGAAATAAACACAACCTGGATGTGTAGTCACTGTCAGCCTAAATGCAGATGTTAACTGCTCTGGTTCAGCACTGTAAACAGCCATGTCATGGGAGGCAGGGTCTGCCTTTCCTTTGTTATTTTTCCCCTTTCTTTGTCTTCCCTAAGGTTTTGGGAGAGGCATTGTGGTGGAATGGAGCCTGAACTAGTAGTCCCTGTGGAGGTGGCTATTTTGAGCTGAAGTTTGGAGCACTGCTTGCAAGAGATAGCAAGCAGAGACTAGCAGGCTTCTTGATGAGCATTGGAGAGCCCTGGCATTGTTGCTTTGGGACCCACACGGCATATCTTGACATGAAACTGTGGGAAAGGACACTCTGCCCACCTCTGCACAGAACCCAAGTTCTCTCTAGAATCCTAGGAGCAGCCATGGATACTGGGGACCTTCAAGGAGTATCCTCACAAAAGGCTCCTTCTGTAGACCTCCACAAACCCTTCATGGTATCTGGAGGGGACAGACAGGTTTGACATCTCATTTTCTAAACTTGCCCCCGGAAATATTTTGGGGAAAAATTATAGGAGGTGGGGCTCACTGCCATTATTGTAACTCATTGTTAATGTGTCAACGAATCACTTATTCCCTGTTGCTGTTGTTAATTGCAGTTGAGTCAGCTCTGCCTCACAGCATCTTTATGTGTAACAGAACTGAATGTTGCTTGGTCCTGCACCATTTTCATGAAGGTTGGAAAATTTGAGTCCATCGTTGCAGCTATTGTGTCAATCCAGCTCGTTGAGGATTTTCCTCATTTTCACTGACCCTCTACGTTTTAAAACATAATGTGCTTTTCTAGTGTTTAATCTTACCTGATGACATGTCCAAAGTAAGCAAGACAGAGTCTTACTATCCTCACTTCTCAGTAGCATTCTGGTTAGATTTTCAGGCAGGTGAGAACTATATCCTACTTCCGTAGTGATACTGCCTCGGAAACCCAAGGAGGGGTCGCTATGAGTCGGGTTTGACTGGACGGCAAACAACAACAACCACCACCACCTCTGGGTGCCAGGATGACAGAGATTTCATTTTCTTCTTTATATTTTATGGAACTTTCCAGACTTTCCTCTATACGCATTTATAATTAGGGGAAAAAAATACAGGAATAAAGAATATTTTATCTTTCCTTTCCCTTCAAGGCCCAGTGGAAGCCTCTACACTGCCTAAGGCCACCGTGGTTTCTTCCTTGGCTGACCTCCTACAGCAACTCTTGGGCAACTCAGTGTGTGATTACCCAAAAAGTAAGATAAGCATGGGCTTACTTGTGCTTACTTACTAGTCTGTAGTGAACAATTTCACATTTTTTCACCATATCAAAGATTTTGCTTCTAGGTATGTCTGGCATCTGTCTCTCTCCCAACCCCACAGCACCTTCTGACAGAATCAAAGTCTCTTTTCAAATTCACACTGTCTAACAGGGACAGAGTATCCAGTAAGCAAGGTAATCAAGTGCTTGTTTGTGCTTACTGATCTGTAGTGAGCAGTTTCACCTGTTTTTCACTAGCTCATCACCATATGAAACTGTTAGTAAGCACAAGTAAGCCCTTGCTTACCTTGTTTTTGGGTAATCCGCCCTTGGGTGTAGTGCTTGACACACAGTTGGTGCCAAGTCTGTTTATTCATTGTTTTCGGTACCTGAGCCAGCTCTGCAAGCTCCTTCAGGAGAAGGAGCACAGGTCCTCTACTCAGCCCCGCCCCCTCCACCCACTCTGCTCTTCTTGGGACAACCCCAGCCTGCTCCCACCCCCCGCCTTTCCACTTGCTGTTCCCTCCGTCCCTTCCTCTGTTCCCACCTTCCCCAGCTTCTTGGCTCACTCCGTATCTCCTTCATTTTTTAAAAGTTTTGTTTAGAGTTTGTCTATATACTATTCTTTTTTTAAAAAATATATAATTTTTTAATTTTGTTTTAAATTGCTCTAAAAATACAGATAACATGACATTTGCTATCACCTTCACCTTTGACTCAATGTCACTTCTCAGTGAGGCTTTCCCTGACCAGGCTATTTAAAATTGTAACCCCTTCCTCAAGACTCTTTCCTCCTCCATTTTTTCCCCTATGACATATATCACCACCTGCCATGCTATGTATTTTACTTTATTTTGCTTATTATCTATTTTCTTACACTACTATGTAAGCTCTATGAGGTAAGGAATTTTGTCTATTTTGTTATCTGCTGTATCCTCACCACCTACTGTGTGTCTGGCATAGAGAAGGTGCTCAGTGAATATTTGCTGAATGTGTGAATACATTTTATAATAACAATAGCTACCAGATACTATGGTAACTGCTTCTAGTAATTCACTCATTCAGTTTTCACAGTGCCATGAGGTAGTAACAGTATTATCTCTCTTTTAAAAGTATTAGTATTATTAGTCCAAACCCACCCAGAGGTGGTTTGGAATACAGGCCTGGTGATCTGCTTCCAAAAGGTCACAGCCTTGATATCCTATGGAGCAGTTCCATTACGTATACACAGGGCCACAATGAGTCAGATCCACCTTGACAACATCTAATAACAGCAACAACAACAGTATTGTCTCTATCTCAAAGAGGAGGAAAGTAAAGCTCAGGGAGGTTAGGTAACACAGCTGAAGCCACATTGCTTCTGAGTGGCAGCCTGGGATCGGAATGTAGATGCTTCTGACTTCAGGGGCCAAGAGCTTTCCATTTCAGCAGGTCTCCTCTCTCTATTCATCTGCGATATGCAGATGACACAGCCTTGTTGCTGAAAGTGAAGATGACTTGAAGCACTTACTGATGAAGATCAAAGACTACAGTCTTCAGTATGGATTACACTTCAACAAAAAGAAAACAAAAATCCTCACAACTGGACAAATAAGCAACATCGCAAAAAAAGGAGAAAAGATTGAGATTGTCAGGGGTTTCATTTTACTTGGATCCACAATCAACACCCACAGAAGCAGCAGTCAGATGTGCAGATCAGCTGCAAAAGACCTCTTTAAAGTGTTAAGAAGCAAAGATGTCACTTTGAAGACTAAGGTGCACCTGACCTATACCATAGTATTTTCAATTCCTCATATGCATGGAAAGCTGGACAATGAATAAGGAAGACTAAAGGACAGTTGATGCCTTTGAATTGTACTGGTGAAGAATCATGAAAATACCATGGACTGCCAGAAGAACAAACAAATCTGTCCTGGAAGAAGTGCAGCTGGAATGCTCCTGGAAAGTGAGAATGGCCAGACTTCGTCTTACGTACTTTGGTCATGTTGTCAGAAGAGACCAGTCCCTGGAGAAGGATATCATGCTTGGTAAAGTAGAGGGTCAGTGAAAAAAGGGGAAGACCCTCAATGCGATGCATTGACACAGTGGCTGCAATGATGGGCTCGAGTATAGCAAGGATTGTGAGGATGGTATAGGACTGGGTAGTGTTTCATTCTGTGGTGCACGTGTTGCTATAAGCTGGAACAGACTCAATGGCACCTAACAACCACCACCACCACCTCTCTCTATTGAAAGGAGCCCTGATGGCACAAAGGTTAACTGTTCATCTGCTAACCAAAAGACTGGCAGTTTGAACCCACCCAGCAGCTCTGGAGGAGAAAGACCTGGTGACCTGCTTCCATAAAGATTATAGCCAAGAAAATCTTGTAGAGCAGTTCTGCTCTGTCATATGGGTTGCTATAAGTTGGAATCAACTCGAAGGCACCCAGCAACCACCACCACCTCTCTATTGCCTGGATATGTGCCAATCCCTCACAGGCTCTACATCTAGCAGACCTCCAGAGGTTTCTCAAGCTGAGGCTTCTGTCTCCCCTCACCGACTCTCCCATCACATGCCACACAGTTGCTGCAGTAGGACTGGGAGATAGCTGAGGGGTGTCATTTCTCAAAAATGGGCCCCTCTCCCAATCACAGGTCCCTTCTTGCAAAAAGTTTCCCCTCCCCCCTTACTTGTCCCTGTCTCTCAACACTGCCTCTACCCTCCAGCCTAGACATTCTAGGTTACAGTATGCATGAATAAGGCAAGAAGTGCTCCCTCCACCTTTCCTCTTAGCCCCATTTTTCCAAAGAGAGGCTGGATGCCCCCTAAGAACCATGTGAAGGCCAGCAGGGTAGAATGCCAGCAAGAACCCAGATCTAGGTTCAAGTTCTGGATCTGCCAATCATTACCTGTCACGAACTTGGACAAGTTATTTAACTTGTGCATTGAAAGAATGGAGGGAATTATTCTTTCCTGTGGTTTCCTTAATGTTGGGAAATGGAGAACCCATCTCATAGGGCTGCCGTTTGGGTCCATGAGACAATGTGGTTGTCACTTAGCACCATGCCTGGCACATAAGGCTTAATAAATGTTAAGTGCTATTTTTATCAGTCATGGGTGGCTGGGGAACTGGGTAGGGTCTGAAATCAGCTGATAGGATGTCAGGTGAGGTGTGGATTTTAGCCCATCCCTGCTCCAATCACCCACTAAATTCTTTCATAGTTCTTCAGTCCTCAGGGTTTAGAATTTCTTGGTCAAGGTCTTATAGTCATAACTTTTAAAAGGCCTTGATTAGGGCACTTTTCAGAATGCCTCCCTAGTCTGTGCACTGTGTCTCTGCTGGAGGTAATTGTTGCCTTCTCTGCTGGGCTGTACAATTTGAGGAATAATTTGCGCAAGCATCAAATGCCACCATGACCAAGGCATGAAGCATAATTGAGAAGTGGAAACCGTGATTGAGCCTGTGAATCGAGGCCTGATTTGCTATAAATGAGCTGCCACCTTCACATGATGGGACTGTAATCAACCTGAGCCTGTTTCCAAACACCCATTCTCCAAGTCCCAATGGGCCACCAAGTCCTGAATCTGAAGCGTATCAAGATCCCTGCAGAGTCTGTGGCTGGTTCAGACTCTTCAAGGGAGTGTCCCTCAGTGGCTTTGCTTTCTAGTTGCATTGTAACAACTTTCCAGTTGTACTTCATGATTTGGAGGACTCCATCTACCACCACTACTCCACTCCCACTGTTTCACCCAGGAAGATCTAGTTCTATGTTTGCACCTGGAGAGAGAGGAGGGGGAGGGCGAGCCAGACCTTCTTTCTCCCTCATGTGAATGACTGTAAGCAACAAGAGAAGTCATCTCCTGTCCTCACCATGGCCAATGTCTGTTCTGCACATGGGCCCAGAGGTCACCCTCTTGGTACTTCTGAGAAGTTGATGATGACATCTGAGACATGGGAAATAGTTTTCCTTTCTGGTCCTGCATCCCAAGGCCCCCCACTAAGGCACAGTTTAAGTTCTGCCAGCCTCTGTACCATCTGGATTGAGAACAACTCTGGGAATCATATTTGCAGGACCACAAATGCTATTTATTTGCTCTGCAGCTTAAAGACTTAGTGGTGAGGGCAGACTAAGTAAGACTGAGGGAAGATGCCCTATAAGGGAAAAAATATACTGAGCTTGAGCAAAAATACACATTATACAGGTAGTCAGCACCCTGAGAACCCTGGGGAGAGAGCAGGTAGAGTAGGGCCAATGAAGTTCCCAGCTAATTCTCCATTTTAGCTCATTTTTACCCTTCTACAGGCTACACATTTTCTTGGCTACACAGCCCTTGTTTGTATCTCCAGAGAGAAGGGGATGTCTTAAAGAAAGAGCATGAGTTGGGAGGCAGATGACCCAAGTGTGGAAGAAGTCTCGAGAAGCAGAAAATGTGAAATAGTGAAAAGTGTGGGCTTTCGACTCCAAACTTCAGTTCCAATCCTTGTTCTGTCATAGACTATCTGTGAGATGTGCAAATTTTATAACTTTTTGAGTCTAGTATGATTATAAAATGCGGCAGATGCTATCTATCTTGTAAGGTAGTAAAAAATCATTAAAACATGTATAAAGCATAAAAAAGCTGGTTTATCTTAGGTGTGGTGGTGATGTTTGTGTATCAACTTGGCTAGGCCTGGTCAAGTGGCTGGACAGCTGGATGTAGTATTCCCCATGATAAGACTGGTAACCAACTTCATGGTAGAATCTACTGGGAGCAGCTGAGTAGTTAGTTGCCTTTGGGTATGTGGTCTGCTTCCTATATTTAAGCAGAAGCCTTTAGGAGTGGTCTCTAGCCTATGCCTCGCTTGGACCCTGCATGTAATCGTGTCATTTGCTCAGCAGCCTGCTATGCTCTGCCGACCTTGGGACTTAACAGTGGACTTAAGTTAATGGCCTGCCATGTGGTTTAGTAACATTGGGACTGTGCCTTTTGACTTGTCAATCTTGGGGCTTCTCAGCATCAGCAGCCAACAGCTGTCTGAGTGAAGAAACTCCTCTAGCTCCAGTGGGCCAGGAGCAGGAGGCAGAGTTGGACCCCAAGGTTGAGGGGCTTTCACCCAGCCCCTAGAGCTTGGCACTCTGAACTTGGACTTAAAGCCTCCAAATTTTAAGAATAAATTCCTGTTTGTTAAAGCCATTCCATTTGTGGTATATTTCTTGTCAGAGCGGCACTAGGGAACCAGAACATTAGGTATTGAATAAAAGGCACATATTACTTTAATTCCATGACCAGTGTCTTGTACTGTGGTGGCTTGTGTGTTGCTGTGATGCTGGAAACTATGCCACCATTATTTCAAACACCAACAAGATCGTTTATGGTGGACAGATTTCAGTAGAATGTTCAACTCAGATTAGGAAAACAGGTCTGGTGATTCTCTTCTGAAAATTAGCCAACGAGAACCTTATGGATCACGATAGACTACTGTCTGATATAGTGCTGGAAGATGAGCCCCCTAGGTTGGAAGGCATCCAAAACACAGTAGCCTACAATGGACTCGAGCATACCAACGATCATGATGATGGTACACAACTGGCAGTGTTTCATTCAGTCCATTCATGGGGTCAGCAGGAGTTGGAGATGACTCATTTAAAAACATTAGTATCTATAAATTGGGGTTATTTAGTATTATTTAGGTGGTTGTGAAAAGTAGGAAAAAAATATGCCTTTGGCCTGTAACAAGTGTTTCATAAATGATAGTCCTGTCTTTGCCATCTACTATGTGTCTGACCTTGAGCAAAGCTACCTCTGTCTCTGCAAACAGGGAGTATTTCTACTCTACCTCATTCCCATAAGGACTGCAGTGGCAAATGGAAATCATTACACAAGCCTCACTTGTTTCTTGATGTTGTTGGATAAAATCATGCACAACATATTGAAACAGACACTGGATCGGGGGTAGGGCAAGAAAGTATGGTTCTAGTCTTGGGGTGGCCTTTTATTAGCCAGGTGACCTCAGGCAACTCATCAAGTAATCTGACCCTCAGGTGCCCATTCTGCTGGTCATTCAGCAGCTGTGAGAAAACCATAAACGTGAGAAATTATTATTGTTCCTTGTGAGAAAAGGTAAGTCTTTTCATTTTTATAACTTTGGCACCCAGCAGTCCTGGGTGCATGGGGACACTCAATATTTTTGTTTAATGAATTATAAACTGCCCAGAAGTCATTAATCATTAGTAAACTTTTTGCCTACAACTGATAGCTTTTTGTCACAATCTGATTTGCTAGGTCCCTGAGCCTGTGCCCCAAAGTAATTTGTATTCCATGCCAACCCTAACATACTCAGAAATACTATATGGACACAACTAGAAGCAGAAAAGACTGGTACTCAAGGGAGAAGCAGCTTTTCTGTTTATGGCAGACAGTTTTGCAATCCCCCACCACCATTTATGGCTTGGTCACCCCTCCCATAGGTTTGCTATTGCTCCGTGTATCTATTCTACAGGAGTTAGCCCAAGAGCAGGTGGTTGGCAATGCAAAGGCCAGAGCGCATAAGGAGATGACCCTTCATAACTAATAAGTACTTGAGGGATGTCTTACCTGTCTCCTCAAACAGGAAGTGTCAGGTAGAAAACAGCACATAGAAAGGCAGATTAGGACCCTGGCTTCCTGGTACCAGGGGAGAGATCTTGAAATGGAACTTCTTGGTACTGGGAGATATAATGTGCCTCCACCCATACTACGCGGAGCTCTGGTTTCACGGTGCATAAGGCATTTGACTACTAACCAGAAGGTTGGCAGTTCAAACCCACTAGCCACTCTGCAGAAGGAAAATGGGGCAATCTACTTCCATAAAGATTTACCGCCTTGGAAACCCAATGGGGGTCATTATGAGTTGGACTCAACTCAATGGCAGTGAGTTTAGTTTGGTTTTGGTACCCATACTACATAATCCAGAATAGTTACATTCTCTGGTCTCTGAGGGCTTTAGTACGAGGGAGTCTTGTAGAGATTGAGAGAAGGGAGACAGAGAGGGCCAAAGTGCTAATTCACACCTTCAGAATGCGTGCATGGTAATAAATTACCCTGAAAACAGCCAGTGACAAGGATATTTTCTAGCTATATCACATATCAAGTTTTCTTCTCACGGTGTATTTGTCATCATAAGTCATTTTTAATTCCCCACCCCAGCTTTCCCACCTCCTTCCCTTCCCTTCAGGTCTGACTAAAGATAACCTCAGTTGGGTTAGGGGTCCCTCTTCTGCATCACTTTGTAGCCTTCAACTCCCTACAGTGAAATTTCTAGTTTATTCACTTACTCTTCAACACTGAAAGGCAGGACCCTTACCTCATTCAACACTTCATCCCCAGCGCCCAAAACAGTGTATCACACAAAAGATGATGCTCAACAACTATTTATTAAGGGTACCAGCATATGCTTCTAATTACTGGATTTTTTTTTCTTTTCAAAACTTCCCTCTAGATCCTATAATGGCTAAGCAAATAGTCTGTTTTTTTTTTTTTAATATGCAATGGAAAGTATTGGTTTGCTAGACACCATTTTTTTTTTTTTTTTACTGAAACCAGATCATCATACTACTGAATTCTTTCAAGTCACTAAGGAACAGCATTACAGAATAAGATAGTTTTTGAATTCATTTTACAAAATCAGCAAAAAACCTCCAAAATCCTGCAAAACAAACCCACATCAGTCTCATTTATAAACAGCAATTTAAGTTTATTAAATGTAGCAAAATACAAAACTCAATTCTGAAATTACACAAATACAATTTCTACAGAAATAATGCCTCTCACTGCCCCCTTTTCTACTCATGACTCAGGAGCTCAGACAGGGCCCAATGGCCACTTTTCCACCAGCCCTCACAAGAGATGGCTGCCGGCCCTAACCCTCACACTGGCCTCAGCTCTGTCCTGTTGGCCTCATCTGCCAGGGCCTTCTGGTAATGCACTGGCCAGTACTGGGGTTCTTATGGAGCTTGGCCACAAATCCAGAACGTTCATCTTGCTGGTTTCCAGGCTGCTTCAGGGACCCCAAAAGAATTCATACTCCAGTGGACTGATGTGAGACACCCGCCTGTAACTGAGGTATCGCTACTGCATGAAAAATTCCATAACAACCTTCTTGGGGTAATCAAAGAGGAAATGATACTTTGAGGGGATACCCCTAACCGACGCAGTATGTCCCAGACTTGGGTCTCCCTGGTGCTATTACCTTTCATGTAGATAAGGCCCAAGATCAAGAGCCCAAATCTAGGACCATCGCCTCCCAGGTCCTCCTCCTCCTCAAGAGGTTTTAGCCTGTTAATCAGGTTTAAGTGTGGTGCTTGCGGTCAACCTGTTGCAGCTCCAACCCAAACACATACCGCAGATGCTCTGCGGCCCTTGCGATGATCTCGGGTAACAGATCCTTTAAGTCTCCAATCACGTATTTCACCGTCTCGGAGCGTGTGATGGGGCTCTTCTTGTCCTTCACCACCAGAAACTGCACCAACTCGGCCACCGTCCGATACAGAAGGCGGTAGCCCTTGCACCCTGCCAAGGCTTTGGCTGCCAAGGCCTTGCACCTTTCGAAGTGAGGGAGGGCTCCGCAGCTCTTTCCACCCTCACGGCATGAAGGTCCTCCATGGGGCTCTCCTGCATCCTGCAGGACTCGGGTCTCCTGCGAGGAAGTCAGGACTGGGTCTCACCATCATGGCTGCCACTTTTCTACCCCTTGGCCTGAGGGATGGGGATTATTTCCGCTTTCGGGCGCCTGCGACATGTTTTCGGGCAGGCAAGTACAGAACGCGCACACTGGCGGAGAGGTGTGCGCGCTGCTGCGCGAGCCCCGGCGAAGGGGTTGGACAACGGCGAGGGCGGAGGGAGGGGGACTAGCAGAAATGGCAGAAGAGGCTTTGTGGCTGCTGGGGGACGACGCAAAGAGGTCGGAACACCTACCTCAGCGCAGCCGCTGTCCAAGAGCTGCGGTACACCGCCGCGCAGCCTCAATCCGCGCCCGCTCGCCGGGCCACTTCCGGCCAGCTCAGCCAAAATGGCGCTCCTGGTGCCGCGCGGAGCCCCTCCTCTTCCGGCTCCATCCGAGTTGGGGGGCGCGCTCCAGCATCAGTAAGTAGAAGGGGCGGGGACCGGAGAGTACATGAGGGCACACACGAGGGAGGGAGTGCTCCACGCACTACTTGTTAAGCTCGGAAAGCCGGAGTGGGGTAACCGGGGAGTTCCCGTCCAAGGCATGCAGGATGGAGAATATTTCAATGGACAGGGGATAAATGGGTGAATCCTAGCCACGTTTTTTTCAGCAAGTGCTTATTTATAAGCGTATGTATCTAGGATTTTGAGTGCTTTGCTGCGGCTGAAGTGCAGATTGCATGGAGGCGAAGACTGCACAGGCGTTTGGAATACAATGCTATGGAGATTGAATTTATCCTGAACACTGTGAGAAAACACCATAAAAAACAAAACAAAACCCATTGCCATCAGTTGATTCCAACTCACAGTGACACCATATTGTTCTCATGTGCCGTCCATATTGTTGTTATGTGCCGGGTCCAGTCGCCGGACTCATAGTGACCCCTCCTTGGGTTTCCGAGGCAGTATCACTACAGAAGTAGATTGACCCATCTTCCTTCCGAGGAGTGGTTGGTGGGTTTGAATTGCTAGCCTTCTGGTTAGCAGTCAGGTGCCTTAGGCACTAAGCTACCAGAGCTCCTATAGGACAGAGTAAAACTGGCCCATGGGTTTCGTAGGCTGTAGTCTTTACAGGCTGTAGTCTAAAAAGCCAGGAACTGGGACAGAAGAGCAGTCAGTCCCAGGGTTACAGGTGAGGAGAGACAACTCAGGGACGCCAGGAGAAGCAAGCAGGAAGAGCAGGAGGAAGGGTATTAAAAGCCAGGAAGCCAGAGAGAAGAGCAGTCAGCCAAGGGATTAGGTGAGGAGAGGCAGCTCAGGCCCGCCCAGAGCAGCAGGCCGGAAGAGCAGAAGAAAGGGGATAAAAAGCCAGGAACCCGGACAGCGGAGCAGTCAGCCCCAGGGACAACACAGGGACGCACAAAACAGCAGGTCAGAAGAGCAGGAGAAAGAGAATTAAAAACCAGGAAGCCAGATGGGGTACAGTCAGCCACAGGGACCCAGTTGGGGGTGATACGAGGGGTCTCCAACAGCAAGACAAACTTGTCTGTCGGTTTGTCCTACTGTGGTGACATGTAGACTTGAGTTTTGAGGCTGA
>NW_006921619.1:7103705-7108782 GCF_000298275.1 Orycteropus afer afer
GCCCAACCTTCCTTCCGAGGAGTGGCTGGTGGGTGTGAACCGCCAGCCGTCTGGTTAGCAGGCAAGTGTCTTAGCCACTATGCTACCAGAGCTCCCACCACTTAATATAGGACCTTATTATGTGCTAGGCTTTGTTCTAAGCACTTCTCAAATGTTATTTCAGTTAGTGCTCGTTAAGTTCAGTATTATTGTCATCATCTCCATTTTATAGATGACTGTGTGTTTGCTGTGGCATTTACTATTTACTAACTCTGCAATCTGGGGCAGGTTAACTAAACTCCCTTCAGTTGCCTTAGCAGTAAAATGAGAATAGAAGTAGCAGGATTATGGAGATAAGATAGAGTAATGCATTTAACACATTGCTTGGCACATAGTGTTCAGTGAACGTTAGCTATTATTTGTCACATATTTTTGATGTGCTAATATTGTGCTCAGTATTTTATGTCTTTTTAAAATTTATGTTGTTGTTGAGAATATACAGAACAAAACATATACCAATTCAACAGTGTCTACCTGTACAATTCAGTGACATTGATCACATTCTTCCGGTGGTACACCATTCTCACCCTCCTTTTCTGTTGTTCCTTCTCCATTAACATAAACTTATTGCCCACTAAGGTTCCTATCTAATCTTTCAAGTTGCTTTTGTCCATTTGATATCATATAGATAGTTCTTAAAAGAGCATAATACTTAAGGCAGACTGTAATTATTGTGATTTGGGTGCAAATTTACAAAGAAAATTCATTTTACACTCAACAGTTCGTATGCATTTTGTTTCCCGGCACAATTACAATCCCCGTAATAAATAGCTCTCCTCCCATCTCCTCCCTGTGATCACCCCTTCCCTGTATCCCTTCACTTATATAAAAAGCAAGAAAAGGCAAAAGTAAGAGACCAAAGTTTATTAATGGTTACTGGGGGTAGGAGGGAGGGGAAAATGGGGGGTTATTGCTTATGGAGTACTGAGTTTAGGTTTACAGTGACGGAAACATAGCACTGATTAAGGATAGACTTGCAGAGCAGATTATTGTTAAATCCTGATAATAAGTTGTACACCTGTAAAAAGTTGAACTGGCAAAAGTTGTGTCCTTCCTTCTTGGGAGCTCTGGTGGCATAGTACCTAAGGCATTTGGCTGCTAACCAGAAGGCTGGCGGTTCAAACCCACTAGCCATTCCTTGGAAGGAAGGTTGGGCAATCTACTTCCATAGTGATACTGCCTCGGAAACCCAAGGAGAGGTTGCTATGAGTCGGATCCAACTCAGCGGCAATGCGTTTGGCATCTTTGATGTCCTTCTTACCTATGCATTCCTGTCTGTCTAGCTTTTCCCCTATGCAGCTGCTGCCCTTCTCATCTCTCAGGATTGACTTCTAATGGGTGCATCTCCCTAGGAGTAGATGTTCAGCTTCTAAGCCTTTCTATTGTTTGACTGAGAGCTAACCTATGGGAGTGATTCCAATTCTAGGCCCGAAGGGTAACCTAGTGCCATAGTCTCGGAGGTTTCACCAGTTTCGACCAGACCAGTAATTCTGCTTTCTATTAGAATTACTTTTGTGTTTATCTTTTCCAACCAAAATCAAACATCCTAAATCTAGGGTTAATGTCTTTTAACTCTCTTGAAGGGCCCTTCACACTCAATACATGATTGCCAATAGGTAAATGATGGAAGCCTTTCTTTTTTCCATAGCAAATAATGGTTATTTATTTTAAGTAAAAGTCTGATAACATTAGACTTCTCTATGAGTATGCAGATGAAAGGACCTAAATGTGAAATCTTTATTTGAAAAACTTCTGAAAATCTGTGCCCACTTATGTGACTTGCAGAAACTGAAAGGGTGTGAATGGAGCAAAGGGTAATTTTTTTATGATCTAACTGGAGGCTGTTATTAGTTCCCATTGTGCCAAATATTTTATGTACAATATAATTTAGTCCTCAGAAATCTCTATGAGGAAGGTATTAGCATTCCTGTTTTATCAATGGGAAAACAGCCACAGAGAAGTTAAATCAACTCCCCCAAACCACCCATCTGTTAGGTGCTAGATGGGAAACAAGAACCCAGATCCGCCTATTCTGAAATGTGTGCTCAGGAACACCTTGTTACCTGTTTTCCCTGAAGGTAGAGACAGCCACCCCTACCTAAAAGGACAATGTTAGGAAGTAAATAGTTCCCTTTCATATTGTTCTCATGTCAAGCACTGCCAATGAATATCTGGGAGATAAACGTTGAATGAAAGAATTTTGAGGAACAAATTAGTAGTCCTATGGCTGGATTTTAAAAGACAAATGAACATTATACTACCCATCAAAAATCCCAAAACTACTGATAGGACAAAATGGATAAATCTTGTAGACTTGTTATGCTGAGTGAGTGAAGAAAGCTACAAAAGAGTTCATACAATGTGATTCAATTTATCTGATGTTCAAGATAGGTTAAATTAATCTACAGTGATAGAAATTAGAACGGTAGAGGCCTAGGGGAGGGGAGGGAGAGTTTCATTGCATATCACATGCAGGAACATTCTGGGGGGTGGAAATGCTCTGAATCTTGATGTAGGTTTAGATATGTTGTTGTTGTTATTGTTGTTAGGCCCTGTTGAGTTGTCTTTGACTAATAGTGACCCTATGACAGCAGAACAAAACACTGCCCGATCCTGTGCCAGCCCCACAATCCTTGCTATACCTGAGCCCATCATTGTAGCCACTATGCCAATCCATCTTGCTGAGGGCTTTCCCCTTTTTCATTGACCCTCCACTCTACCAAGTATGATATCCTTCTCCAGGGAATGGTCCCTTCTGACAACATGACCAAAGACAGTGAGACAAAGTCTGGCCATTCTTGCTTCTAAGGAGCAGTCTGGCTGCACTTCTTCCTGGACAGATTTGTTAGTTCTTTTAGCAGTCCATGGTACTTTCAGCATTCTTCGCTAACACAACTCAAAAGCATCAACTCTTCTTCAGTCTTCATTAATCATTGTCCAGCTCTCACATGCATATGCAACACAATGCAGTGCACTGCTGTGGAGTTGGATCTAACTCATAACCACCCCTCCTTGGGTTTCCGAGGCAGTATCACTACGGAAGTAGATTGCCCAACCTTCCTTTCGAGGAGTGGCTGGTGGGTTTGAGCCTCCAGCCTTCTGGTTAGCAGTCAAATGCCTTAGGCACTACACCACTAGAGCTCCTCACATGCATATGAGGCAATTGAAAATACCATGGCCTGTGTCAGCAGTACCTTAGTCTTCAAGAAGATATCTTTGCTCTTCAACTCCTGAAAAAGGTCTTTTGCAGCAGATTTGCCCAAAGCAATGCTGCACGTCATCTGATGTCTTGACTGCTGCTTCCATTGGTGCTGATTGTAGAACCAAATAATATGAATGCTTTGACAACTTCAATCTTTTCTCCATTTATTATGATGCAGTTTACTGGTAGAGTTGTGAGGATTTTTGTTTTCTTTATATTGAGGTATAATCCATACTGCAGACTGTACTCTTCAGTCTTCATCAGTAAGTGCTTCAAGTCATCCTCACTTTCAGCAAGCAAAGTTATGTCGTCAGCATATCACAGGTTGTTAATGAATCTTCTTCCAATCCTGCTGCCACGTTCCTCTTCATATAGTCCAGCTTCTCAGATTATTTCCTCAGCCTACAGATTAAATAAGAATGGTGAAAGGATACATCCCTGATGCACTCCCTTCCTGAATTTAAACCATGCAGTATCTCCTTGTTCTGTTCGAATGACAGCCTCCTGGTCTATCTACAGGCTCCTCATGAGTACAATTAAGTGTTCTGGAATTCCCATTTTTGTCAATGTTATCCATAATTTGTTATGATTCACACAATTGAATGCTTTTGCATAGTCAATAAAACACAAGTAAACATCTTTCTGGTATTCTTTGCTTTGAGCCAAGATCCATCTGACATCAGCAATGATATCCCTTGTTCCACGTCCTCTTCTGAATCCAGCTTGCACCTCTGGAAGTTCTTTGTCATTATACTGCTACAACCATTTTTGAATGATCTTCAGTAAGATTTTACATGTGTGTGATACTCATGATATTGTTCGATAATTTCCACATTCTGTGGGATCACCTTTCTTTGGAATGGGTACAAATACGGATCTCTTCCAGTCCATTGGTATGATGGTTCAGTTTGTGTGTCAACTTAGCTGGGCCTGGTTGAGTGGCTGGGCAGCTGGATGAAGTATTCCCCATGATGAGACTGGTAATCAACTCCATGGTGGAATCTACTGTGAGCAGCTGAGTAGCTGCCTTTGGGCATGTGGTCTGCTTCCTGTATATAAGGAAAAGCTTTGAGAATGGTCTCTAGCCTTAGGCATGCTTAGATCCTGCATGTAGCCGTGTCATTGCTCAGCAGCCTGCTATGCTCTGCTGACCTTGGGACTTACAGTGGACTTAAGTTAATGGCCTGCCATGTGGTAACATCAGGACTGTGCCTTTTTACTTGTCAACCTTGGGGCCTCTCAGCCTCAGCAGCCAACAGCTGAGTGAAGAAACGCCTCTATCTCCAGTGGACTGGGAGCAGAAGGCAGAGCTGGACCCCAAGGTTGAGGGGCTTTCACCCAGCCCCTAGAGCTTGGCACTTTGAACCTGGACTTAAAGCCTCCAATTGTAAGAATAAACTCCTGTTTGTTAAGGCCATCCCATTTGTGGTATATTTCCTGTCAGAGTGGCACTAGGTAACCAGAACAGTTGGTCAAGTAGCTGTCTTCCAAATCTCTTGGCATAGCCGAGAAAGTGCCTCCAGTGGAGCAGCCATTTGTTGAAACATCTCAATGGGTATTCCATCAATTCCTGGAGCCTTGTTTTTCACTACTTCCTTCAGTGCAGCTTCAACGTCTTCCTTCAGTACCATTGGTTCTTGATCATATGCCACCTCCTGAAATGGATGAACATCGATCGGTTCTTTTTGGTACAGTGCCTCTGTGTATTCCTTCCATCTTCTTCTGATGTTTCCTGCATCATTCAATATATTGCCCATAGAATCTTTCAGTATTGCAACTCAAGGCTTAAATTTTTTCCTCAGTTCTTTCAGCTTGAGAAATGCTGAGCATGTTCTT
>NW_006921619.1:7108957-7132071 GCF_000298275.1 Orycteropus afer afer
AGTTCCTCTGGTTTTCAGTCATTGGTGTTCAATGCATCAAATCTATTCTTTAGATGGTCTCTAAATTCAGAGGGATGTATTCAAAGTCATATTTTGGCTCTTGTGGAGTTGTTTTAATTGTCTTCAACTTGAACTTGCATATGAGTAGTTGATGGTCTATTCCACAATCAGCTTATGGCCTTATTTAGCTGAAGATATAGAGCTTTTCCATGGCCTCTTGCCTATACATGTAGTCAATCTGATCCCTGTGTACTCCATCTGGCAAAGTCCACATGTATAGCTGCCATTTGTGTTGTTGAAAAAAGGTATTTATGATGAATATATCGTTGGTCTTGCAAAATTCTACCATGCAATCTCCAGCATCATTTCCATCACCAGGGCCAAATTTCCCAACTACTGGTGATTTTTCTTTGTTTCCAACTTTTGCATTCTACTCACCAGTAATAATTATCACATCTTGATTGTATGTTCAGTCAATTTCAAACTGCAGAAGTTGGTAAAAATCTTCAGTTTCCTCATCTTTGGCTTTGGTGGTTAGTATGTAAATTTGAATAATAGAAGTATTAACTGGCCTTCCTTGTAGGTGTATGGATATTGTCCTATCACTGACAACGTTGTACTTCAGGATAGATCTTGAAACATCCTTTGTGATGATGAATACCACACTGTTCCTCTTCAATTTGTCATTCCCAACATAGTAGATCACATGGTTGTCTGATTCAAAATGGCCAAAACTGGTCCATTTAAACTCACTGATGCCTAGGATATCGATCTTTATGCGTCCCATTTCATTTTTGACAACTTCCAATTTTCCTAGATTCATCCTTCATACATTCTATATTCTAATTATTAATGGATGTTTGCAGTTGTTTCTTTTCATTTTGAGTAATGCCACATCAGCAAATGTTGTTGTTATGTGCCATTGAGTTGGACCCAACTTATAGCAACCCCTCCTTGGGTTTCTGAGGCAGTATCACTACGGAAGTAGATTGCTCAATCTTCCTTCCGAGGAGTGGGAGGTCCTAAAAGCTCTACTTTATTCATATCATTAAGGCCAGCTCTACTCAGATGAGGCAGCTCTTTCCCACTCGTATCTTGAGTGCCTTCCAACCTGAGGGGCTCATCTTCTGGTGCTGTATCAGACAATATTTCAAGGCTATTCATAAAGTTGTCCAGTAATATATCAGACAGTGTTTCACTGCTATTCATAAGGTTTTTACTGGCCAATTCTTTGAGAAGTGGATGGCCTCTTCCTTCTTCCGAGTCTGTCTCAATCTGGAAGCTCCGTTGAAACCTGTCCACCATAGGCAACCCTGCTTGTGTTTGAAACACTGGTGGCACTCCCTCCAGCTTCACAGCAACACGGAAGCCACCACAGTATAATAAACTGAAAGATCAGTTTGTCTCCCTTAGCTTCCTGCCTGGGGGCTCTCCCTCTTACCTGTTCTGGCTGTCTGCCCTGGCTGCCACTTCCTGCATTTGTCAAAATTTATCAAACTGTTCTGGTGGCATAGTGCCTAAGGTACTTGACTGCTAACCAGAAGGCTGGTGGTTCAAACCCACCAGTCACTCCTCAGAAGGAAGGTTGGGCAATCTACTTCTGTAGTGATACTGCCTTGGCAACCCAAGGAGGGATCGCTATAAGGTGGGTCTAACTTGATGACAGTGAGTTTGGTTTGGTTTTTGTACAGTTAATATCAATATACATTTGTGAAAATTTATCAGACTATACTCTTAATATCAATGCAGTTCACTGTATATAAATTTTACCTTGAAATTATAAAAGTGAAAAATATTTTTAAAAATCAAATGAACAGATCTTTAGATATGGGCTCTGGTGGGGAGTTTGATGTATATGAATGGACTTTGCTTTACTGCTTGCCAATCACGAAATGCTATAATGTTGATACTAACAAACGAAAAAAAAACATTGCCATCAAGTCAATTCTGACTCACAGTGACCCAATGGGACAGAGGCTTTCCAAGGCTATAATCTTTATGATGGAAGCAGCAACCTTTCAGCTAGCAGCTGAACACTCAACAACTGTGCCACCAGGGATCCTGTGTTGATAGTGAAAAAAAAAAAAGAAAAGAAAAAACCAAATTCACTGCCATGGAGTCAAATCTGACTCATAGCAACCCCTCCTTGGGTTTCTGAGGCATATGTCTATGGAAGTAGATTAACCAGTCTTCCTTCCGAGGAGTGGCTGGTGGATATGAACTGCCAGCCTTGTTGATAGTAGGGGGGACCTAAATAATTATTTTTCAAGTACTGATTGTGCATACAATGTGCTAGATAGGTAGACTTTTAAAACAATCCTTATCTAAGCTATTAGAAGAGGGCAGTGTATTTCTCCTTGGTAGGGGGATGGCAAGACAAATACCTTGACAACTATTAGATTGAAACCTTCCTAGGGAGCCTTTGCAGCCTAGACCAGAGTTTTTGATAGCCCACACCACTTAGTACAGTTCATTAAGTAGAAGAGGATAAGGGAGTTACACTGGCAATGCAGAATTATAGGATGAATTACCCTGGAAATGTCCACAGCCCTGTGGCTGTGTAGAAAAGGCATCTCCTAGGATAATAGAGCCAGGTCATAAGACCCAAACTCTGAGGACCCTTCTCTACTCAATGCATCTGTGACCCTGCACAGGACACTTGACCTCTCTAGGCCACTGTGTCCTCATCTTCAGACCTGACAACCCTTGCTTTGCTGTCCCCACGGGGTTATTTTGAAGTTCAAATAAGATTATAAATGTAAACTTGCTTTTAAAGTGCTCCATCATTAAGAAACAAATATTCTGTATAAAATGTTACAGACTTTCTTTAAAGAGAAGTGGTAGAAAAATTCCAGTAATGAGTGTGATTGGCCTCTCATGCAGACATTTTGGAATGAGTTTACACATTCTTCGTTGAAGAAACCGTCTGGCCAAAAAAGATTAAATAAAGAAATGTCAAGTACTGACACTCCATCCAGAGGCCAGTGAATGCTTTGGTGGGGTGCCAGGGTTATCTTGTTGGATTCCTTCTAAACTTGGCAACAGAATCCTTCAAACTCTTTTGAGTGCCTTCTTCATGCAGGTGCTAAGTAACATCTCACCCCAGATCTATATGAGCGGACCCCAAACCGCATGGGTGCTTCCCTCTTCTCTATTTCTCCAGACAGTCTTGACAGCCATGCAGCTGATCTGGCTCAAAGAAGGGATCAGAGGAAGGGCTTTGTCTTGTATCCCTGGGCTGGGGGGACAAAGTGGGTGCCCAGTTTTGTCACAGCAGAATGGGCAGAGCCTGAGGCCTTGAGCCCTGTTTGTATGGCAGGGAGTGAGGCAGGATGGGCAGGCGAATGATTCGATCTGACTTGGGTAATGAAAATTGTTTGTTACTGTTTGAAGAGTAATTGTGTAAGCAACAGTGTACTTCTGTGTTTGGCTCCCTGTGACTCACCAGTGTCTGTAACATAACACCAAACCCAGAGGAGGAGCAGACGCTGGCCAGCGGGGGGAGGGGAGAGTTGCGTGTGTTGGGGGGGAGGGGGGGAAGTTGAGTCCCCTACTCATTCGCCCCTTTCTCGCTCCTTCACGGTCCCACCCCCTCTCCAAACCTCGAAGGAGAGTTGGCGAGAAGGCATTTGCCACCTGGACACAATGAGGCCCAGTGCGAGGGGCAGGCGCGAGGCTGGCTGGGAGCCAGCGCCCTGGTCTGAATGGTTGTCGCCAAGGGGCTGCCAACAGCCCATCGCAGTCCTCAGAGGCCGGGCTAGGGCGGCCCCCCGCCCCCGCCCCTCCTGGGCACCGCCGCGGGCCGTGATCAGAATGTGGGGACACAGGGGCTTTGAGCAACTAACAGAGCCCTTTCCCTCTGCTGGCCGCCAGTTCATTTGGATTAGAGCGGGCTCTCCGGAGCCCCTTTGTTGGCTGCTTGTTATTCCGCACGCACGGAGCACTGTGCATTCATCTTTATTAGTTCTAATTGCTTCCCCATTCTAATGGGATCTTGATATTCCCATACAATTGAAAGGAAATGTATTCATTAAAATAATTCTTCTCCTAACTGCCGCTTCAAGCTGCTCCTCTAAGTGACATTGTCTCTCTAGCTACAGCCTGCTGAGGCCTCTTATTAAGACTCTAGTCAAAAGCCAACTTTGGGCAGCAAACTTTCTTTGCAGGAGTTTCCAGACACTGAAGAGAGGGCGCTTTTTAATCGGCTCACACACAGAAGTTGGAGGGCAGCTGGTGTAATTGGGGGTGCTGCTCTGGGTGGGGGGGAGAGAAGGGCTCGCCTCCAGCTCTGCTTGGGTAACAATGACCCCTTTCTGTACACCAACAGGCTAATTTGGGGAATGCTTTCCCCCTTGTCATCTGTGTGAAACTTTTTGTTTATGCTACAAGCAGTTACTGGGCGTGTTCTGAGTGCAAGGCGCTGAGTGAGGTGCTGTGGGAAGTTTGAAGACTGGAGCTCTAGTCTCAAGGTGTTTATGGCCTTGGTGGGTGGCTCCCACTTCCAAGTCCCTTAAAGTTAGACACGGCTGGGAACTCTCTCAAGATTTCAAAAAACTTGATAGGATAGAGAACTTAGAAAAGCAGGCTATTATTTCAGAAATGTGTTAGATTTAATAACCAAAATCTTTCAAGATAAGAGATTCTGGGGGGCAAGGGTGAGGGTGAGAAGCTTCTTTGGGACATTGAGAATCACTGATCTGTTCAGAGAAGATAAACTATTATAAAAAGAATGACGATGTAATAATGTGTGCTTTTCACATGAATGGCATAAATAAATCACTGTGGAAATCTTTTGGAGGAGGCCATGGGTGGTGCAAACCCTTAAGCGTTCAACTATAGCTGAAAGGTTAGTGGTTCATACACACCCAGAGGCTCCTTAGAAGACAAGCCAAGCCTGGCAGTCTGCTTCCAAAAGGTCACAGCCTTTAAATCCCTATGGAGCTGTTCTACTCCAACACACATAGGGTCACGATGAGTTGGCATTGACTCCAGGACAACTAAAGACAACAACAACATAGCAATTTGGAGAGAGATGGAGAGCAAAGTAATATTCATGTGCTGGACACCACACTATTCCTTGAACCTTATTTAATTCTTACAACAGCCCAGTGAGAGAGGCATAATTATTTCCTTTTTTACAAATGAGATCTAAGAGAAGTTAGGTAAGTTGCCCAGTGGCAAGGGTTAGAGTGAGGATTTGAACAACGAACTTCTGATTCCAAAGTGTAAGCTGTTTCACTGCATCATGCTACTTCTCACGTTGTATCTGTCAGGAGCTATCAGAGAAGGTTTAATGTGGAAGGTGGTGTTTGATCCCCTTGAAGCCTTGAGGGATGGTGGGATGTCAACAAGTAGAGAGTGGGCTGCTGCAAGAGGGAAGAGCATGGACAAACACACAGGGTCTGAGAAAACCTGACATATCAGGAAATGACAGGAGACTGAGTGCTGGAGACTGGAGTGGGTGCAAAGGAGCAGTGAGAGACAAACAGAAAGATTTGTGAGGGCTGAACTGTAAAGAGCTTTGCATGTCAGGAGTTTGGACTTTATCCTGTGGGTGCTTCTCCAAGGAGGATACTTGAAACCCTCTGGATAAACACAGCATTTCTTTCAGGAGCATCAGTTTTCCTTGAGGTGAATAATTTTAAACGTCTTCATATTAAAGAGAATTCAGATATATCATGGAGCAGAATGCAAAATTCTCATCAATTTTTAAGAGAAAACAAAAGACTTCAAAGAGAGTTTGGGCTTGCTGGCAGGAGCTTCAGGCGACACTGTTCCCTGGGGAAACTTAAAGCATTTCTTTTGTCTGCTGTTGGGGCACTTCATTGGGAAGGTTTGAGAAGTACTGATTTTAGATAAAATATTTTGATCCTAGGAATGAAATAATTAGCTATATTTCCAGAAGCATGACAGGGGCTTGGAAGGTGCGTTGGGCAGACACTAAGGGCAGGGAAACTAGTTAGGAGGCTGCAGCAATAAACTTCCAGGAGACATTAAGTGGGCTGCTTATCAAAAAACCCAAACCAAACTCACTGCTGTCGAGTTGGATCCGACTCATAGCGACCCCTCCTTGGGTTTCTGAGGCAGTATCACTACAGAAGTAGACTGCCCAATCTCCCTTCCGAGGAGAGGCTGGTGGGTTTGAACTGCCAGCCTTCCAGTTAGCAGTCAAGTACCTTAGGCACTATGCCACCACAGGTGGGAGAAATCCCTGGATGTGCAAACAGTTAACACACTGGGCCTGCTAACAGGACTGTGGGCAGGTCAAGTCCACCCAGAGGTGCCTTGGAAGAAAGTCCTGATGATTCTACTTCTGAAAAACCCTATGCAGCATAGTTCTACTCTGACACCCATGAGGTTGCCATGAGTCAGGGTTAAGTTGACAGCAACCGATTTGAACTTTTTTTTTTGGATTAGGGGTAAGGACTTTTTGGAGAATCTGCTTTATAACCTCCAGGTATATTTTGTGTCTAAGAACCCACCTCTGTTTCCTGGCCCTTTTGCAGCAGGCTGCCTGAGACATGGCCCACCCCCTGCAGCCTCTCCTTTCCTTTAAGAGGCTCAGCCACCAGACTAGGATTGCCTGGAAAGCTGTAGCAGATGCCAAGAGACAACCTGGGCCAGGAATGGAGACTTTACAGAGAACTTTGTCCCCTGACAACTTCACCAACCACACTGCCTGTCAACAATCTTCTGGCCCAGGAAGTCTATTAAATTACTTGCCAAAAGGCAAGTAGCTAGGCCAGTGATTCTCTAGGAGACCCTGCCAGTGGCAGCATCCTGCCTTTATGTATGTGTGTATGTGTGTATGTATGTATGTATGTATGTGTGTGTGTGTGTGTGTGTGTATGTACATATATATATCTATCTCCACCCAAACTCATTGCCTTTGAGTGAATTCAGGCTCATATCAATCCCCATTGGGGTTGATTGCCCCGTCTTCCTTCCACAAAGTGGCTGGTGGGTTTGAATCGCCAACTTTCCAGTTAGTAGTCAAATGCCTTAGGCACTGCACCACCAGAGCTCCTTTGCCTTCTTCATATACTGGTGTGTACTGGTGTGTAATTACACTGTATCCACCTTGGTGGCCAACACTGTGGAGCGAGACTTGAGAGGAGGAAGGAGGGAGTGAGGCATCTCAGTTGCGGAGCAAGGCTGTGCTTCACTTCTCCTTGTCATCAGTAGATGGAGATAGCCCCCCTCAGTTACCTAGAATCCTTTATTCATATAACCAGTTGCCATTGAGTCAATTCCCAGACATGGAAGCCCCATAAGTGTCAAAGTAGAACTATGCTCTATAGGGTTTTCAATGGCTGATTTTTTGGAAGTAGATTGCCAGGACTTTCTTTAGAGGGTCCTCTGGGTGGACTACAACTGCCAACCCTTCAGTTAGCAACTGAATATGTTAACTTTTTATACCACCTAAGTCTGGCGGTTCACACCCACCAGCCACTCCTTGGAAGGAAGGTTGGGCAATCTACTTCCATAGTGATACCGCCTCGGAAACCCAAGGGGGGGTCACTATGAGTTGGGACTGACTCAATGACAGTGAGTTTGGTTTGTTTTTTTTGATGGACTGTATAGCTCCTTTTGAGTGGGGATTTTTTCTTTTTTTTAATGTAGTTTGGAATTTGTCTCTTGAAGCTTACTTTCTTTGAAAGCATTAAAAAACACTTAGTGCTTTATTTCCCTCATTTTAGAATGTAGAAGATTCAGAAAATTTTGACCATCAAAAAGAAAAAAAACAAAAACAAAACTCACCTATAGTTCCACCACCCAGGGGTAAGCACAGTTAACAATTGATGTACCTAAGGCACTTGACTGCTAACCAGAAGACTGGTGGTTCAAACCCACCAGCCACTCCTTGGAAGGAAGGTTGGGCAAACTACTTCCATAGTGATACTGCCTCGGAAACCAAGGTGGGGTCACTGTGAATCAGGTCTGACTCGAGGGCACATAACAACAACAACAACAACAACAACAATATATCTCTTTTCTCACTAATTAATGTTTTTCTGTAAGGTAATTATTTGTGATTGAGAAGATCCCACAGGTCCCATGTTGGCTTTAATGCCCTATCGCTGTACATTTAGGTTATTTTCATTTTTTCATTATTGGATACAATGTAATGAACTTACTTACAGCTAAATCTTTCACAAGACAATATTATTTTATTGCCTTTTATTTTATATTATACAAATAAAAATTTTATTGCAAAAAATAGAAGTGAAGACAAGAAAAAAAGTTAAACACCTATAATCCTACCATCCAGAAATCATATCTATTGATTTTTCAGTGCTTATCCAACAACAACAACAACAATCCTTATAGACTAGATTCTGTACATATATCAACATACTAAAAAAGAAAAAGAAAAAAGAAAAACCTAAATCTAATACAGATTTATTTTTAATAAAATGACACTGTTTGCTAACCTGCTTTTCTTTCTTAATATATCATGGCTATTTTTTCTTGTCATTATATGTTGTTGTTGTTGTTGTTATGTGCCATGGAGTTGGATCCGACTCACAGCGACCCCTCCTTGGGTTTCTGAGGCAGTATCACTACGGAAGTAGATTGCCCCACCTTCCTTCCGAGGAGTGGCTGGTGGGTTTGAACCGCCTGCCTTCTGATTAGCAGTCAAGTGTCTTAGGCACTATGCTACCAGAGCTCCCATGTCATTACATAGCATTCAATATTATCATTTTATTGCTTTCTACTAATACATTGTATCAGTGATGTTGTTAGGTGTTGTTGAGTTGGTTCTGACTCATAGTGATTCTATCTATGTACAACAGAATGGAACAGTGCACCATCCTCACAATTGTTGCCATGTATGAATCCATTGTTGTAGCCACTGTGTCAATCTATCTTGTTGAGGGTCTTCCTCTGGTATCACAGTGCCAAAGGCATCTGACTGCTAAACAGGAGATTGGTGAACCCACCAGCCATTCTGTAGAAAGGCAGACTGGGCAATATACTTCCATAAATATTTACTGCCTCAGAAACCTAATGGGGGTTGCTTATGAGACAGAATCGACTCAATGGCAGTGGGTTTGGTTTGGTTCTGCTTTACCAAGCATAATGTCCTTCTCCAGGGATTGGTCCCTTCGGATAGTGTATTCAAAGTATGGGAGACAAAGTCTCACCATCCTTACTTCCAACGAGCATTCTGGCTGTGCTTCTTCCAAGACAGATTTGTTCATTCTTCTGGCAGTAGTCCATGGTACATTTAATGTTCTTCACCAACACCATAATTCAAATGCATCAGCTCTTTTTTGGTCTTCCTTATTTGTTGTCGAGCTTTTGTATGCATATGAGGTAATTGAAAACAACATGGCTTGGGTCAGTTGCACCTTAGTCCTCAAAATGGTATCTTTGTTTTTGACACTTTAAAGAGGTCTTTTGCAGAATATTTGCCCAGTGCAATACGACATCTGATTTCTTAATTGTTGCTTCCCTGGGCACGGATTGTGGATCCAAGTAAAGTGAAATCCCTGACAACTTTAATGTTTTCTCCATTTGTCATGATGTTCCTCATAGATGTAATCCATACTGAAGGCTGTAGTCTTTGATCTTCATCAGTAAATGCTTCAAGTCCTCAGTAATAGGATACAAACATGTATTTATCCTATTGTTGTTCATTTGAGTTTTTCCTGGAGCACTTTTCTTTTTCAAGAATTCTTTAAATATTAAGGATATTAAATTCTTTTTCATGTTGCCAATATCTTTCCCAGGTTATTATTTTACCTTGAGGCATATTTGAGGTAAGTTTCCTCTTCTTTATTTTGTAATTATCCAAATAAAACCTAATCAGTATACAAACATTAGAAAATACAGAAAAAAAGAAAAATAATGAAAATTTAAATAATCCTAAATTCCAGTAACAGAGATAACCACTGCTAATATTTCAGAGCGTATCTTTCTAGATTTTCCTGTTTCCTGATATGTATAGGAGTGTGGCTGTGGAGATGATTTTTTAAAAATAAAATTGAGGTTATTCTCTCTCTCTCTTTAGATATATATATTTCTGTGACCTACTTTATGTACTAAACCCATTTGGAAATTTTTTCTGTGACAACACAAATGGATCTATACCATTTTATATTCTTAAATTAGTCTTATTTTTTTAAAATGGGTAGTACTTTCCTAGAGCTCAAAAATAAAAACAATTCAAATTAACATACACTGAGAAGTCTTGCTTCTGTCTATGTCTCCATTCACTCAGTTCTTTGATTTCCTCTCTCTAGAGGACTTCTAGGAGCTCTGGTAGCATAGTGGCTAAGGCACTTGACTGCTAACCAGAAGGCTGGCGGTTCAAACCCACCAGTCACTCCTTGGAATGAATGTTGGGCAATCTACTTCCATAGTGATACCGCCTTGGAAACCCAAGGAGGGGTCGCTATGAGTTGGGTCTGACTCAATGGCATATAACAACAACAACATAGGACTTCTAGTTATAGGGCTTCTTTATGAAAATGTAAGCAGATGTCAATAAATATTTGTATCATCCTTTCCCTCCATTCTTTTTTTTTTTTTTTTTAATTAGGATTTGGGTGAAGATTCACAGAGTAAACTCACCTTTCATACAGCAGTTCACATATACTTTGTCTCATGTCACCGACCAAAATCTACAATGCAGCAGCTCCCCTCCCACTTCCTCCCCATAGTCACCTCCTCCCAGTGTCCATCCCTTCATACTCTTCTGCACCCTGAGCTATCTCCCTGCACACAAGCAGCCCTTCCTTCTCCCATGATTGTTCTCTCCAGGGCGTGTGTCTACTTGCTTTCCCTCCATTCTTGCACAGAAGGTAACACATTAGATACAATATTATGCACCTTGCTTTTTTTTTTTTTTCTTTAAATGTAACTGTATATACTGGAGATCTTTCCATATCAGAACATGGAGCGCTTCTTGGTATTCCTTAGTGTAGATTAAAAAAATGAATAAATAAACTCACTGCCATGAAGTTGAATCCAACTCATTAGTGACCCCTTTTGGGTTTCTGAGACTGTAAATCTTTATAGAACTAGATTGCCCCATCTTCCTTCTGCGGAGCAGATCACCCCATCTTCATTCCACAGAGCAGCTGGTGGGTTTGAACCGCTGGTCTTCTGGTTAGCAGCCAAATGCCTTATCCACTATGCCACCAGAGCTCCACTTAGTGTGGATGGACTATAATATCTAACCAATCCCATGTAATTGAGCATCCAGGTTATTTCCAATTCTTTGCTATTACAAACAATGTTGCAGTACATAATATGTCACTTCTGTGTGTGCAAATATATTTGTAGGAAAAATTCTGAGAATAGAATTGATGAGTCAAGGGTAACATTAATAAAAAGTGCTAAATTGCCCTTCATAGGAGTGTACCATTTTGTATTCTCACCAGCAACGTGTGGGGGTGCCTCATTTCCCTACTATTTCCCCCATCAAATGTATTTTGGACAAGTGCAAATTTGATGGTTGATAAATGGGTATCTCATTGCAGCTATAATTTGCACTCCTTTTATTATAAATGGGGTTGAATATTTTTTCATATACTTAAAAGCCATTTGTATTTTTATTTCTGAAAACATGTACTTTTTGTATTGTGTTACTGATTTCCATGATTTATAGGACCAAATTATATATTCAGATGATCAGCCCTTTGCAAAACAAGTTATAAAATTTTTTTCTAGTTGGTCATTTGTATTTTTACTTTGCTTGCAGTGTTTTTGCAATGCAGAAAATGAAAAATTTTTATGTGATGTATTTTTCAGTCTTTTCTTTCACAACTTCTGGATTTTGAATCAGAAATGTCTTCAGTACTCCACGTTTATAAAGTTTTCTGTTATTCTTCTGGTAGTTTTCTGCACTTAAGTCTCTGATCCAATCGAAGTTTATCCTGGTATACTATGTGAGACAGAGGTCAAGCTTCCATCTTTTTCCTGTTAATCAAATACCATTTGTCTACCTTTGCCTCCCTGATTTGGTATTTATCATATACCAAATTTGCACACATATCTGAGTCTATGTCTAGGCTTTTGATTCTTTCCATTGGTCTGTCTATACAACATCAGTTTTGATACTTGCATAGAATTGCTTTTTAGCATATGTTGTTGTTGTCGTTAGGTGCCGTCAAGTCATCTCCGACTCACAGCGACCCTATGCATAACAGAATAAAACACTGCGTGGTCCTGTGCCAGCCCCACAATCCCTGCTATATCTGAGCCCATCGTTGCAGCCACTGTATCCATCCATCTTGTTGAAGGCCTTCCCCTTTTTCGTCGGTCCTCCACTTTATCAAGCATGATATCCTTCTCCAGAGAATGGTTCCTTCTGATAACACGACCAAAATAGGTGAGATATAGTCTGCTCATTCGTGTTTCCAAGGAGCATTCTGGCTGCACTTATTCCAGGACAGATTTGTTAGTTCTTTTAGCAGTCCATGGTGCTCTCAGTATTCTTCGTCAACACCACAACTCAAAGCATCAACTCTTCTTCGGTCTTCCTTTTTCATTGTCCAGCTCTCACATGCATGTGAGGTGATTGAAAATACCATGCCTTGGGTTAGGCTCACATTAGTCTTCAAGGAGACATCTTTGCTCTTCAGCACCTGAAAAAGGTCTTTTGCAGCAGATTTGCCCAATGCAAGTACGTCATCTGATGTCTTGACTGCTGCTTCTGTTGGTGTTGATTGTAGAACCAAGTAGTATGAAGTCCTTGACAACTTCAGTCTTTTCTCCATTTCTCATGATGCTGCTTATTGGTCCAGTTGTGAAGATAATTTATTTGACTAATTCATTTTTATTAGACATTTAGGTTGCTTTCAGTTTTTTTTTTTTTTTTTAATATTGCAAACAGCTCCTTAGTAAATAAAATCCCTTCATACATTTTACATGTGTGTGTGTGTGTGCGTGGTAATCAATGGTGTCCTTGGAATTTCTGGGTCAAAAATTATGTGCCTTCTTAGGCTTTTTTCATACACATTGCCAAAATGCCTTCCAGAAAGATTGTACCAATTTACACTCCCTCCAACAGTGTGTGAGTGCTGATTTCCCCTCACCCATGCCAGCTCTCAGTATTATCATTCTTTTTAATCATTGCCAATCTGATCAGCAAAAAAAGATCTCTCATTGCTGTTTTAATTTGCCTTTCTTTGAATGCTAGTGAGGTTGAATATTTTTTCAATTTATGATGGTTTTTGATGTACAGAAGTTTTTAATTTTTTATGTAGTCAAATCTATCAATCTTTTCCTCTATGGTTTCTGCTTTTGTTGACATATTTAGAAAGTCCTTCCCCATCCCAAGATTATAAAATATTCACTTGTATTTTCTTCTAGTACCTTTATGGTTTCATTTCCATCTTTGTCCATCTGGTATTCATTTTGATGAATGGTGTGAGTTGGGAAATAACTTGTATTATTTATTTATTTATTTCCCAAATGGATCCCTAGTTCTTTCATCACTATCAAAAAGCATATGTTTGTGTACGTGTGTAATTCTTTCTAAAATGAACATCTTGAACAGAAGATATGGCGAGTAATCCAGCAGTAGATGTTGGATCATCATTAGAAATATCTGTCTTTGTGCTAAACCGACAGATAATGGCACTTTGAAACAAATGTGAGCTTTTGAGTACCACCAACCAATATCTGATGTTCAAATTCCAGCTTTGCAGCTCACTACTTGTGCAACTTTCTCAGGAGGCATCATCCTCCCTGAGCCTTGGTTTCTTCATCTGTAAAATGAAGAAACAGTACTTATCTCATCGGACAGTGATGAGAATTAAATGAGGTAATGTTTGTAGCAATTGTCAACATATGTCTTACCTAGCATGGGCAGTCAAATGATATCTATCACTTGTCCTTCACAGTGTGACTCCCACCACCTTTCTGGTGATCCCCTCAGGCCCATACTGTAAATAGGATGTTCTGGAATGGGGAGGGTGGAGGCATGTGTTCGCTTTTTATAGATTTTCTATTTTACACTCGTGATCAGATCTTCATTTGTTATGTCTTGCTGCTTTCAGTATCTTTTCATTAGCAGCTTTTCTCTCCCCATCTAAATGTGCTATTTTTAATCTTATACCAGCTAGGAAACCAGACAACTAGTTTGTTAGAAGTGTGTATAAATTAAGAGTAACAGAGATCTGAGTAGTCGGAGAGTAGGAGCCCTGATGATGCAGTGGTTAAGCACTTGGCAGTTAACTGAAAGGTTAGCGGTTTGAACCTACCAGCTGCTCTGTGGGAGAGAGATGTGGCAGTCTGCTTCTATAAAGATCACAGCCTCGGAAACCATATGGGGCAGTTCTACTCTGTCCTATAGGTTCACTATGAATCAGAATTGACTCAGCGGCAGTGGATGTGGTTTTGATTTGGGATCTGAGTGAAGGTCTGAGGGGCTCTCCTCATCTATATTGTGGGATTCACAACCCAGGCTTCACATTAGAATCACTTGAGAGCTTTTAAAAACTATGTAGGCCTGGTCCTAGCCCAGACCTATTTATCCAGCACTTCTGGGGATGGGGCCTAGGCATGGATGTGGTTAAAGGGCTCCCCAGGTGATTTTAATGTCCATGAAGTGTTGCAAACCACTGGTTGAGTGCGCTACTTTGTGAGATCTATTTTGACTGTTTAGCGGTCTTCACCTCTGTGTTTCTTCAAAAGCGTGCTCCATCCCCAAGTCAGAGAAGATACTTATGGAACAGAAGGCCAGATGGTGGAAGTGTCAGGGATGTTCAAGTTATTGCTCCACCTGCTGAGGAGAGCACCTTCAACACTCATGTCATCCTGGTATGGAGGCACGTTCCTCTGGGAATCTGGAAGTGATGATGTCAGTTTCTCTTCAGAAGACAAAGCCAACCCAGTTCCCTCCCCTGATGAAGTTCCTCTTCACTCTAGGGGTTTCCTGGGGCCATCTTGGCTTTGATCCTGAGGAGAGAAGTAGCGATGGAATACAAATCTTGAGAAAATAACTTCAGTTTTTGTTTCCATTTTGTTTACTTGTATATTTGTTCTCTTCTCTCAACCCTTTCCCTGACCCCAAATACATACATATAGGCACGCATGTCACACAGCTTGGTTCCCATTCCCAGCTTCCATGGATCCATTCTTCCACAGAGGGAGCCCTTCTTCCCAAAGGGCAGGCTTACCCCCTGCAAGTATTCATGAGCTCACTTTATCTCCAGGCTAAATAGACAAGATGTGTTCTATCCAGCCCACAGGATGGGTCCCAATATCAAGTCTCCTTCCTATAATCAGCCTTCATCTGGGAGACAACTCAGGAGGCAGAAATGCATAGGAAAGAAGGACACACGGAAGAGGTAACTACAGGGAGGAAGTGGGAAGAGAGCTATTACATTGTGGGGAATTGCAGTCAATATCATGAAACAAAATGTGTATGAACTGCTATATATGGAAGATGAATTTGCTCTGTAAACTTTCACCCAAATCACAATAAAAATAAAAAAATGAAATAAAATAATAAAAAAAGATCAGCCTTCATCTTATTCTCAAATTGTGATAGCTGGGCTGTGGTCCTTTTTTTAACCAATTAGAATTATTTTTATTGTTGTAAAAATATATAACATAAAATTTGCTGTTTTAACCATTTTAAGTATATAATTCAGTGGCATAATTATATTCACAATGTTGTGCAACCATCACCATTATTTATTTCCAAAACTTTTTCATCACCTCCAAAGAAATTCTGTGCCTATTAAGTAATACCTCACTATTCCCCCTTGGTCCCAGCACACGCTGTTGTTGTTGGGTGCTGTGGAGTCATCTCTGACTCATAGGGACCCTCTGCATATCAGAACAAAACAGTTGCCTAATTGTGTGCCATCTTCACAATTGTTGCTATGGTTGAGCCCATGGTTGCAGCCACTGTGTCAGTCCATCTCACTGAGAGTCTTTTTCTTTTTTGGTGACCTTCTACTTTACCAATTATGATGTCCTTCTCCAGGGAATGGTCCCTCCTGATAACATGCCCAGAGTAAGTAAGAGGAAGTCTAACCATACTAGCTTCCAAGCAGCATTCTGATTATACTTTTTCCAAGACAGATTTGTTTATCCTTCTGGCAGTTCATGGTATATTCAATATTCTTCGCCAACACCGTAATTCAAATGTGTCAATTCTTCGTTGGTCTTCCTTTTTCATTGTCCAGATTTTGCATACATATGAGGTGATTGAAAATGCCATGGCTTGAGTCAGGAGCCCCTTAGTCATCAAAGTGACGTCTTTGCTTTTTAAGATTTTAAAGAGTACATTGTTTGATATCATTTCTTTCTCTTTTTTCCTGATATCAATTTTTTTTGTGTGTGTGATACAGTTTTCTTGACTTTTTTTTTCTTTTACAATAGTACTTTCATACAATATCTGTCCTCCTGTGACTAACTTCACACAGCATCATGACCTCTAAGTTCATCCATGTTATGTTTCACAGATTCATCATTGTTCTTTAATGCTGCATAGTATTCCATTGTGTGTATGTACCATAGTTTGTTGGTCCATCCCTCTGTTGATGGGTATTTAGGTTGTTTCTATCTTTTTGCTGTTGTGAATAGAGCTGCGATGAACATGGGTGTGCATATGTTCATGTCACAGCTCTTATTTCTGTAGATACATACCTAGTAGTGGGATTGCTGAATCAAATGGTATTTCTATTTCTAGTTTTTTAAGGAAACACCTACCATTTCCTACAGTGGTTGCAGAATTTTACAGTCCCACCAATAGTGTATGAGGATTCCAGTGTCTCCACACCCTTGCCAGCATTTGTTTTCTGTTGTTTTTTTTTTTTAACTTCACCATGAGTGCTGATGTAAGATGATATCTCACTGTTGTTTTGATTTGCATCTCTTTAATGGTAATGATCGCAAGCATTTCTTCATGTGTTTGTTAGCTGCTTGAATGCTTGAATGCCTTCTTTGGTAAATCATCTGTTCATGCCCTCTGCCTGCTTTTTAATTGGATTATTTGTCTTTTCGTTGTTAAGGTGTTAAAATTTTCAATAAATTTTAGAGATTAGCCCCTTGTCTGATATGTCATTGCCAAATTTTTTCCCCCAGTCTATGGGTTCTCTTTTTACTCTTTTGGTGAAATCTTTTGATGCACAAAGTGTCTAATTTGCTTGTCACCTACTTTGTTTTCTGGTATCTGTGCATTTTTATTTGTATTCCTTAGTGTATTTATGCCATGAATGAGGGCCCCTAAGTTTGTCCCTGTCATTGCTTGATTTCTGAGCACGGTTTCTGTGGGGTTGATTGTTAACCCAATGCGGTGTAGTAAATTACTTAGTGTGGCTTTTCTACCCATAAGTCTTTGTAAACTCCAAGGTGGGAATTGCTATTAGCAACTGAGGAGATCCTGATTTTAAAGTCGCCCACCTGGGTTATTTCTGTTGGGCGTGGCAAAATACAATGTTCTGGGAGGTTCCCACTCTCTCTCACGTGCTTAGAGTTCTGATGCTGTGATTGGCTAGTTTGACCACCCTTCCAGGCTCAAAAGGAGGCCTCCTGGAGGCAGAACTCTCTCTGATTGCTGGTGGAGGAAGACGTGCTGCTGAAAGAGACACGCGCCCCTGAAAGAGACACGCACTGCTGGGAAAGAGACGCAAGAGACATGCATCGCTGAGTGAGACACCGAGGGACCAGCACTGCTGGGAAAGAGACTGTGAGAGAGTGTTGGCTGAGGGACGGTGGGCTGGGAGATAGACTGAGTGTTCTTCCTGAACTTGAGTTGTAGCCTGGTGCTTCCCTAATAAACCCCGTAATCCGTGAGTTCTGTGTGGCCACTGCAGTGAATTATCGAACCCAGGAGAGAGGTGGTGGGTGCTCTGGGAGGAACGGTTGGAGAAAGGACTGGAGGGAGGCAACATGTCTGGCCTGGCAGTAATAGGCCTTGGGTTACTGCTGGTAACCCTGTCTTCCCTTTGTGGAATTAGAGGAGGTCAGAACATGTGGCCTCCTTGTCGTTTTTGCACCCAAGTAAGATGAAATCCTTGACAGTGTCAGGATTATCATGGTGTTGCTTACTGGTCCAGTGTTCTGGTTACCTAGTGCCGCTCTCACAAGCATATACCGCAAACGGGATGGCCTTAACAAATAAGAGTTTATTCTTAGAATTTGGAGGCTTTAAGTCCAAGTCCAAAGTACCAGGCTCTAGGGGCTGGGTGAAAGCCCCTCAACCTTGAGCTTTAGCTCTGCCTCTCCTGCTCCCGGCCCACTGGTGCTAGAGGTGTTTCTTCACTCAGACAGCTGCTGGCTGCTGAGACTGACAAACCCAAGGTTGACAAGTAAAAAGGCACAGTCCCGATTTACCAAACCACAAGGCAGGCTATTCATTCAAGTCCATTGAAAGTCCCAAGGTTGGCAGAGCATGGCAGGCTGCTGAACAACGACATGGCTAGATACAAGGTTCAAGTATGCCATAAGCTAGAGACCATTCCCAAAGGTGCTTCTTATATATGGGAAGCAGACCACATCCCTAAAGCAGTACTCAGCTGTTGTGGTAGGTCCCACCATGGAGTTGATTGCCAGTCTCATTATGGGGAATAACTATCACTAGCTGCCCAGCCACTCAACCAGGCCCAGCCAAGTTGACACACAAACTTAATCACCACATCCAGTTGTGAGGACTTTTGTTTTCTTTATGTTTAGGTGCAATCCATACTGAAGGCTGTAGTCTCTGATTCTGCCCGTGATAACTACTAATTGACTTTCTCTCTCTCTGTATTTGCCTATTCTAGATATTTCATATAAGTGGGATCATACAATATTTGTCCTTTTGTGGGCTGTAGTCTTAGCCCCTGGGCTTGAGTCCTCTTCTAGATGTTTTGCCTCATTTGTCTAAGACTGGGACCAGATTCTATGGGGGAAAGTTTTCACCTTTACTTGTGAATTAAACCCATCCCCTCAAAGCTTAGCAATGAAGGAAGAATCTCTGTGTGGACAGAATGACTGAAGTTTTCCTTGAGATTTATTATTCATAAATGTTCCATTATACAAGCTAGTGGTAGTGTTTCTCACCTTCCAACACACACACACACAGTGCAGTTGAGACCGTTTTCTTTCTTTTTTTAATTTTTGGATCTTTTAGACAAGGCTTTACCACGTGTTGGGGATAACAAAAGAGAAATAAACAGAGAGAGTAATACGACCCCATCTAATCTAGTTTACAAGACTTGACTTGATCTTGAGGGCTCAGGGCCAGCCCTATCCCAGGGTGGGGCCCGCCTCCACATGGTCAGTACCATCACAGCAGCCAAGCCTCAAGGAAGAAGCCTGGGATAGCTGCCCTCTTGAAAGCTGAAATGGACCTTGCACAAGAATGAAGCCAAGAAGGAGACTAGAGTTCCCTCCCTGTCTCATACTACCATCTGAATTTCAGTTTCCTCCTGTCTGAGGATCTGCTTCTTCCTGAGATGATTAGAAATGATTGCTCTTTTTTGTGGGAAATAAGACCTCAGATTTGAGTAAGGTTTTGTTGACAATTGAGGCTGCACACAGGAAGGAATGGGGTGGGCACATACTAACTGACTACCTCACCTTGATGCTGTGACTGGTCTTGCTAGGAGTGCGGTTTATATCCACAAAAGACAAAGTTTTTTCTTTAGATACATTAAGTCAGGAGGCAAAATGTCACAACATTGTGAAATACTCTGTGGTGTTGATTCATGATGGAGCCATAGGGGAGTAAACTCCAAGAGTTATTTTTAAAGAACGCTGATGAGACACTTTTCAAAGAGGGCTCACTAGTTTTCCAGTGGGAGTAAAATACAAGAATCTGTCAGTTTGCTGAGAGTTTGCTCTAAGTGGAAGTCTATATGATATAGCTCTGTCTATTATAGGTGCTGATTTCTTCTTTAACCTCTTCAAAAAAGACTTCACCCCTTATCCATTGGGGAATGGCCTTACCCTATACAGCCTCAACCAATCAAGAATAGCAGAACACAATAGAAGAGTGAGGTCAGAGTGTGATATGCTGATAGGTTTTCTTAATGCTGACTGTCTGGTATGTATTCCTGGTGGTTGTATAGCTGTCATCCTGGATTCCTTATCATGTACTACCTGTTGGATAACCCAATCAACTCCGACTCACTTATCCTCAGTGGAGGGAGTGCTGCCCCCTAGAGGTGCCTTGGAAATTTGTGGTGTGTTTATGTTTATTAAAGGGCCTCGGAAACCCAAGGAGGGATTGCTATGAGTCGGATCTGACTCGATGGCAGTGCCTGCCTGCCTGCCTGGTTGCAGAGTGGTTAAAATATTCCACTGCTAACCAAAAGGTCCACAGTTCAAACCCACCAGCTACTCCATGGGAGAAAGATGAGACAGTCTGCTTCTGTAAAGATTTACAGCTTTGGAAACCCTATAGGGCAATTCTATTCTGTCCTTCTTTAGAGTCACTATGAGTTGAAATCAACTCAATGGCAGTGGGTTTGGTTTGGTCTTGGTATGTTTGTTACATTAGTGGTGTGTGTGTGTGTGTGGGGGGTTGCTACTTAGGTAGAATGGGACATTTGTGTTCAGTGGTAGAATTCTCACCTTGCATGCAGGAGACTTGGGTTTATTCTCAGCCAAAGCCCCTCATGTGCAGCCACTGCCCATCTGCCAGTGGAGGCGTGTGATGCTGTGATGCTGAACAGGTTTCAGTGGAGCTTCCAGACTGAGACAGACAGGAAGAAAGGCCTGGCGATTTACTTCTGAATATTGGCCAGTGAAATCCTATGAGTCACAACCAATGCCCAACCAATCATGGGGATGGTATATGACTGGGCAGCATAGGGTCTCCATGAGTCAGAGAGGACCCAGACGTCCTGTCATGGGTGGGGCAGTTTTGTACAATGAAGATTTGTCCTGAACCTCATGTGACATTTGAATGGGGTTAAATGCCCACCAGACATGTAGGTAGAAAACCTCTCATATTGATCTGAGCCTAGAACCTAATTCCATTTTGTAACTAAGTACGAAGTACTTTTTGCAGCTTTAATATGCACTGCACTTCTCATTAATATTACTGTTATGGATTGAATTGTGTCGCCCCAAAATATGTTGTAATCCTAACCCCTGCACTTGTAGATGTAATCCCATTTGGGAATAGGATTTTCCTTGTTATGTCAATGCTATCAATGCAGGGTGTGTTTTAGGATAATCAGTTTTGAGATATACAAGAGCAGATTAGGCACAGAAGCAAGGAAGCAGAGATGGGGAAAGATAGATGCCAGGCGACATGAAGATCACCAAAGAACTGAGGAAAAGCAGCTGGAAAGAGGCATCTCTGTGGTCTGGCACGGGCCCTGGCGCCAGTTGAAGGGGGGCACTACTGAGCAGTTTCTATGAACTGTTGGTTTCTGTTGCCAGCTGGGAGAGATCATTCAGCAAGTTAAAACTAATACTTTCATATTTGAGAGCCTCCATGGGTCAAGGGAGATGGTGTAATCTTCTCCTGAGGGTAGGAAGAGAAGAAATTGAGAAAAATGCCTTTGAGCTCATCATAGACCAATTTTCATCAGTGAAAGCAAAGAAGGTGCAGCTGTGGCTTTCATGTAGTGCCATCATGGGTTAAGTAAAAGTTTGATGAGCTTGACTTGTATTTTTGACCTGATGTTATGGTAAATTATCTAAAAGATGGGTGTTAGATATTTGAACAGAGGCACAATGGTTGCACTTGCCACAGGCGCTATTTCTCATAGATGCACCTCTGGGACCTTCTCCAAGAACCAGTGCTCTGAATTCAAATTTCTGGCCTCCTAAACTCTGGTAGCATAGTGCCTAAGGCATTTGACTGCTAACCAGAAGGCTGGTGGTTCAAACCCACCAGCCACTCCTCAGAAGGAAGATTGGGCAATCTACTTCTGTAGAGATACCTCCTCAGTAACCCCAAGGAGGGGTTGCTATGAGTTGGATCCAACTTGATGGCTGTGAGTTTGGGTTTTTTTTTTTAACTATGAGAAAATAAATTTCTCTTTATTAAAGCCACCTACTTGTGGTATTTCTGAAATAACAGCACTAAGAAACTAAGACAGTTATTCTTGTTTAAATCAAGAAAATACTGTGTCTTATCTTTACAAGAGGTTGTCCAAGAAGAACTGTAGCCAGAATGCTTCTTGGAAATGGGAATGCCCAGACTTCATCTCATCTACTTTGGTCATGTTGTCAGAAGGGACCATTCTCTAGAGAAGGATATCTTTCTTGGTAAAGTAGAGGGTCAGTGAAAAAGGGGAAGGCCCTCAATGAGATGGATTGACACAGTGGCTGCAATGATGGCTTCAAGCATAGCCAGGATTGTGAGTATGGCGCAAGACTGGGCAATGTTTTGTTCTGTTGTGGGTAAAGTCACTATGAGTTGGAACAAACTCAATGGCATCTAACAACAACAACAACACTAGAGGTTCAGTATTTCAGAAAATCATGATACCAACAGGAAAAAGCTCCTGGTATTTGAGTTGCCAAAACAACCCACCTCTGTTCATCTGCATTTGTAGCTGAGTAGTGATTCTTCATATCTGTCTGAATATATAGTACTTATTTAGCTTTATTTCAGAACACCAAATATAAATCAGTACCTATAATATTCAATTGAATATTGTTTTACTTCTCTTAAACATCTGACAATTTCATTATCTTTCTTACTGGAGTCACACCCAAGTATTTATAGATTAAAATGCATATTGTTTTATTCTAAATTATTTTCCTTTTGGTTCTATATCTTATAACTAGGGCAGTATATTGATTTTTAAAATTACATGTGTAGGTGGGTTATATTATCCCTAAAATCATTTCAGAATAGATTGTCCTTTGAGCACCGCTTTCTCTGCATCCCAAAGATTTTGGTATGTTGTGTGTTCATTCTCATTTGATTCAAGGAATTTTCTATTTCTTCTATTACCAGTAGTTTTTAAGCAGAGTGTTATTCCATTTCCATGTGTTTTCTTTTTTCCTCGATCTTCCTATTACTGATTTCTAATTTTATAGCATTTTGATCTAAAAAGATGCTTTGCAATATTTCAATGTTTTTAAATTTATTGAGGCTTGTTTTGTGGCTTAACATATGGTCTCTTCTAGAGGATGTTCCCATGTGTATTGGAAAAGAATATATGTTGTTGTTGTTGTTGTTGTTATGTGCCGTC
>NW_006921619.1:7132171-7136249 GCF_000298275.1 Orycteropus afer afer
TGTATGTTACTATAAGGTCAAGTTGGTGGATTGTAGGATTGCCCAACCTTCCTTCCATCTGGTGAGCAGGCAAGTGTCTTAGCCACTATGCTACCAGAGTTATTGGGTGAAGTCCACTGTATGTTACTATAAGGTCAAGTTGGTGGATTGTATTGTTTAGTTCTTCTGTGTCTTTGTTGAGTTTTTTTTTAGTTGTTCTATCATTGTTCTGTTGTCCATTCTTCTATTTCTCTTTTCAGTTCTGTGTTTATGTATTTTGGGGCCATTTTCATTGGGTACATAGATACTTATTATGGTTATGTACTGTTGTTTGATTGATCCTTTAATTATTATATAATGTCTCTCCCTGTCTCTTATAGTAGCTTTTGTCTGTCTTAAAGTCTATTTTATCAGAAATTAATGTTGCCCTTCTTTGATTGTCATTTGCTTGATTTTTTTCCCCCAGCCTTTGATTTTTAGTTTGTTTTCGTCTTTGTGTCAAAGATGTGTCTCTTGTAAATAGCATATTGATGGGTCATTTTTTTTTTAACCATTCTTCAATTCTCTGTCTCTTGATTGGTGCATTGAATAGTAAAGGTGGCCTTACAAAATGTGATATAAAAAGGGAGCCTTGGGTCTGATAGGGTTGGGATCTATTGCTCTAGCCAACCTTCTGGAGGATGGTGTTTTATTTCATCTGATTTTTACAACTCTATGCTAGGTCCTATTTTTACCATCATTTTGTACAGGAGGAAACTGAGACACAGAAACATGCAGAAACTTGCTCAAGGTAACGTATCTAGGAAAGGGGGGAGCCAGGATTCAGAGCCTGCCTATTCTGCCTCCCACATACCATGTATGCTTCATCTTCTGTGATCTGTCCAGGTGTCCCAGGGCCTTTCTACTTGAAAGCCCACCCCCTTGCCCTCCCAGGCCTCTTACAGGGCCCAGCAGGGCTGGGACTAGAAGAAAAAATTGCTTTTCCCTTTTGGATTGAATTACAATAGAGTAAATTAAAGGGCAGCACCTTGCATAGAACAGACTCCCAATAAACTTTGTTGAGTGAAGGAATGGACGGATGAATGAATTGGTAGTATACTGGGGAGAGTGGGGAGACCTTTAGTAATTTATTGCAGTAAGCTGAAGTGAGTTTTCCAGGGATTGATGCCTAGGTTCTAGGACTCTCATCTCAAGGATGGACGTACTCACTGCCCTTCCCCAATTCAGGGAGGCTGGCTACTCTTTTTTTCCCAGGGTGCACAACTGTTAAAACAGGAACAAGAACATCTCCCTCTGCTTTCACCCGCTTCTTCCCCCATGGCCATTGACAAGGGCCCCAGGCTTTGGGGGTGGTGATATTCTTAAGTAATAGCCTTTTTTCCAGCTTGTTGGTCTCTGATCTGATCAACAACTCCCTATATCCTGGCTCAGAGGACACCAGACCCTACAATAGCCAACCACAAGGGATACTGTCCCATGTTTCCTATGTTATTTATTTATTTTTGCAGTGTTCCCTTCCCTCCCCTCCCACCCCTGGTAACCAACAAAGAAAGTTTCCTTCAGTATGTAAACCTTTTCTTGACTTTTTATAATAATAAACTAATACTTTCCTATGGGTTTTTGACTGGGTCTCACTCTGAGCTACTGCTTCCTCTTTCCTTCAGTTAGCAAGTGTTTTCTGAGGGCTTGCTTTGTATCAGACACTAGAGTATAGGCCTGAATAACAACACATGGTCCCCACCCTCCAAGGACTCAGATTTAGGTAAGTTAACTGACTTCTGCAATAGAATTTGTAAAGAACTGTGACAGGACAACCAGCAGGCTCTAGAAGCCCAAAGTGGGGTGGGGCAGCTGGACTGGGGAGAATAAGGTAGACTTCCTGGAGGAGGTGAGCTTAGTCCTAAGGAATGACGATGATATAACAAAGAAAAAGGATGAGACTATTAGAGTCCCAACAGGGAACAGATGGCACATTCAAATTAGGATAATTTGAAGAAGGTTTATGTACAAAGGGGGTATGGACAGGATGTGAGGAAACAACAGAAGATAGGACAGACACCTATGAGTAGAGCAGTCACCACTCATAAGCTAGAATCAATGGGAGTGGTGGGCTATTGTACTCTGGAAGGAGAGAGTCCTGTCATGTAGTCCCTCTTGAGAGGAGGTGTGGTATTCTGTCCAGGGATCAGCCAGCCTGTTGTGACCTTAACCAAAACCAGTTGCTGTCAAGTTGATTCTAACTCATGGTGACCTCATGTATGCAGAGTAGAATTGCTCCATAGGGATTTCATGGCTGTGACCTTTCAGTGGCAGATTTTCAGGCCTTTCTTCATAAGTGCCTCTGGGTGAGTTTGAACTGCCAACTTTTCACTTAGTAGCCAAGTGCTTACTCGTTTGTGTCATCCAGGAACTTTCCAGGAGCCAGAGGGCACTGGAGCTGTTGCTGTGATCTGGACTAGGAAGCTACTGGAACACAGAGCAGGGCAGGGTGTGTGTGTGTGTGTGTGTGTGCACGCATGTCTGTGTGTGTGTCAGGAAGGGCAAACAGAAGATGTCCAGCACATTGGTTTAGGGAAGGCATTCCCAAGAAGAGGTGTTTGCAAGGCCAAGAGGTGTGGGGAGCCTGTGAGGGAAATGCTTTCTTTGTGGCTGGAGTACAGAGTGAGCAGGGGTGAAAGGTGTCATATCATAAAAAGCCTTGCTTGCAAACTTTCTAAGGAATTTGAAATTTTATCCTAAAGGCAATGGGGAGCCCCTGAAGGATTTTAAGCAGGAGGTGACCTGGTTAGATTTATGTTAAAAGGACCACACTTGCTCTAGTGCAATGAGCCCTGCTGGCATAGCGGTTAAATGCTTGGCTGCTAACCGAAAGATTGCCGACTCCATGGGAGAAAAGACCTGGTGATCTGCTCCTGTAAAGATGAAACCACAACAACACAACAAAGACAAACCCATTGCTGTCGCCTTGATTCCTACTCATCATGACCCTATAGGACAGAGCAGAACTGCCCCATCGGGTTGCCAAGGCTGTAGATCTTTACAGAAGCACACTGCCTCATCTTTCTCCCATGGAGTGGCTGATGGGTTCAAACCACCAAACTTCTGGTTAGCAGCTGAATGCTTTTTAACCACTGCATTACCAGAGCTCCTCCCTATAAAATTACAGCATAGGAAATACTATGAGGCAGTTCTACTCTGTCCTGTTGTTGTTGTTGTTAGTTGCTGTTGAGTCGTTTCCAACTCATAGCGACCCCATGCACAGCAGAACAAAACACCGCCCGATCCCGTGCCAGCTCCATGATCCTTGCTGTACTTGAGCCCATTATCACAGCCACCGTGTCAATCCATCTCATTGAAGGCCTTCCTCTCCTTTGTCAACCCTCCACCTTACCAAGCATGACATCCTTCTCCAGGGAATGGTCCCTTCTGACAACATGACCAAAATAGGTGAGACAAAGTCTGGCCATCCTCGCTTCCAAGAAGCATCTTGGCTGCACTTCCTCTAGGACAGATCTGTTAGTTCTTTTGGCAGTCCATGGTACCTTCAGCATTCTTCACCAGCACCACAACTCAGAAGCATCAACTCTTCTTCGGTCTTCCTTATTCATTGTCCAGCTCTCACATGCATATGAGGCGATTGGAAATATGGCTTGTGTCAGGCTCACCTTAGTCCTCAAGGAGACATCCTTGCCCCTCAGCACTTGAAACAGTTCCTTCGCAGCCGACCTGCCCAGTGCTACACATCGTCTAATATCCTGACTGCTGCTTCCATTGACCTCGACTGTAGAACCAAGCAACGTGAATTCATTGACAACCTCAATCTTTTCTCCATTTATTGTGATGGTACTTATTGGTCCAGTTGGAGGATTTTTGTCTTCTTTATATTGAGATGTAATCCATACTGCAGACTCTGTTCCTCAATCTTCATCAGTAAGTGCCACAAGTCATCCTCACTTTCAGCAAGCAAAGTTATATCATCAGCGTATCTCAGGTTGTTAATGATTCTTCCCCCAATCCTGATGCCACGTTTTTCTTCATATAGTCCAGCTTCTCGGATTATTTGCTCAACATATAGATTGAATAAGTATGGGGAAAGGAT
>NW_006921619.1:7138969-7143867 GCF_000298275.1 Orycteropus afer afer
GGCACAGCCTCAAGACTCACAGCAACATGTTACCACAGTAGGACAAACCCACAGACAAGTTTGTCTCCCTTAGCTGTTGGAAACCCCTCCAACCACCCTTACCTGGATCCCTGCAGCTAACTCCTGGATCTGTTCCAGTGTCCTTTGCCTTTTCTGTCCTCTCCCTGCTTCCCATCTCGCTGCTTGTGGGCAGCGGCCTGGGTTCCCTCTCCTCATCTGGCTCCCTGTGGTTGACTCCTTGATCTGTTCCTATCCACTTTGCCTTTTCTGTCCTCTCCCTGCTTCTCGCCTCCCTGCTTGTTCTTAGGTCCCTGGGATCTGAATGAGAATGCTGTCACTTTAAAATCCAAAATGGTTTTTACTTGTAAACATTAAAAATGGCTGCACCCTCAGTCACTTTAAATATTCAAAATGGCTGCCGCTTGTAAACATTCAAAATGGCTGCACCCTGTCCTATAGGGTAATTATGAGTCAGAATCAACTTTACAGCATGCAACAACAGCTCTAGCATAGAGATGGTCTGGAGGCATCTCTTCAGGCTGGAGGTGGTAGGGCCTGAACCAAGAAAATGGCAACAGAGAAAAAAAGAAGTGGGTTGACCAGAGAAATGTTTAGGAAGTAGACTCAAAACGAGATGAACAGTTGGATGGGGCAGATGAAAGAGCAGGAGCTTCAAGGACAATTCCCTGATTTCTGACTTGAAACCCTGGCAGGGAGACACAAGGGAGGGAGCATTGAGGTAGCAGTCTGGCTGTCCAGTTGTTACTCCTCACCCTGCTTGTGCATTCAGGAGAAGGCTTAGATTGGCCCTCATTAGCAGATCCTCTGGGAAACTCTGGGTGGTACAAATGGTTAACATATTCAGCTGCTATCCAAAAGTTCATAGGTTCAAATGCACCCACAGGTTCCTTGGAAGAAAGTCCTGGCAGTCTGCTTCCAGAAGGTCCCAGCCATTGGAAACCCTTTGAAGCACAGTTCTACTCTGACACACATGGGGTAACCAGGAGTTAGAGTCGACTCAATGACAACTGGTTCTTGGCTTCAAAGGGGGCTTTGGGGACTTTCCCAGTCATGCCACAGTTTGGCATGCCATAAGGTCCAAGGGCAAACAAGACTAGAGAGGAAGAGAAAGACACCTTTTGTCACTACCCTACGATCTACTGAGCGAAGACCTCTCCCCTCAAGCCTTTGCCCCTTCCCATATGGACAGGGGATGCGTTTTCTCTTAATGTGCTTCACTGCAGGGGCAAATGAGGTCCAGCTGTGGGGTGGGAGCTGGCAGTGATGGCAGAGTGCAGCCTCTGCAAGCTGGAGCCAGAGCTGGGTTCTGTCACCCCCAGTTTCCTTCCCGTGGCTTTTCTGAAAGCCCCGGTTCCCGTAGGCTCGTATTTCATTACTAGCGACTCTGAAGAACCTGCTATCCAGTAACAGGTCCCATTCCTTACAGTTCTCTGCCCAACAACCTGGAATAATTTTCTTTTGTTTTAGAGGGAAATGCTGAGGTAGTTCTTTCATGTTCTAAGAACTTAGGTAGTCATGGCAACACACACACACACACACACACATACACACACACGGGTGGGGTGGATGGGGTGGGGGGCTCCTTAGCAACATTCCATTTCAAATGCCAGATTAAAGGAAAGGCTTCTTTAGAGTCTGCCTCATTAAGACATAGCTGGGTGCAGGCTTGTGGGATGATTTTCTGGTTCATCATTTTATACATTATGTTTTGCCTCCCTTTCTTCACCTCACGGACAGTCTTCTGGGACTTTTCCCTGGGAATTCTGGCTCAAAAATTTCTCTGAGACTTGTAGCTCATTCCTGGCAGAGGGTTGCTGGGGATGTTTCCTTTGTTCTGAGCTAGGGCCTTGTCCTGTGAGCCCTTGCTTACAACGGGGCTGCCACTTAACAAGAAAAAGGTAACCAGTTTATTGAGGTTTTTTTCTGTCTATGGAAGGAAAGATGTTCCTTGCTTGTCCAGTCTTTTCACTCCATAGTATATTTTCAGTCCAAGATCTTTCTCCCAGAGTTTGGCCTGACCCAAGAGCCAGGGGAAGGCCAATGCCGGCTCTGGCTCTGGGGTTCTGTGGAACCCACACCCACTGCTGCCTGGGGAAATCTAAGAAGAAATAAAGATGGAAATGTTTAACCCAGAGACTGAACTAAGTGCTTTTTTCCTATACTGGATTGTGTACCTTGTGAATTCTCCTTCATCTGAAACTGGACTCAGTACTCCACGCTAGTCCAAACCTTTCTCAGAAAGGAATACCAATTCTGACCCACAAAAGGCACCCAAGTGTCAACTAAATTATTTTCCACACTCAATCATGAAGTCTTTATTTATTGATTGATTCCTTCAAAGTATCTCCTAGATTCATGTTGTTATTAATGGTTTATATTAAGAACCCCCCCCCCAAAAAAAAAACAAAACAAAACAACTCCAGTATCATAGAGTGCACTTCAACTCATGGCAACCCCATGTGTTACACAGTAGACCTGAGCTCCATAGGGTTTTCTTGGTTGTCATCTTTATGGAAGCAGATTGCCAGGCCTGTCTTCCTCGTCACTGCTAGATGATTTTGAATGGACAACCTTTAGGTTAGTAGCCAAGAGCAAACCTTTCGCACCATCAGGTGCAAATTCATGAACAGAAAGCAAACCCATTGCCATTGAGTTGGTTCCTACTCATAGTGACCTCTATAGAACAGAGTAGAACTGCTCCCATAGGGTTTCCAAGGCTGTAAATCTTTATGGAAGCAGACTACCGCATCTTTCTCCTGTGGAGCGGCTACTGGGTTCAAACTGCCAACCTTCGGGTAGCTTCTGAATGCTTTACCCACTGTGCTCCCCATTTATTGAACACTGACTGAGAGCCAGGATTTCTATGTATTGCCTAATTTAAGGAGCTCTGGTGCTGCAATGGTTAAGTGTTCTCAGCTGCTCATCTAAAGGATGGAACCTACCCAGTGGCTCTGTGGAAGAAAGACCTGGTGATCTGCTTCCATAAAGATTACAGCCAAGAAAAGCTTATGGGGGCAGTTCTACTCTGTCACATGGGGTCACTATGAGTCAAAATCAATTTGACAGCAATCACTACCAGCATAGTGCCTAAGGCATTTGACTGCTAACCAGAAGGCTGGCAGTTCAAACCCACAAGCCACTCCTCAGAAGGAAGACTGGGCAATCTACTTCCGCCAGTGATACTGCCTCAGAAACCCAAGGAGGGGTCGCTAGGAGTCGGGAGTGACTCAACAGCAGTGAGTTTGGCTTTATTGGTTTGTCACCAACAACAGCCATTCCAGCCAGCACATGGCCCCTGGATGATCATCCTAGAGCCCCCTTTCTTTGCTCTCCCACTAGACTGAGTTCTGGGGATGCAGAGACCGTGTTTGTATTGTTCATCGTGGGGTCTATAGGGTTTATAGCCCATAGAAAGTGCCCAATAGCACTTACTTATTTACTTGCTGAGTATTGACAAGTACTTATTTCCTCTATTAGCTCCTGCCACCTTTATTCTGTCTCTTCTTGGGCCCCTCCCAGTTGGAGTCACTGCTGCCCTCCACCGTTAGAATAAGTTTGCCTGGCGCCTGAGCTGGGAAACCCCATTAGAGAGTGTGGGAGCATGTATGCAGAGTGCATTTCTGTGTGAGTCCTCCTAGGTCTGGCTGTTGCTGCTGCTGCTCCTGCTTCTGCTTCTGCAGGAAGAAATGATTTCTGCTGCTATAGATCCAAGACTCGGAGGTGAAATGTGTCTTAGTTCTCTAGAGAAACAGAACCAGTGATATGTGTGTACCTATAGACAAAGAGATATTTACTTCAAAGTATTGGTTCACACAATTGTGGGGCCTGGCAAGTACAAAATCTGTATGTCAAGTGGCAGGCTGAAGACTTCTGCAGGCTTTTGTACCAAGATCTGTAGGTCACATGGTGGGAATAGTACAGGACAGAGAGAGAGTGAGATCTGCCAAAATATCTATCTATTTATAGTCTCGAGGCAGAGCACACCCTAAGGAAACTCCCTGTTTGACTAGTTGGTTGATCACATTACATTACATTGTGGAAAGTGATTACATTATATCACATTACTGAAGAGCAATTAATATTTGGCCAAATCACTGGGAATCAGCCTAGCCAAGTTGACGTAAATTTAACTGTCACACAAGTTGAGCCCTGGACCCCCCTTTTTGCCTACTAGGTCCCATCCTCTCACAGTCTATTACATATTAGCTTAGTCCATAGAGCAGTTATTTAGTAAGCACCTACTAGGTTGGACACGTCACATATATTATCTCATTTACTCACCACACACACACGCACACACACCCCAAACAGTTGTTGAATTGATTCCTACTCATGGGGACCCCACACGTGCAAAGCAGAACTGCACTCCACAGGGTTTTCAAGGCTGTGATCTTTCAGAAGCAGGTCACTAAGACTTTCTTCCAAGGTGTCTCTGGGTGGGTTTGAACCACCAACTTTTAGGTTAAGTCAAGAGCTTAACCATTTGTGCCATCTACAGAATCCTTAAATGTCACAACAACCCCAAAAGGCGATATTGTACCTCCATTTTACAGATGAGGAAACTGAGGCTGCCAAAGGACTCACAGGTAGATAAGGGGGGAGGAGGATTTTGAGCAGGGGCTTTCTGTCATCGTAGCCTCTGTGATTTTCCCTTCACTGCCCTTTCTTACATGGGCTAGGCTTCTGCCATGTTCTACCTGTCATACCTCTACATCCTCCCTCATCTTTTGGGATCATGACAATCTTATGGCTGATAATCATGGTAAGAACAGGTACAGTCTGTTGAGCATCTGTTTAAGTTAGGAGCTTTACAAATGACCTTATTTAATCTTTACCCCCATGATGTACCAAAAAAAAAAAAAAAAAATCGAGTTGAT
>NW_006921619.1:7143967-7170945 GCF_000298275.1 Orycteropus afer afer
CCAGCTGCTCCTCTGGAAAAAGATGTGGCAATCTCCCACAAAGATTACAGCCTGGAAAACTCTATGGGGAAGTTCTACTGTCATGAAGGGTTGCTATGGGTCGAATCTACTCAATGGTACACAACAAAAATATATTAAATATTGTTGTTGTTATGTGCCATCAAGTCGGACCCAACTCAAAGCGACCCCCCCCCTTGGGTTTCTGAGATGGTATCACTATGGAAGGAGATTGCCCAACCTTCTTTCCAAGGAGTGGCTGGTGGGTTTGAACCTCCAGGCTTCTGATTAGCAGTCTAATGCTTTAGGCACTATGTCATCAGAGTAGGTGCTATGATTATGCCCTTTACAGATAAAGAAACAGAGAGGTTAACTGTCACTTCTAGTGTTATATATCTACTAAGGTGGGGGAGCTGGGATTCAAACCAGGTTGGTCTGAGTTCAAATCCATGCTCTTTACTACTCCTGCCAAAGACCATCCCACAGGGGGCTCAGCCTTTGCAGTCTTCTGCTCTCCTCCCTGCACTCACTTATAGCTGGGGTCCACCCACCCAGGACTAGGCTGCCACTGTCTTCCTGCCTGCTGGACTCCTGCTGCTCTACCTGACCTGCCTGATGGGACCCACCTTCTAGGTCCACCTGAACTGAGTCATATTCATTTGCTCCTCTGTTTGGCACTGCTGGTCACCTCAGCAGCCAAGCGTTGCCCTAGCTTCCTCCACTCCCCAACCCCTGTCCTTGCATGTATATGGAGATCTCAGCGTGATCTTCACCCCCTCACCTGCCACCTCAAGCTTGATGATCTATGATACCCTGCTCAAGTACCTATCTGGCTTTCTATGGAGGCCTAAGTATTTCAACTCCTCTGCCTGACTTCTCAGGCCTCTCATAGCCTTTCAGGATCTTCATGCAGCTTCCCCCAACTCTTCTCTCCATTAGTGACAGCCTTTCCCTCTGTAGTTCTGAGATACCCATATTCTGAGGCCAGTTCTGGTTCTTGGCCAGGACAGCTCAGTGCCTTCTTGTTGAGCTATGCCTCTTGCAGGCTCCCGGCTCCTTGCCGATCTGCTGACCACCATGATTCTGCCCTATTTTGCCATTTGATGCCTCTCTGAGTCTATCTGCATTAACTCATGTCCTTTGCCTTCCTCTGACCCCTGAGGAGTGTATGTTTCTAAACCTTGGCCTGTACCTTCAAACTCTGACTCCTGCCTGTGATCCCTGCCCAGCCACCTCTCTTATCCCACTCAATGGGATATTATCTAGCCCTTTTTTCTCAACATCTTCCTACTTGGACTCTTCTCTCCTTAGAGTAGGATCAATCACTCAACAAGTGCTGGTGGCTCAAGTGCAAGACATTGTGAGGGTCATTGAGAACTCCCAGTTGTCCCCTGATCCTGAACCCACTGCCACTCACCCTCTGGCTAGTTTTCGCTCTTCCTCTTGCCTCCTACTACTGCAATAGACACTCCCTCCTTCCCTCTCGCAAAGGCTTCAACTATTTTAAAGCCTTCTCTGAGAACTCTAAGCTGGGGCTTCCCAATGTTCTTTGCACACTAAGGAAAAAATACTGTATGTGTGGCATACTGGGGTCAGTAGAGGGACTGTTGGCAGCCTGGGAAGGGCCACCCAGGGCATCTGGATACCCCAGACATGGATACCCCAGAACCTGGGGTTCAAGGGATAGATCAGGTCAACCCATTTTGTTGAGAAGTTTTCCTCTAAGTCAAGGTAATTAAAATAGTAATAGCTTCCTTTAATCGAGTGATTAAAATGTGCTGGATGGTGTGTTAGGCACTTTACATACCTTGCCTCTTGTCTTCTAAGGTAGGTAATCATTATCCCCATTTTACAGATGAGGACCAAGGCTCAGGGACTTTCAGCACCTTGCTTAAGGGCTTTACCTCTCTGAACTCCTATTGTGTTTATAAGCAGTGTCCTGTGATTAACCCTTCATTCTTCGTTTCCTGTAAATATGCCACCCATCTTGCGAGGAAATGGAGTTCTTTGGAAGCAAGGCTATGTCTGATTCATAGCTGCTTCCCTCCCCTGCCTGGCACACTGTTGATGCTTCATGGCTACCTACTGTCCAGGTCATCCTGGGGAGCCCAAGCCTCCTTAGGTCCAGCTCTCACTTCTGTCTTAAAAGAGTAAATATAGATGTCTTCCCCAAGGAAGACTAGGCCTTTTATCTGGAGAGGGTGTTTGGGAAGAAGGGATGGAACTGAGAGAGACTGAGCTTCCACTAGGCTGCTTGGTGATTGAGGCAGTATGGGAGTTGGTCGTTCCCAAGTGGAAGACTAGGAGTCTCTTGTCTATTTGCTCCTTATCAGTAGGGCATCTCCACATGGTAAAGTCCTTGGCCATGATTTCAGGAGATCTTTCCCATTTCAGGTATTGAGAAAGCTCAAGTATCTCTATAAAGATGACTGCTAACCAGAAGGCTAGAGGTTCAAACCCACTAGCCACTCCTTGGAACAAACATTGGGTAAGCTATTTCCATAGTGATACTGCCTCGGAAACCCAAGGAAGGGTTGTTATGAGTCAGATACAACTCAACGGCAGTGAGTTTGGTTTTTTGGTTTTGGTATCCTTATACTCAGTGCTTCATATATGCTGAGCTCCTGGAAAGGATCAGGGAATTGAGAAGTGGGGCTTATCACCACAGCCCTGTCTCCCTTCTACCATGTTTAATGTAGAGAGTAAGGGCCCAGTGTAATACTAAGGATTGCTGAGCTGGTACAAACTCTCTATTTATAGTTTATTTAAGTAAAGGCTGAAGAGATGAAGTGACTCCTGCAAGGTCACACAGGAAGAAAAGCAGAAGCAGGACTAGAACCCAGGTCCCCTGACTCCCGGTCCAGTGCCCTTCACACAGATTATATTACTTCAGTGTCCACTCAGCTACTGAGGATTGTTTCTTGGTTGAAACACTTTGTGCCTTATCTATGGAGGGTGGGTATTCTGAGTGGGTGCAGGGGTATGCAACGCAATGCAAAGTGCTGCTGTTGAGTTGGATCCAACTCATAGTGACTCCTCCTTGGGTTTCCAAGGCGATATCACTATAGAAGTAGATTGCCCAACCTTTCTTCTGAGGGGTGATTGGTGGTTTGAACTGCCAGCCTTCTGGTTAGCAGTCAAATGCCTTAGGCACTATGCCACCAGAGCTCCTGGTGTGTGTGTGTGTGTGTGGGGTAGGACCACTAAAACCAGTTGCTGTTGAGTTGATTTCAACTCTCGGTGACTCCATGTGTGTCGGCGTAGAATTGAGCTCCGTCAGGGTTTTGATAGCTGATTTTCCAAAAGCAGATCTCTAGGCCTTTCTTCTGGATGCTTCTGGGTGGACTTGAACCGCCAGTCTTTCAGTTAATAGCTGAGTGCATTAACCAATTATTCTATCTAGGGACTCCAAGACCACCAAGGAAGGAAAACATTCAAATGTGCCCATTTGGGCTATTATTTGCCCCTTCCACACTTGACAGAGGAGCTCTGGTAGCATAGTGCTTAAAGCAATTGACTGCTAACCAGAAGGCTGGTGGTTCAAACCCATCAGCCACTTCTCGGAAGGAAGATGGGACAATCTACTTCCGTAGTGATATTGCCTTGGAAATCCAAGGAGGGGTCACTATGAGTCAGGTCTGACGGCATCTAACAGCAACAACAACACACTTGACAGAATGGCAGGTTGGGCTGCCTGGTCCCATTGCTTGCACTCCTGGTCATTGTGTGCAAGCTTGATGGGAAGGTTGCTGTTGTTAGCTGCTGCCAAGTTGGACTGTGACTCTTGGGGACCCCATACACAACAGGATCAGATCATTGTGATCCATAGGGTTTTCACAGGCTGATTTTCAGAAGTAGGTCACCAGGCCTTTCTTCCTAGTCTGTCTTAGTCTGGACATTCCACTGAAACCTGTTCTGCATCATAGCAACATACAACCCTCCAGTGACAGATGGGTGGTGACTGTGTATGAGGTGCATTGGTCAGGAATCGAACTCAGGTCTCCCATGTGGAAGGTGAGAATCCTACCACTGAACCACTACTGCCCCCTGGTGGAAGGGTTATTGCCTCAATTTTGAGGACTGTAATTCTTCTGGGGTCATCAGTGGCATAGATTGTCTACTGAGTAGAGATCTGCGCTTCTTGGCCAGGAAAAGGGCTGGCTACTCCTCTGTCCAGCAGGACCTGTAGGGTTAACTGGGAGCTGCTCTCTTCCTCATCCTCATCATTGCTTTCAGGGAGAAAGAGCAAGCTTGCTGCCATCTACATATTTTCAGCTGAGTTATATTTTGCATAAAGTAAACTTAGCAAACAGAGAACACAGTGAGAATATATTTGGCTTTGAAGCGTCAGAGCTCTGACAGGCATTTCCTATTAGCTATCTCTGAGCCGACCAGCCCGGCTGGGTTTTGCTTAAGTGGCATAATTCTCCTGCAGTGGAGACAGCTCATTCATTAGTCATTCCAAAAGCCAAATACAAAATATTCTTCTTTAAGCCAACTCCACCAACCAGCTCTGCAGCCCGGGTGGAACAATGAAACTGTGGGGCTTACAGGGCCTGGCAAAGGTCAGCCTGAGAGCCACCTGTCTGCCGGGCTTCAGAAGGTAGCTTTGGCTGGAGCTTTTCGTTTCCTTTTGGGACAGGAAGGAAACATCTTCCTCCAGCTGGCAGAAGCCTGAAGAGCCTGTGGAGGATGGACTCCATCTCACCTCACCACTGAGTCACTTGCCACAGTGTGAAGCCCTGATTTCACACACTCCGTTTTGTTTTGTTTATGTCTTGTTCGGTCCTGGAAGCTAGAGGTACCTATTCTTAGAGGAGCAAAAGAATGTGACCCTTTTTGTTTAGGTCTCTCAGCTAAACTCAGTCCTTTCTTGATCGGTATCCTGTGTGTTATCTCTTTTAATCCCTGCCTAGTGAGGGCTGATGTCGCCATTTTACAGATGAGGGAACTGGAGCTCAGAGAAGTGAAAAGATTTGCCAAAGGTCACTCAGCTAGGGTTTGAGTCCGCCAGGCTCCTGTCCTCTCTGTCAGGAAGCCTCTTTCAGGATGGGATAATCTGAGATTAAAAATTAAAGTATACACTGAGGTGAAGGTCTCCTTTTCTTTAGAAGAATTCTGAATTCCAGGCCCCTAGAGCAAGGGGGCCTATACAATCAGACAGGGACAAAGCAAGGGAAGGTGTGTTGTTCTAAAAGGAAGGTTGAAAACACCTGTGGTGGGAGTGGGGGGCAATTTGGATGGGGCAGGAGCTGGGCCAGGGTGGGACCAGGACAGGGACAAGGAAGGTTTGTTGTGGTTCCATGGCTCAGCTAGGGATTCCACAGAAGCTTTCCTGACAGGACTGTCTACTTGGTCTACCTGACCAAGTAGAATACCATGGTGTAAGGACCCCACTGATACCCTGCCAGCAGGAGTGCTGGGAAAGTTCTTGTACAGAAGAGCCAGAGAGGGTGACCACAGCCTGTAGTTAGTATCAGCTTTGCTGGAGAGCCTAACTAGCATTCCAAGTGGACAGACACATTCACAGGTACTCAGGCCAATGGGAATGGAGGAGGGAGACAGGCCCAAGCAGAGGTAGAATATATATACATAAGCTAAGAATGAGAATCGCAGAGTCTTTCCAAACCAGACATCTGCTTAAAACTCTTGTGTAGTGCCCTCCCTTAGCCTGGCATTAAGATCTTCCTCAGGCTGGTTTCAATTTACCTCATCTCCCACTCTCCCTTTATCCCTCTATGCTCCATTTGTTGAGACCATCTCTTCTGTATGCTATTCTCTCTACATGTACTTCATCTTGCCTATCCACAAGCCCACCTGGAAAACTCCTACTTAACCTTCAAAACCCCACTTAAATGTCACTGTATCTGGAAGGCTTCTTCATCTCCTCAGGATACCTGTGTATGTGTGTGTGTGATTTGGGTGCAGATTTACAGAGCAAACTCATTTTCCACTCAACAGCTCCTACACATTTTGTTTTGTGATATTGATTACAATCCCTGTAATATAACAGCTCTCTTCCCACTTCCTCCCAGTGGTTGCCTTTTCCCTACATCCTTCTTTCCTATGCATCCCTGCCCTCTGAGCTTTCTCCCTACATAAATGCTGCCCTTTTGATTTCCCATGGTTGATTGTTCTAAGGAGTGTATCTACGTGGTGTAATTATTCAGCTGGAGGTTAAGCCATTAGTTTAATTCCACACCTGAAGGGTGACTAGGGGCCTAGTCTCAGGGGTTTCACCAGTCTCTATCATACCAATAAGCCTGGTCTTTTTGTGATTCCTCAGGACACTTTTTTCTGTGTTCCTGACCCTTTGTATATAATTTGTAATTCATTAAGCCACTCCTCAAAAGGAAGGTTGGGCAATCTACTTCCGTAATGATACTGCCTCAGAAACCCAAGGAGGGGTCGCTATGAGTCAGGTCTGACTCAAGGGCACATAACAGCAACAACAACAACTGTCAGTGACCCTGTCCTAAATTTATCTCTGGGTTTCTAGGACCTCACAGAGAGTCTGGGACTTAGAAGGGGTGCAGTCAATTGATAAAGCATTTTATCCTAAATGGCCATAGACTTGAGAGCATGTGGCATGGAATCATTGCAACTCAGACCTGGATGAAAATGTAGAGTTGATCTAAGTGAACCGCCTCTCTGATGTTTGAAACTCTTCAGCTGTATTCCCGGCCTGAGGTAATGTACACAAACCGCCTAATATAGCAACTGGCATATATTAGACACTCAATTAATAGTAGCTGCTATTGTAATGATTATTATTTTAAAATTATTTCTTGGAATCAAAATAGAATAAAAGATACCACAGAAAGAACATGGAATCTGGAAGTTAGAAGCTGTGGCTTTGCTTCTAAAACCCCAGAGGACTTTAGACGAGTCATTTCAACCTCTCTGGACCTCATTTTCCTCATCCATCAAGTGAAGAATACAAGCTGATACCCTATAAATTGGATCCTCCAGCTCTAATCAAAACCAAAGTAAACATCACTACGGACTTGAGAGATTCTAGCTCAGAGTTTCCTGGTGTTACTCTGACCAGAAACCAGAGAGTCAAGCCTGACCTTGATGGGCCTTCTGGCCACGGGGCCCTTCCCCAAGGCAAGGCAAATCCTCAGGGAGGCAGAAACTCCTCCTTGCCAAACTCCTGACCAGTCACACTCACTTGGCCATCCTGGAAAAGGAGGGAGACAGCCTGTCTTGGAGCTTGTGGCGAAATTCTTCTTCTTCCCCAAACACCAGCTATGATTAGCTGTGTCCTCACCACGAAACTGAAGGGGTGTGTGCGGGTGAGTCACAGTTGTTCACATTGCATTTATAGAGTGCTTCAAGGCAGAGGGGCTGGTGGCTGTCAGGAGCACTCTGGTTCCCCTCCCCCACCCCCAGCAGATGTTGAGACTTTAGCACCCACATCTTTGGGCTCCAGTGTTTAAGAACCATGATGCCACCCAGCTTCTAGGCAGCTCCTCAAGCTAGGCCTCTGCCATTCAGAGCAGTTTCCGTGGAGGTGAGCAGAGGCCTGTCCCTCTCATCATCATTCCTACCCCCTAACCTACCCAGAGGGGCTGTCACAGGGACAGACCCAGTCCTGAATCTTCTCTCTCTTGAACCCCTCTCTTCCTGGTCCCTGCCACCTCCCAGGGCTACTCCTGAGGAACCAGGAGATCTCCCCAGGAGTGGTTAGTCTGTATCTTGTGACTTCCAGGGGCCCCAGCTGTCACACCCCCTTGCCAGAGGCTCACTTTGTCGCTGGTGATGTGAGGGAGGACTGCATCCAATGGTACAGGCATTTCAGCTCCTTGGAGCTGGGCACAAGGATCCCAAATGCCCCCTCATCCCCCCTTCCCACTCAGTGATGGGGAATCCTGAGAACCACCATCAGGAGCTGGGAAAGAGAGGCAGAGGCCGTTAAGGTGAAAGAATCCTGGCAGGCAGGCAAGTCCCAACAGGCTTGTAGACGGTGAGTCACCTGGGTCCCCTCTGCTTACTGGACAGAGTCAGAATAATGACAATAATAACAGGGACCCAAGGTGCTGTTATTAACTCCCACCCGTCCTCCAGGATAGTTATCACCTCTGTCCATCTGACAGCCCTCAGGGGCAGGGAGGAGCCAAAGGCAGAGATATGGTTGCTCTGTCTCAAGTAAGGGGGACACTGAAGCCAAAGTCATTCTCCACTGAACCCAAGGTAGTCCTAAGGAAAGAACTCTGACTCCTAATTTATCCTGATGTCAGGAGAGTCACATGGTCCCACACATAGTGTAGTGGTCCTCTTCATGGCAAAGCTCTAGGCTCAGAGGAAAAAGAACCTATATTTCTTGAGCTCTCACAGCCTACCCTCCAACCCTTACTTACAACAACCCTAGGGGGATGGGTATGACTATTATCTCCATTTTATAGATAAGGAACCTGAGGTTCAGACAGGTTAGGTGGTTGTCCCAAGGTCACACAGGCAAGGAGTGTCAGAGCCAGGATTTGAACCAGATTTTACTGAGCTTTCTCAGTGTCCTGTGTAGCTAGGCCATCCACAGTCCAAGATCAAGGGTCTCCAAGTCTGGATCCCTGAGCCTTTTGGGCCTGGCCTTTCTCCATTGCTTTCCCCTCCTAAGCTCACTCTGTGTCAAGATGAGGTCTCTCCCCAGGTCTCCCTGGAGCCCAGCTTTCATTTTCATCTTTGAGCAGCCGTGGAAAAGTAAAGACTCAACACTTTAATTTTGGGGTCTTGGTAGTTATTTGGTCTCCACCACCCCCTCAACTCTACCTGCTAGTTATTATAATAATGACAATAATAATTTAGAGAAGCAATGCCGATGATCACAGGGTTCACTCATCCCCCATCAGGGCCTGGGCAGAGAGAAGACATAGCCTCGCCCTGTGTATACAATGTGCTCTGGCTTTTTGTTCTAAAACAGCACTGGATTTGAGAGTCAAGAATGTTGGAGTCTAGTCCTCATTCTAGAATACTAAATATCAAATGGCTGAGTGAGCTCCTAAAGCCCTCTGTGTCTTCATTTTTCCATCTATAAAAGGGGGAAAATAATTTTGCAAGATGATGAGTGTTAAGCTTCTTGGAAAAAAGTCACAGTGCAATAAGGCAACATTTTCTTTTAAGCATTGCCACCCCATATTTATGGAGTCCCTGGGGGGCACAAGTGGTTAAGCACTTTTCTGCTCACCAAAAGGTTGATGGTTCAAATCCACTCTGAGGCACCTTGGAAGACAGGCCTGGTGATCTGCTTCTGAAAGGTCACATACTTGAAAACCCTACGGAGCCATTCTATTCTGCACACGTGGAGTCCATGAGTCCCTGTGCTGGAATTGAGTTGATAGCAGCTAACAACCACCACCACCACCAAATAAAACCAAACTCACTACCAGAGTAGATTCCAACTCATAGCAACCCCCACTGGGTTTTCAAGGCTGCAAATCTTTACAGAAGCAGACTGCCTCATCTTTTTTTCTGCAGAGCAGCTGGTGGGTTTGAACCACTAACTTTTTGGTTAGCAGACAAATGCCTTAACCACTACACCACCAGAGCTCCTTAACAACGTAACAACAGCAACTCCGTATTTACTATTAAAAACAACACAGAAGTCTGATGCCTAGATGGTGTGCTATCTCCATGCTCTAGTCTCCCACTTCTCAGGCTATCAGCCTCTTTTTTGATGAGAGATGTTACCGATTGTGTCCCTTGGGCCTTGAGAAGGGTGCTAGGTTGGGGCTGGACCAGGATCTGATCTCTTGGGTACAGCAGGAGTCTTGCTTTTCCAGTCCTCATCCTCAACAGCTGCCTCTACCAAGGCCCTGGAGCTAGCAAAAGCCAAGCCAATGCCTGAGCTCAATAAATGCTTTTACTAGTCCTTTTATTAATGATGGTTGGTATTTGTTGAGAAGCTGGGACAATGGTTATTCCAGTAAGAAGATATTAAGCTCCCGCCGACAGGCCTTGTATATATAACATGCTCTGGCCTCCACCTCCCCCCTTCCACACTGCTTTATTACAATGCAGCACACCCCTGGCCTCCCAGCAGCTCCAAGTCGAGAGAGGAGGGATGGGGGAGGTAGGGATAAGCTGGTGTCATTAAACACACAGGCCTTTTCAGAGGTTACCATGCATGAGCCAACAGCAGGAAGCTTTTTCTTCCCTCTGGAGAGTTAAGGAAAGCTGTGTGATTTTTACATCCTTTTTGTCCCTCCCACCTCCAGGCTCTTGGCTATTTCACGGCTAGAGCTGCTGGTGTTGAGTTGGTAAAGAAGGAAGACATCTTTGAATCATTTGTTAAATTTGAGACCATTCCCATTCATTTTTCTTTTTTTAAAAATATCCATTTTACATTATTTCTTACTTAATAAACACATTTATAATACTTACTACGTGCTGGTAATGTTCTGAGTGCTTTTCAAATATTTATTTAATCCTCCTACCATCTAGATGAGGTTGTTGTTGTTTGTTGTTATGTGCCGTCAAGGCAGACCCGACTCCTAGTGACCCCTCCTTGGGTTTCGGAGGTGATATCCCTATGGAAGTAGATTGCCGAACCTTCCACTCCTCGGAAGGAAGGTTGGGCAATCTACTTCCGTAGGGATACCACCTCGTAGGGCACTAGTATTGCCCCTATTTTATAAATGAGAATACTGAGCCCAGAGCAGTTAAGTGACTTGTCCACGGTTACACAGCTAATAAACACCTGAGCCAGGATTGGAACCCTGGCAGTTGTTGCTAAAGTCTGTGCTCTTTAGCTGAAATTTTAAAACTGAGTCTGAAAAGAACTAACAAATATTTCTAAAATCCAACAGCTTTATTACATTACAAAAGGGAATTCGATAGTCTCATGGAGAAGATAGAATTCTTTGGTGGTACAAATCGTTAAAGTTCTTGGCTACTAACCAAAAGGTTGGATGTTTGACTCCACCCAGAGGCACCTCAGAAGAAAGGCCTGGTGACCTCCTTTTGAAAAATCAGCCATTAAAAATCCTGTGGAGCACAGTTCTACATATAGGGTGTTGCCATGAGTGGGAATCAACTTGACAGCAACGAGTTTTCGTTAGTTTCATGTAGAGGGTAGTATAATATATTATAATAATGGTCCCAGAGTCAGAGTATCTCTGAGTTGAAAGGACCCTTAAAGATAATCTGATCTGGCAAGCACAGGAATTCTCTATGCAGCATATCTGATATGTGATCTTCCAGCTTTTGCCTGAACACCCTCAGTAACGGGAAACGCATGAACTCAACTACAGGCCATTCCAGCTTTGGATAGTTCTTACACTGTTAGAAAACTCTTTCTCAGACTGGACTAAAATTTAGCTCCTTGAACTTTCTTTCAAAGAGTCTCTGGGTGGTGCAAATTGTTAAGTGCTTACCACTAACTGAAAAGTTAGTGGTTCAAATCCACCCAGAGGCAGCTTGGTAGAAAGGCCTGGTGATCTAGTAAGATCACAGCTTTTGAAAAGCCTATGGAGCAAGTTTTACCCTGAAACACATGGGGTCTCCATGAGTTGGAATTAATGGCAAGTGGTTTGGTTTGTTTAGTGTACTTCATGGGCCTACTTTTATCCTCTGGAGTTGGGGGTGGGGCAGGGGAAGCTTTATGTCTTTGGTATAGGATAGCCCTTTAATAGATGAAAATAGCTTTTCTGTCCTCCTTAAATCTTTTCTCCTTTGGGGTGAAATTTCCTTTGTTCTTCCATGGTCCCCATTTGTTATCATTTCCAGATCTCCCATCTTCCTGTTTCCACCTGTCTGGTGCACTGTAGTTTGTCAGTGTGCCTCCTAAAGTGGTGTCAGAATAAAAGCGAAGACATCAAGTGTGGTCCAGGGGTGCTGAGAAGAACAGAATCACCACCTCCTTCACCTTCCTCTTGTAGACCCAATGTTTCCATTGATGCAGCTAAACTCCTGGGATTTTTTGAGTCACATTACATTGTTGACTCATATTGAGCTTGCAACCAAGTGTAGCTCTTTTAGCTCCATCTTCCCAATTCTGAAATTCTATAGTTGTGCCCTTGCTTTTGTTTTGTTTTGTTTGTTTGTTTCTAAGCCCAAGAGCGGGACATCATATTTTATAGCTAGTAGGTTTTATTTTGTTAAATTCAGTTTCTTGTTCCAGCCTCTCAAGGTTGACTTGGAACCTTATCCTTTAACCATATTTAGTGATTCTCTACTAGATTTTGCATCACTTATCATCATAGATGTTATTTGTGCCCCCATTCAAGTTGTCATTAACTTTTTTGAAGCTATATAGGAAATTTCCAAGGGCCTGTTGTTGGGTTTGTGGAGGAAGTTGAGGTAAAGCTAGAGTGACTCTGAAAGGTTTCTGTTTGGATCGATATCAGTGACAAGTGCTGTGCACGTTCTGGGGGTGCGAGTGGCTGGGTAACCAGGTAAAGGCTCATCCAGCATCATTTCTATGTCAGAGCCTGTGAGCCATGACGAGCAGGAAGGCAAACATTGATAGCACTTGGTTCATGGATCTGATTGTGTCCTGTCTACCTTTGGCCAACAAGTCAGAGTGTGAGAAGAGAATGTTACAGAATAGAGGTTAGGCCCATTGTGAGAAGACGAACAGGACTCCCAACCAGAAAGAAATAGATGGTCACTGGAAGCATTAAGCCCTCTGGAAATCAAAAAAGAAGACATTTCTGGAGCAAAGACAGAGGAAAAATAAACCCAGAGCTTTAGCAAGCTACATGCCGTTTGAATAAATCTTTCTCAGCTTGAACAGTCATTGAATCTCTGTCGTTCCTTTGAGGTCACACCTGAAAGTCTGAAGAATCAAACTGAGGCCACATCATGGGGGTTCATGGCAGGGGGTCTTGGTTTATCCCAAAGGGTGTTAGGAATCAATTTAATGCCATAATCTTGCTACCACTGGCCCTTTAAAAAACCCAGCCCACTCATGCCATGCACCACAGGGAGTATATTTTTAACTCTCTTTCTAATATGCCTCCAAATTGTTCTCCTTGCTCATTTTGACCCGCTCTTTTTATTCTCTAGATAATCCCGCCCCTCCTCCCTGCACCCCACACGGAGTCTGGGACGCTGTGGTGTTTCAGGCATTGGGTTGGATGGAGCTGCAAGGACTAAGGTAGATTTTGGTGCCTGAGGGGGCAATTCATGGTGGCTGAGCCCTGTGAGATTTCCAAGACAGTCAGGAAGCACAAATGGAATCAGGTTGCGAAGTCCAGGTATGACAAGCCAGGAGGATGAACAGGAGAAGGCTGGGTAGGACCAAGTGGGAGCCAGTGTCTGAGGTGGAACAGAGCAGGAGACACTGACACTGAAAGGATGAGCACGCAGTGATTTTTATTTGGTCCCTGTGGCCTCCTTTGATGGCACAAGCAGTTTGTGCTTGACAACCTAGCAGTGGCCACGGAAGAAAGTCCTGGTGATCTGCTTCCTTACAGAGTTATTGTTGTTGTTGTTGTTGTTATGTGCCATTGAGTCAGCCCTGACTCATAGCGACCCCTCCTTGGGTTTCCAAGGCGGTATCACTACGGAAGTAGATCGCCCAACCTTCCTTCCGAGGAGCGGCCAGTGGGATTGAACCACCAGCCTTGGGTGTGGCAGCTGACTGCCTGAGGCCCTGAGGCCATCCCCTACGGCTTCCTTACAGATTACAGCCAAGAAAACCCCACGGAGCACAGTTCTGCTCTCTAACACATGGGGGCCACCATTTATCAGAATCAACTTGATGGCAAAGGGTTAGGTTTTCTTTTCTTTTTTTTTTTGATGGCCAGAGGCATGTTCCTGGGGTTGAGGCCCCAGGCTAGGAGAGAGCCGTCCCAGCTCTATGACTCCTTGACCTCATACTCCAGCCCTGATGCCCACCTCAGACTCTTCCTTGCTCCAATAATCCCTTGGGGTCTGCTTCATAAGTTTGCTGAACACAATCACTCTTCTCACTCTCAACTCAGCACATCCTCTCCACGCCTGCCACCAGCCTCAGCCTGTTGGAGCCTCACTAACTGGATCACCTCCTCCCCTGGTTTTCCTGGTTGGTCAGAGGGGCTAGATACTTCCTTGGTACCAGGCAAACAGGAGGAGGCCAACTTCAACAAGATGGTAACCACTTATCTGCACAGAGCCAGCATTTCCATTAAGTTATTAATGGTTTAATTAAGTTATTAAAAAGAAGGTGAAAGTGAATGAAATATGTTCTCTAGAGTCATGTTCATTAAAGGAGCCAACCAACAAAGCAACCCCTGAAGTTTGACTCAATTGAATATTTCACTTTACATTTTATTGTTAGGTCCCTGGCAGACCACAGGTGAGTGTTAAAGACCACAGGCCTTATTTTTCTATTATTATTTTCCTTGTTAAGTCAAGGAAGCTCTGGCAGTGCAGTGGATAACGCATTTGGCTGCTAACCAGAAGGTTGGTGGTTCAAACCCACCAGCTGCTCTGCAGAAGGAAGATGAGGAAATCTACTTCGATAAAAGATTTAAAGCCTTGGAAACCCAATGGGGGTCACCGTGAGTCAGAATCAACTCGATGGCAGTGGGTTTGATTTGATTTTGGTATTATTAAGTCAATTCTTGGGAGCTCTGGTAGCATAGTGCCTAAGGCACTTGACTGCTAACCAGAAGGCTGGAGGTTCAAACCCACCAGCCGCTCCTTGGAAGGAAGATGAGGCAATCTACTTCTGTAGTGATACTGCCTTGGAAACCCAAGGAGGGGTCACTATGAGTTGGGTCTGACTTGACGGCACATAACAACAACAACAACAAGTCAATTCTTATTTGTGTGTGGTCTGATTCTTTCATGTTTAGGCTTGTGGGCCAGTGTGAATTTACAGGGTTGGGTAATATGTGTTGTATTATAATCTTGTGTAGAGTCCCTGGGTGGTGCAAACACTTTGCACTCGACTGCTAACCCACAGGTTGACAGTTCAAAGCTACCCAGTGGTACTGTGCAAGAAAATGCCTGGTGATCTGTTTCTATTAAGATTACAGCCAAGAAACTGCTCCCTGTGGAACAGTTCTGCTCTGTAACACATGGGGTCACTATGAGTTAGAATCAACTCAACAGCAACTAACAACGATGACATAATCTAGTCTATCAATTCCTATACCTCTCCCTTTCCAGATTATCACTAATTCAAAATGAATGAAACCCTAAACTGAGTGAGGAAAAAGGGGTAAGAGTGGGACTTGGTAAGAACTAAAGAATTACCTTTCTATTGTACCCAGTGTCCTAGACCCTGAAGTTTGAAGAAAGTAGACATCCCTGGTCCCAACTCTCAACTGGGGAAGGAGAGGGAAATAGGATGATAACACAGATGTAAATATCAAATCCACCCAAATGACTCAAATGAAGGCGCTGCTCAGTCTTTGTGTTTTCCTGAAACTCAAGGCCTGAGCATAGAAGAGAACTGTCCAGCTGCCTGTGCTCGAATGGGACCTTCATAAATCTCCAGAAAGCCTCTGACCCTTCCTTTTTTCACTTTGGCTCCGTTTCCTTCTTTGCTGCGGGTCCTCATTTGTCAAGGCAGAAGGGAATTGCATCAGTCAGTTTTGAATCAGACAAAACAAAAATAAGTGGATAGCCTTCCTTAGAAAGGGAAAAATAGTGGTGGGGATTTTCTTTTTATCACCCCTGACTTATTAGGCAGTACAAAGTATGTTAGAGGAAAGTGGCCAGGATTTCAAAAAACATAAAGAGGGAGCAGCAATTTGAACACTGAATGGGGGTTGGGGTAGGAAACCAAGGGTTTGGACTCAGCGACATGGTTCTCCCTCTCCCCCTGCAGGTGAGAAGAGACACTTGGCGAGACAAACAGACCAGCATAGAAATGCATAGTTGTGTGTGATGTGTGTGTGAGTGTGGGTGTATACATACAGGTACATGCTAACACAGGTAATAGGCATAGGCATGATCAGTTAGCCAAGACAGAAAGGAGTGTAGGGTAAGAAAAGAAAAGGTGGCTGAAGTCGAAGAAGAAAATTCTCAGGGCAACAATAACGATAATAATAACCATTCAGGATAAGAACAATAGTAAGTATTAGATGTTGCATTCATCCATTCAATATATATTTATCAACTGTTACTTTGGTCTGGCCATATTCTAGGCTTTGAGGATAGAGCAATAAGGTAAGCAAAGCCCCTGCCTTGATAGAGTTTATGTTCTAATGTAATATATGTCAGAGTACATTCTAGTGTAATATATTTCAGACACCTTATTTCAGGTTGGAGGTTGGAGTCCACCCAGAGGTGCCTAAGAAGAAAGGGCTGGCACTCTACTTCTGAAAAACCACCTACTACTGAAAACTCTGTGCAACACAGTTCTACTCTGACACACATGGGGTCATCATGAGTTGGAACTGATTCAGGACAATTGGTTTATATACATTATCTCATTTATCAACACTATGATGTGGTTACTGTCATCACCTCTACAACTGAGCCACAAAGAAAGTTTAATATGTTGGCTAAGACTCACAGACATTATGTAGTGGAGCCACGATTTGAACTTGGCCAGGTCTGTCTGACTCCAGAACCCATGCTTTTAACCACTATAACGTGATATCCCACCCCCACTAGGAGGCAGGAGCAGATTGAAGGAGCTGACTTGAGTGTTTAAAGGAATAGACACTTGAACAAGACCACAGAGGGAATCCTAGAGCAGGGATGTATCTCAGAGGACTAGGACATCCTGCAGGCTCAGGGTCCAACGATGGTGGGAGCCCCTCCTGAGGCAAGGGGAAATGCTGCTGCTTTTCTTTCTCCTATTTTATCATGTCCTGAGGTAATGTAGTGCCTTAGGCATTTGACTGCTGACCAGAAGGCTGGTAGTTCAAACCCACCAGCCACTCCTCAGAAGGAAGTTTGGGCAATCTACTTCCATAGTGATACTGCCTCGAACACCCAAGGAGGGGCCACTATCAGTTGGATCCAACTCGACGGCAGCGAGTTTGCTTTGTTTTTTGAACTAAAGCCCTGCTGACCCTGCTTTAGTTATCAGAATTCAACAGACAGGCCATTTTTTTTCTCTCAGAACCTCAGTCTACTTACTTGAAAAATAAGGGGATTGGATTGTTAATCTCTGAAATCCTTTCTAGCACTAGAGTTCTATTTTTGGGAAATGCATTCTATTTTGATGCATCCCCACTCCCCCTCAGTACTTTTTTTGGAGAGAATCAGAAGCTCAGTAGATGTTCAAAAAAGAGATTCTCACTCATAGTAGTGTTTCCCACACCGGGTTCCAGGGATATTTTTTTCCCAGAGACTCTTGAGTTTTCTATGAGAATGTTTTTGTGAAACATTGCTTCTGAACTCCCAGATTCCTTGAAAGCCTTTGGCCCAGAGGGAAGAACCCAGGATTGCCCTCTGGCCAGCAGAGGAGGCAGCAGTGAGACAGAAAGTGGGGAGGAGGGTCCACTGAGGGGGCTAAGGGTGAGTCTCAACTAGTCCAGGCCTTTCTTTTTCTTTTTCTTTTTTTTAAATTGTGATTTGGGTGAAAATTTACAGAGCAAATTCACTTTCCATACAGCAGTTCACATATACTTTGTCTCATGACATTGACCACAGTTTACCACAATGCAACAGCTCCCCTCCCAACTTCCTTCCCATAGTTACCTCTTCCCTGTGTCCATCCTTCCATGGACTCCTACCCCCTGAGCTGTCTCCCTGTGCATAAGCAGCCCTTCTTTCTCCCATGATTGTTCTCTCCAAGGAGAGTATCTACTTGAGGTAAATGTTCAACTCATATGCCTGTCTTTTGTTTGGCTGGAAACCACAGGTGTGGGTTCAATTCCAGACCTGAAGGGCAGTTAGGGGCCATAGTCTCAGTGGTTCCACCAGGCTCTATCGGACCGCAAAGCTGGTCCCCCCCTGCCTTTTTTTTTCCTCCAAATGATTTTGAGTTTTGTTCCACATTGTTCTCCCTTTCTATCAAGGATCTCCTACATAGATCCGCTTCCAAGTGGATGACAGTGGTAGCCGGGCACCATCTAGTTCTTCTTAGTCCAGGCCTTTCTTTCTGGAGAAATAGGGCTGCAGGATCCAGGATCATTGTAGAAAAAGCGAAGGGAGGGAGAGGTGCAAGGAATTGGACCATGGAGCTAGAAACTCAGAAATGCAGAGCTCAGGAAGGCAGGGGTCATTCAGCCTGCACCTATGACTGGGAAGATTCAGCTGCAAATGTTTGAGGGAGGACGGAAGTGTTGCCAACTGGTAACGTGTGACCCACAGCAAGGTGAGATGAGACTCAGCTTCTCACCTTAACCCTGACCTGTCCTGCCTCACAGCCCACCTGACCGGTCAACCGCTTTAATGTGAGCTTTGTCGATAGGAAAAATGAGGCGGCTGCAGGAGGCCACCTTGCCCATTGGTTAAATGCAACCCGGGCCCCCTGATAAGCTTAGTCAACTTATTAAATTACACAGGAAAAATCGAGATGGAATATTAATTCTGCACACCTCTCCTCCCTGCCTGGGGAAACTGCCTTCCTGGGTTTCACTTTTCAAAGGCTGAAATAGATATGGAGATTTCACACTTAATTAAAGGAGAAGGGTGCTCACTTCAAATCTTTTCAAAACCTTTTTGGTTCTGAGTTTAGCGGAGTCATTGGAGTCTCAGTCACCATCTGGAATGAAAGGTGTTAACTTGGAGACTCTAGTTAACTCTAGACATCAGATTCAAAAACAAAGAGAATTAATTTCGGAGGCCCCCTCAGACAGCCCCTCCCCTTCCAGCCTGTAAATTGAGAGCGTATGTATTGACTTGCTAGGTATTAAAAAGTTAGGCTTGAGAGGTCACCTGCAATGTAGAACACCAGGTGCCAGAACTCAACCAGCAGGGCAGGATTATCTTATCTGCTAGGCTGATAAGACTCATGAAAGTTTGGCCATAAGGAACAAATATTTATAAGCCCAACACCTTTCAGTCCATAACAGATTAAGCACAGAATGTGAGCAAGGGCAGAGGAGTGAGCTAGCAATTGACTTTGGGCCTGTTTCCTGCTTGGAAGCTTCTTGGACTCATTCCATCCTATCACTAAGAACAGTGTTAAATGTTGAACTGTTTAGGAGACACTTTCACATCTATCACCTCACATGACTCTCACACCAGTCTGGTGAGGAGAGAGCTGTGATTTATCTCCATTTTACAGTTGAGAAGACTGAGGTTAACAGAGGTTAAATGACTTGCCAGGTCACACAGCTAGAAAGTGGGACTTGAACTCAAGTCTTCTGATTCTAGAACCTATGTGCCTTCCACATCCCAGTGATAGCTCTGATTGGTTCTCACTTGGCTATGCTTGAAATCAACAGCCCTCCAGGAAGGCCCCCGCACACACAAACACACACACACACACCTGCCTTGTCCCTCTAATCGCAGGCTCTGCTCACTTGGCAGATGAGGCAGGCCAGTATTTCATGAGGGTAAAAAGAGACAGTGAATCGCTTGAGTATGGTTGAGGGGAGCTAAAAGGGGTCTTTGCCCCAACTATATCCCTCATGGTCTTTTTCCTAGAGCTGAAATTCATTCCTTTGGGTCCTTAAGTCTTTTCTGTTTAATTGCTCTTCCTGTGAAAGATGATTAAGTGATTAAATGCAAATGCACTTGAATGAGAGGCCCTTGGTACTGAGAAGGGGTAACTCATCAGTCCTGTAGCGCTAGTGTAGAGGGGGAAGAAGGTAAGGTCCCTAGGTGGCACACACGGTTAGTGCTTGACTGCTAACCTAAAGGTTAGTGGTTTGAACCCATCCAGCAGTACCACAGAAGAGAAAAGTCCTGACAACATGCCTAGGTTAAGATTATGGGCAAGAAAACCCTATGGAGCAGTTCTACCTTGTAACACACAAGGCCACCTTGAGTGGGAATCAATTTGATGGTAACTCCTCGGAAGGAAGGTTGGGCAATCCTACTTCCGTAGTGATACTGCCTCGGAAACCCAAGGAGGGGTCGCTATGAGTCGGGGCCGACTCGACGGCACATAACAACAACAACAACAGAGAAGGGGTGGGTGGAAGTGGAACCTGGAGAAAGCTCCCTCCCTTCAGGGCTCATGTTTTCTGTATAGTGCCTAAGGCATTTGACTGCTAACCAGAAGGCTGGTGGTTCAAATCCTCAGAAGGAAGATGGGGCAGTCTACTTCTATAGAGATACCTCCTCGGAAACCCAAGGAGGGGTCGCTATGAGTCGGATCCGATCGACGGTGGTGAGTTTTTCAAAGGAGAGTTTAGACTAGGTGATTTTAGAGGGCCCTCTTGCTCTGACATCTTAGGCAAAATCTCCTGGGAGGAGGAACCCCTTAGGATCTTCTCTTTCAGTTTTTAGGGAGGAGAGTGGGAGTGTTCTGAAAAAAGCAACTTCTCTGCTCTAGAGGAGAGGAGGTGAATAGCTGGGGTCAGGAAGCAGCTCTTGAAGAGGTCTGGAGGGAGCCCAAACATGATGTCTCTGAGTAACTGGGCAGTTCAATGTGACAAGCTTAAGTTACAAAGGGATAAGAGATGAGGTCCAAGAGATAAGCAGCAGCCAGATCACAAAGGGCCTTGTGAGGCCGTGTCAAGGAGCTTGGAATTTATCCTATAAGCAATAGGGAAGCAGAAGGGATTTCAGCCAGAAAGTGACATGGCAATATTTGTGTTTTGGAAAGTTCCTTTGGGGAAGTGTGGAGAATACATGGGTGGAGGGAGGGAGCAGAAGAAGGTGGTGAGAGAAGGAAGTGCAATGGGAGAGAGACCCCAGGAAGGCTCATTTCTGCTTCCCAATTCCTTTCCTTTGCCCTAAGTTGCCTGGTTTGTGACACATATATTTGCAGATGAGATAAAATGGCTACCATTTATAGATGCTTACTTTGTTCCAGGCACCATGCTGTGTGCTTTGCATGCTTCACTCATTTAAGCCTCATTTAGCAGTGGTGGTTCAATGGTAGAATTCTTGCCTTCCATGTGAGAGACCCGGGTTCAATTCCTGGCCAATGCAACTCATGCACCGCTAACTACTCTCTGTCTCTGAAGGCTTGCACGTTGCTATGATGCTGAATAGGTTTCAGTGGAGTCTTCCAGACTAAGACTGAGTAAGAAGAAAGGCCTGGTGATCTACTTCCAAAAACTAGCCAGTGAAAATCCTTAGATCCCTAGGCTCTAATCTCCTTGTGGGAGCTCTGGTAGCATAGTGTCTAAGGCACTTGACTGCTAACCAGAATGCTGGCAGTTCAAACCCACCAGCCTCTCCTCGGAAAGAAGATGGGACAATCTACTTCCGTAGTGATACTGCCTCAGAAACCCAAGGAGGGGTCGCTATGAGTCAGGTCCGACTCAACAGCACATAATAACAACAACAAATCTCATTGTTCATGGGGGTTTCATGCGCTGGGGGCCAACTAGGAGCTCTGATGGTGTTGTGCCTAAGGCATTTGACTGCTAAACAGAGGGCTGGCGGTTCAAACCCACCAGCCACTCCTCGAAAGGAAGGTTGGACAATCTACTTCCATAGTAAAACCACCTCAGAAACCCAAGGAGGGGTTGCTATGAGTCAGATCCGACTCAATGGCAGTGAGTTTGTTTTGTTTTTTTTTTGGGGGGGGGCAACTAGGTGGCAACAACAACAGCTTTATATCACTAATACTTTGTAGAGGAAAAAAACTGAGGCCCTAGGAGGCAGGTATCTTGCTGTAGGTCACACAGCTGGTAGGTAGCAGCTCCAAGCCTCTGACAGAGGTGTGTCTCAACCAAGAACTTCTGTTTATAACCACTGGGGCCCTGTCTCTTGAGATGGTCATTGCCAGACAGTTCATTTGCGCTCTCTGGAGGCAGGATGGAGCCCTATTGGCTAGTTTCCTACAACAGTGGAGAATGAAAGCAATCTTATTTGGCACAAATGTGATTTTGCTGTGGATCCCCTTTTAATTGCATGCCGTGTCTGGAGAGGGTATTAGGCCTTTGGGAGTGCTTGGACTTAATAGCTGGTTTGCCTTCATCCTGAAAAACCAAACCAGTTTTTGTGGAGTTGATTCCAATTCATGGTGACCCCATGGGTTTCCAGAGTAGAACTGCACCATGTTCTACTCTGTGATCTTTTAGGAGTAAAAGGGCCTCCAGCACGACATGCAGATTTATGTAAAAGAGACCCAGCAAGCAAATGAGCTGGGCCTATCACTTGTTTTAGTAACAAGCAGGGCTGTATGCCTGATTCCTTCAAGCCCAACTGTTTTTCCAAGGCCCAACAATTCTTACAAGGTGCCTCTGGGTGAGTTTGAACAGCTGACGTTTCCATTAGAAACCAAACACTTAACCATTTGCACCATCCTGACAGAGGAGAAATGGAGCTGGATCCAGGGCAAGATCTGCGCTGGTAGTGATGCTGCTATGCGCCCTCCTATCACACAAAAAGGCCCCTTGGAATCCTTGGGGCAGTCAAACTTCTGGAGGAGAGACTGGGAAAGGAAGAAGGAGAGATGGACAAAGAGCATCATGTAGGGAGTGACAAGCAAAGAGAGCAGAGAGATGTAGCTGCTTGCTACATCTTTCACATCCTGCCTCGACCTGAGGAGGAACAGGGCCCCTTGTCTGGGCCATAAAGGCACTGAGGGCACCCCAAGGTGGTTGGAGCATGGGCAGTTCTCCCTGAGGCTGGGATGGAGAAGAAGGGCAGACTCTCATCTCTGATTCCTAAAGTCACTGAGGGGCCTCAAATGAAGCAGTGAAATTCACTCACTTTAAGGCAGGGGTAAGGAGCTCTGGTGTCTCAGTGCCTAAGGCACTTGACTGCTAACCAGAATGTTGGTGGTTTGAACCCACCAGCTGCTTCACAGAAGGAACATGGGGCGATCTACTTTTGTAAAGATTTGGTTTGGTTTGGTTTTAAGGCAGGGAAAGGGAGTGGAGAGGTTGCTTTGCTGAGAGTCAGAAACACAGATGACCAGACACTACCAGAGAGCTGGGTAACCTGGGGAAATCTTCCCCACCCCCGCCACTGTCTGGGCCTCAGTTTCCCCATCAGATGAAGTGAGTCCTAAGTCCTCCCCTAGCTGTACAGTCTGTCTCTCCAGGACCTGGGTGAGGCTGTGGTCCAGGCTGGCTGACTGCACTGCCCTCTCCAACCATAAGGGCCCGATCTCTCTCTCGAGGCCACTCCAAAGCCAGGCTGGATATCAGGTGCTCCTTGAGCCTTTCACAGCGTAAGGCTGACAGGTCCCCACTCCCCCACCCCATAAGGACACCAGCTAATCTGAGTCTGCTCTGTCATTTGGAACATAAGCCTGGCTTACACCTGCAGCAGGGCAAGCTGATTATTTTGCATTGTTTTTGCATTACCTGGCTCCAGGGCCTCCAGCTTGACATGCAGATTTATGTAAACGAGACCTGACATGCAAATGAGCCAGGCCTGCCACTTGTTTTAGTAACAGGCAGGGCTGCATCCCTGGTTCCTCCAAGCACAGCTGTTTTTTCCAAGGCCCAGCAGTTCTCACAGGCTGAGGAGGAGCTGAGGAGCCATCTCCTTCCTTGGGCTCCCTCCTGGTTCTGCTCTGTCCAGAGCCGAGACCAGATGAAAAATAAACTTGATGGTGAGGTTAGGAAAAAAAACAAGGAGATTTAAGGCATATCTTCCCCATGGAGAGTTTCTGGCTGTGTTACTTCTGAAGAGAGACAGAGCTGGCTGGAAAGATGGAGGCAAGCACACATACAACCAGAGAGAGAGAGAGACAGAATGAGGAAGAGAGGAAGAGATGGTTCAGAGGGAGATAGAACAGGACAGAGAGATGGACAAAGAGCATCATGTAGGGAGTGACAAGCAAAGAGAACAGAGAGATCAAGAGGCAAAGAGAGAGGGAAAGAGAGATGGGGGCATGACAGGTCGGGGGATGCCAATGGAGGGGTGAAGGTCTAGAAAGGAACAGATTTCAAAGTTGCTGTGGAGGAAAAGTGAGGATATAGCAACAGCCTGGCTGGGGAGGAAGATAGAGGGAGGAGTTGGTGAAGATGATGACGACAATGACAACAGCTTGATAGGGGGGAGTTGGGAAAAGGGAGCCACCAGCGGAAGTGACAAATGATGGGAGACATCTTCAGGGAGAGACTTCCAAGCTGCCCTCTTGGAAGTACTGGCAGTGCTCAGCTGCTTCAGGCAGGCAGCAGCACCACCCACCTCTTAAACTCTTGCTTTACATCTATCTTCTAAATTTATACACACACATCTATAGATACACACACATCCCCAGAAACCAAGCATACACACATTGGGGTAGAAGAAAGCATTCTAGAGTCATCAGGCTGAAAGTGAGCTTGAGGGTTATCTTGTAGCAGTCTGCACGCAGGCAGGGGCACCCGGTACCACTTCTAACAGAGAAGAAAATCAAACCCATTGCCATTGAGTTGATTCCAACTCATGGCAACCCCATGTGTTATAGAGTAGAACTGCTCCATAGCATTTTCTTATAATCTTTATGGAAGCAAATCGTCACACCTATATTCCCTGGTACTGCTGGGTGGCTCAAACTACCAACCTGTAGGTTAGTTGTGGAGTGTGAACCATTTGCACCACCTAAGGACCTATTGAGGAGTTCCTGAGTAGCGTTAACAGTTAAGTATTCAGTGGCATACTAGCCAACATGTTGGTGGTTCGATTCTATCCAGAGGCACCTGGGAAGACAGGCCTGGTGATCTGCTTATGAAAGGTACCAGCTTTGTGCTTCTGATGGAGCTGTTCTACCTACACATGTGGGATCGTTATGAGTCAGAATTGATTCAACAGCAATTGACAGCAACAACAAGAGACTTATCTAATAGAGAAGCCTCCTTTCCATTTCTGAGCGTCTAGAGAAGCATGCGTGCCTCCTTCCTTTGGCTGGCTTTTGGTGCCAGGATGTTCCTTCCACACCTGGCTGAGCCAGACTCTCCACATTCAGTCCTATGGGAACAGAAAGGACAAGAGAATCCTTTGAATGTGTTCAACTTGAGCATGAAAGCAAGCAAGCCAAAAAAGAAAGGAACAGACTTCTTATTCCCACAGTCTCTTTTGTAGGAAATTGACTTTCTGCGACTGAGGGAATCAAGTGTAGGTCCTGGGTGGGTGGTCTTGGAGTGCAGTGGGAAAGGGCTGGGAAAAGCTCCCTGTGGCTTTTGGAGAACTTTCCATTTCCCCAACACAAAAGCTCTAGGGAAGGGATGGGGTGGGAGCATTTCTTACAATCCAAGATGGCAGCACTGAAGATGCCCTCAGATACCCTCTGGCCCAAACTTTTAATATCACAGGAGAAGGCACTGGGACACAGAAAGGTCACACAGCTTGGTTAGCAGGGAGTTGGGGCTAAAGGACTTTTCACTAAACAACTATCCTTTCCTTGAAAATCATTCTGTTGGCATTGATGACCTTTTTCTATAATTGTCCTAACTTGGCCACATCAATGCTGAGCACACACCCAGCCCCTTCAAGAATACACACTATTTTTATTCTGAAACCTATGAACTTCATTCATTGTTGTTGTTAGTTGCTAGCTGCTGCTGGTTGATTCTGACTCATGGCGACCACATGTGTGCAGGGTAGGGTTTTCAAGGCTGGGATCTTTCGAAGCAGGTCACCAAGCCTGTCTGCTGAGGTGGTTTTGAACAACCAACCTTTTGGCTAGTAGTTGGGCCCTTAACTGTTTGCTCCACCCATGGACTCCAATGAACTTCATACACATCACATGAGCAACAGAATTTCACCTGGCAGAGATGTGATCTCCAGGAAGCTAAGTCAGCTCTGGGGAAAGCTGCCTCACCTCTCCTCCGTGTTTAGGTTTGGAGGATACTTCTTAGGCTGACTCAGCAAAAGCCGTGTTTACCCTGTCCATTTGTCTTAGTCTGGGGTGGTCTGATCAGTGGCTCAGTCCTTTGGGTAACTTTGGCCACTCTTCTTCTTGTTAGGTGTCACTGAGTTGGCTCCGAACCATAGCGACTCTGTGTACAACAGAACGAAACACTGTCGGGTCCTGCACCATCCTCACAATCCTTGCTATGCTTGAGCCCATCATTGCAGCCACTGTGTCAATTCATCTCATTGAGGGTCTTCCCCTTTTTTGCTGACCCTCCACTTTACCAAGCATGATATCCCTTTCCAGGGACGGGTGCTTTCTGACAACATGACCAAAGTAGATGAGACAAAGTCTGGCCATTCTTGCTTCTAAGGCACGTTCCGGCTGCACATCTTCCAGGACAGATTTGTTTGTTCTGTGATTCAGATTTGTTGTACTGTGGTGGCTTGTGTGTTGTGAGGCTGGAGGCTTTGCCACTGGTATGTCAAATGCCAGCAGGGTCACCCACTGGGAAGAAGGACAGGGCCATCCACTTCTGAAAAAGCTGGCCACTGAAAACCTTATGAGCAGCAGTGAAATACTATCTGATATGTTACTGGAAAATTTTATGAACAGCAGTGAAACACTGTCTGATACAGTACCAGAAGATGAGCCCCTCAGGTTGGAAGTCACTCAAAATACAACCTGAGAAGAGCTGCCTCCTCAAAGTGGCCAGCCTCAGTGTCACGTTAATGCTAACTTCTGGTTCAGTGTTTCTTAATCTCTTGAGGTTAGAGACGCTCTCTCTCTCTCTTTATTGTGATTTGGATGAAAGTTTAGAGCAAATTTATTTTCCATGCAACAGTTCAAACACATGCTGTATCATGACATTGATTGCAATCCCCATAATGTAACAGCTCTCTTCCCACTTCCTCCCTCTGGTTACTTTTCCTTGTGTCCTTCTTTCCTGTGCATTCCTGCTCTCTGAGCAATCTCCCTGTGCAAATACTGCCCTTCTGATCTCCCTTGGTTGATTGTTCTAAGGAGTGTACTACCTGGTGTAGATGTTCATCTTATGAGCCTCTCTATTGTTTGGCTGGAAGCCATGGGAGTGAGTTCAATTCCAGGCCTAAAGGTTGACTAGGGGCCATGGTCTTGGAGGTTTTAGTGGCTAAGACACTTGCCTGCTAACCAGACGGCTGGCGGTTCAAACCCACCAGCCACTCCTCGGAAGGAAGGTTGGGCAATCCTA
>NW_006921619.1:7171105-7186329 GCF_000298275.1 Orycteropus afer afer
AATGATTTTGAGTTTTGTTCCACATTTTTCTCCCACTCTATTCAGTATCTCCTACACTGATCCCTTTCTGAGTGGTTAACAGTGGTAGTCAGGCACCATCTAGGTTAGAGACCCTTTTGAGAACATGATTAAGGTATGGAGTCCTAATAAAAATGCCATATCTACAATATTTTGCACATAATCTCAGAGGATTCATAGGCTTCCTGAAGCCCTAAGTCTAAGACAGACTAAAGAGTATCCCTGACATCATCAGTCCCTGGAAAATCAGGTCCATGTGGGGAGGGCCAGGACCCCACTGTCTAAATCCCAGCAGGAAAATGCTCTCGCAAACACTGTAGCCCTGACAAGGGAGCATTCTAGGAGATTTCTCACAGAATGTCTTTTTTTTTCTTTCTGCCTCAGAGATTCCTTTCTAATCAACTCTTTCTTTTATGTAGAAAGTTAGATGTCTAAGCTACACTATCCCCTAGCTACATATCAAGGAAAGCTCAAATGACACATAATCCAAAACTCATTTATATTTTCCCTTGGAGTCTCTTTCTCTGTGTCTCCCTCCCCAGTACTTGCCCTCCCACTTGGTCCCTGAACCTGACCCTGTTTTTCTTTGTCTCAAGCCAGGGTCCCACTAAGCACCAGGTCCTGAGGTATTACCAGAAGATGAACACAGTAGATGGTACATCTCCAGGGAATTGAAATCTGGTAAGTCTCATTCCTTCTATCAACTGAGGAAGACCATGGATGGCCCTGTTCACAGAAAAAGGGCCTCAGAGGGCAAGAGTGGGTGGAAGGAACAGAGAAACCAGTGGAGAAGCTGGGGTAGGGGTGGAAAGCAACCAGACTGAGGATTCTCTGTGCAGATTCCAGACCCTGTGAACTGCCCCCTCCGCCACACCCCCACTCCCACCCCCACTGCTCTCCCAAGAGCCATTGATAGAGAAAATTGTAGACTCCAAGCCCTGGACCTGGCTGCAATCTCTGGGGTTGGGGGAAGGCAGGACAGGGGAAAGAGCATGGGAAGTTCTGAGTGGAGGGCCCCAGGACTTGGGGTGGGCCCTAACTCAGAAGAGTGAGAGCATACCCCCTCTCCAGAGAGGGGTCTAGCCAGCCCATGGGGTGGCCCCAAAAGAAGAAAAGTGCCTTTGGATGGAGAAGGCTGTTTAATCTCCCCCTGGAAATCAGGAAGTTGGAAGCCACACAGCTGATTACAGGGCCAGAGTAGTGATTTCAGAGGAAAGATGAAAAGAACTAAAGCCACCTCAGGAGGAGCAAACAGAGAGGGAGCAAGGGCCAGGTGGGAGCCAAAGGGGTTGTCTGCAAGGCTTCTGCACCCTGAGCCCCACTGAGTCCTTCAGGGGCCAGGGCAGCCTTGCTAAGGTGCAGTGGTGGCTGAGAACCAGTCCAGTCATCTAGTCGGGGATTCTGAGGGTGAGGGTTAAAGACAGAGAGGAAATAGTACAGGGGTCTGAAGATCTTGAGAGGGCTCTGAGAGAGAGGGAGAGGACATAGGAAGAGTCTGGGAATAGTCCAAGCTGAGATTTTAGGTCCAAGCAGGGCCAGTTTTAGGGGGCACTGTGGAGTGGGGCTTGACTATATAAACTATCCCTCCTCTCCAGACTTGGAAACTCCAGCCCCAAACCTTCTGGCTAAGCATGAGGAAGAACAAGAAATGTATATGGTAAAAGTGTCCCAGAGACTATCTGGGGCCTAAAGGGATGGGTCAGGTGCTATTGAAAACCCCAGACTGAAGGGCACTGTCAGTCCTGGGGAATGACCTTGTCTTGTTTCAGGTCTAGACAGGAGAGTCAGGCCCAGAGGAGAGCTAGGGCTCAGGCAGAGACTCTGGTGATTTCCTCGCTCTTGTGTCTGCTCCAAGTGTGTGTATGCAGGCACACGCACACACACGCACACACACATAGCCGTGCTTGCTTGCTCTCATAGTCTCTCTCTCTCACACACACTTAAACATACATTTAAATAACTTGCAGACGTACATTAGCAAAAACATTCCATCTGGGCTGGGATTTCTCTCATTGCTTTGAATTCCCCTGGGTCTTAACTTGGGAAAAAAAAAAAAAAATAGGAAGAGGCAAAGATTTGACTAATGTTGGGTTAAGGTTTTTTTCTTACTCCTTTCTTTCTTGGTTACTGACTGCCAAGAATTTATGTTTGTAGAAGGAAAAGAATTAACTGTGTTGATTAAGAGGCAAACTCCCTGGAAATATTCTCTCTTAACCCTTTGGTGTCCTCTCAGCCAGAGATGCTATGGTTCTCTGGTGTGGGGCTTGATGTTCCTGGGCTGGAGGCCCAGAACCTTCTGAGGGGCTGATCTTCCTCATCCCTTTGATCTTCCCAACTTCGGGAACAGACGCAAGCTATACCCTTTCTGATGTGCAAGTATGTGTGTCTATGAGCAGATGCTTGGGTAAGTGGAGTGAGTGTGTGTGAGCCCCTGTGAATGCATGGGTACCATGAGCTAGAGTGAGGGGGAAGTGTGTGTGTGTGTGTGTGTGTCTGTGTGTGTGGTGCTACACATGCCTGTACCTGAGCAGACAGGTGTGCTGGGAGTCTCTGTGGCCCACTGGCTACAAAGCACAACTCCAGGAACATGGAGGAATCTTTGCCTCCACCAAATTAGTGGGAGCTGATTTGGCAGGGGAGTCCCTGGGTGGTGTAAGTGGTTAATGTGCTTGACTGTTCACCAAAAGATTGGCAGTTTGAGTTCACCCAGAGGTGTCTTGGAAGAAAGGCCTGGTGATCTATTTTTGAAAAATCAACCTTTGAAAACCCTATGGAGCACAGTTCTACTCTGACACACACAAGGTTGCTATGAGTAGGAATTGACTCCCTGGTAACTGGGTTTTGATGTGGCAGGAACAGGGGCCTGAGGGGACTTAGCAGGAAGCAGGTAGGCAGAGAAGCTAGGTGGTGAGGAGACTTTAGCCCAGGAAGCAGGTTCTTCCCTGCTATCTGGCAGATTTCCCCACTTGTATGAACTGACCAATGCCCAAGGCTAACCCTGGGCATTTGGTCAGTGTCTTTGCATGGGGAACAAGGGGAGGGGGAATTTTTTTCCTTTTTGTAGTTCAGCCTAAGTGTCCACAAAGGGCCTCTCCTCCCGTTTTCCCTTCCAGAGTTTTCTGTTCCTCAGAGAGTCAGAGCCTGGTCTGCAAGGTCCTCTAGCTAGGACAGATGGTAGCATCAGAGTTGAAGCCTCTGGGAACAGATGCCTCTGGGGCTGGATCTAAGTGGTCTGACCTAGGAAGGTGTTGGGGAAAGAAAGAGAAAAGAGAGGTTGCTGGAGGCTCTGGCTCTCCTGCATATGCACCCAACCCTACAGAGTGAAGTGTAGGTCCCTGAACCCTGCACAATCCTTTCTTCCCAGTCTTTGCACAGCCGGTTTCTTTCCACCTGGAGGGACCTCCTGATCATCTTTTGTTCAGCCAATCTCTACTTGCCCTTCAAGGAGCCCCCATGGCACAAGTGGTTTGTGATTGGCTGCTAACTGAAATGTTAGCAGTTCAAACCCAACCAGAGGATACGCAGAAGAAAAGGCCTGGCCACTTGCTCCCGTAAATATTACAGCCAAAAAAACCCTATGGAGCAGTTCTACTCTGCGTACGTGGGGTCACCATGAGTCAAAGGCTGACTGGATGGCAGTTAACAAGATTGCCCTTCAAATCTTAGATATTACTTCCTCCAAAATGTCTTCCTTGCCCCTCGTAAAGGTGATTTCACTATCCTCCCTCTTCTACTACAGCACCTTGGCACATGGGCACTTCCTCATGGTAGAATCATTATGTTCTCTTGTCTGTCTTCCCCACTGGGCTGTATACTCATTGAGGATAGAGACAGTCTTATTCATCCTAAATCCCCAATGCCTAGTACAGGGACACAGCATGGGTGCAATAGATGCTGGCTGAGTTCAACCACAGGTCTTTGACTGCCAAAAGCAGTGTTAGTCATTCCATATGCTGTGATCCAGTGCCTTGTACACTTGTCTCCATTATGACATTCAACATGAGACCCTATGATTATCCACACATATATTTGACCCTCTCAATTTTTTCTGAGCTCCCCAGGGCAAGGAGTCAGTCTTTGTCATCTCCAGTACCCAGACCAGCAGCAGGCAAATAGTAAATGCCCAATAAATGTTGAGTAAATGAAAAAATTACCAACGCATGGCAAATGGCCAAGAATATACATAGTATAAGCTAATTGCAGCTGTAAAAGACTGCTAAGGGCTGGAATACAGAGAGGAAGCTGTGCTATAAGAGCAATGTTGGGAGGAGAGAGAAGAGAAGCATTTATGGAGCTCCTACTACGTGCCCAGCCAGCACTGCTATAGGCATCTGGGGTTTGTTATTTCACTTTATACTCACCATCATCCTGTGAGGGAAGGGTACTTCTCTCATTTTACTTATAAGGAAAATGAGACTAAGTAATTTGCCTAACATCACACAGCTGGTATATGGTCAAGCTGGGATTCAAACCCAGGTCTCTCTGATCCCAGATCTTATGCTTCTCTCACTGTGCCATGTTTCAATAAAATGAAACTCACTGCCATACAGTCGATTATGACTCATAGTGACCCCCATTAGGTTTCCGAGGTAGTAAATCTTTACAGAAGTAGATTGCCCCATCTTCCTTCCACAGAGTGGCTGGTGGGTTTGAACAGCCAACCTTCTGGTTAGCAGTCAAATGCCTTGCACGCTGTGCCACCAGAGTTCCTTATGTTTCATGTATACGTACCAAAAAAAAAAATAAACCCAGACCAGTTCCCTCAAGTTGGTTCTGACCCCTGGTGACCCCATGTGTGCAGAGGGGAACCGCTCCATAGGGTTTTCATGATCGTGACCTTTCAGAGTCAGATTGCCATGTCTTTCTTCTGAGGTGCCTCTGGGTGAGTTTAAACCGCCTAAGTTTTTTATTAACAACCAAGTGCTCAAACATTTGTGCCACTCAAGGACTCCTATGTTTCACAAAGAACATGAGTTTTGAGCAGAGGTTTGGAAGATGAAAAGATCAAGGTTTGTAAAGCAAGATCTCAAGCCTACACAGCAGGAGAGAACATTGGGTTCCTGAGCAAGAGGAACGCCGCTCTCTTATTCTGTGAGCTTGCATATGCTGCTCTGTGACCAGGAAGTAAGGAGAAATGAACATGACAAGAGACAATGCAACTGTGGAGGAAGGCAGCTGAGCAGAGAGCAGCCACGGGAGTTTCTCAAAAATAGATCGAATTTTCAAAAAGGGCCAGCTAACCCTAAAGAGTTACATAGAATCTGCAAAACACCACATAATGTGGATGAACTTGGAGGACGTTATGCTGAATGAAATAAGTGAATCACAGAAGGACAAACGTTTTTTTAGTCCGTTATTGTAAAAGGAAAGGTTTATCTATGGAAGGAAATTTTCTTTGTTGGTTACCAGGGGTGGTGGTGGGGGGAGGGAACACTGTTAGAAAAGGTAGAGATAAGTATTGATTTGGGTGAAGAGAAGGACAGTGTACCAAATGTGAGTGATCAACATGGTGGCATTGAGGAAGAAGAAGACATAGAAAGGTACATGTGAGGTAAAGACAACAAAGATGAACCCTTTTGTGCATACAGTACTGTGTTGTCAGTGAAGGCAAACATGGGTATATGGGTGGATAGATGGGTGAACAGGCTGAACAGTTACGTTTGTCTATTCAGGGAGGAGTGTACCCAAGACCATGTATAGGGTTAGCAGAAAAGGTTCTCCAAGTGTATTTGGAAGTTCTGTAAGAATTCCCAGGTGTATAGTAGAGCTGATGAGGGTCAAGTTTGTAGTCACTTCTTGGGCACAGCCAGCTACCCAGGGAGAGTGAGTAGTTGAATCTTTGGGCTCAGGACCATAGTCACGGGGAACATCAAGCTCAATTGGCATAACGTACTACACAAAACATTGTTCCACCGCCTACTTTGGCGAGTAGTGACTAGGATCTTAAAAGCTTGCAAGCAGCCGTCTAGAAGCAACGATGGACCTCTCCTCATCCAAAGCAAAGAAAAGGAAGAAAACCAAAGATTCATGGAAACAATTAGTCCAAGTGACTGGTACACCATGCAATTTCAAAGAGCCAGGCTTTCACCAACTTGGTTCTGGAGTGTGGGGCTGCTCATTCATGTGAGCCAGTGGGATGGAGCCATAGCTGCTGCCCAAGAGTCAGGGGGAAGGGCTGCCATGTCCAAGAGGGAGAGGAATGGGGCCTGCCAGGCCAAGGGAGTAAGGTTGCCACTTAGAGGAACTAGGGGACTGGAGCCATCCAGTGCAGGAGATCTGTACAGATGCCACCCAATGAAGATTTGTACAGATGCCAAGTTGACAAGAGGTGGAATTGTGGTAGTTCAGTTTGTGTGTCAACTTGGCTGGGCCTGATTGAGTGGCTGGGCAGCTGGTGGTAGTTATTCCCTATGATGAGACTGGCCATCAACTCCACAGTGGAATCTACCACATGAAGCTGAGTACTGCCTTTGGGAACTTGGTCTGCTTCCTGTATATAAGGAAGCTTTGGGGATAGTAGCTAGCTTATGGCATGCTTGGACCCTGCATGTAGCCGTGTCTTTGTTGAGCAGCCTGTCATGCTCTGCTGACCGTGGGACTTACAATGGACTTGAATTAATGGCCTGCTGTGTGGTTTGGTAAAATTGGGACTGTACCTTTTTACTTGTCAACCTTGCGTTTTTCAGCCTCAGCAGCCAACAGCTGTCTGAGTGAAGAAACACCTCTAGCTCCAGTGGGCCAGGAGCAGGAGGCAGAGCTGGACCCTAAGGTTGAGGGGCTTTCACCCAGCCCCTAGAGCCTGGCACTTTGAACTTGGACTTAAAGCCTCCAAATTGTAAGAATAAACTCCTGTTTGTTAAGGCCATCCTATTTGTGGTATATTCTTGTCAGAGTGGCACTAGGTAACGAGAACAGTTGTGGAACAAGATTTTTATATATTATGTTGTGCCAATCAAGCCTGGTGTCCCCCAGTACTATGGTCCTGAATTGGCAGATCTGGTGGTTAGGGAGAAAGATTTTAGATAGATAAAAGGTAGATAGACAGATGGACAGATAGACAGATGGATGGATGGGTAGCTGCTATTGGTTGGCTCCAACTCATGGTTACCTTATATAAAACAGAATGAAACATTGTCCTGTCATCTTCAGATCATCAGCTTACTCAAGTCCATCATTGCTGGTATTGTGTTTCTCCATCTCACTGAGAGTCTCCCTTGCCCTCATTAGCCCTCTACTTCACTGAACATCATGTCCTCCAGCTACTGATCCCTCCTAATGACATGTCCAAAGTAAGAGAGTCGTACAATGTTCGTTGTGATCCATAAGATTTTTATCGGCTACTTTCTGGAAATAGATCACCTGGTTTTCCTGCCCAGTCTGTCTTAGTTTGGAAGCTCTGCTGAAATCTGTCCAGCATCGGTGACCATGTAGGTATTTGAAATACCAGTGGCACAACTTCCAGCATCACAGTAATACACAAGGCACTACAAGTTAAAGGGAGGGTGTAAATACTGGCTGATGAATTAGGAAATGATTTGAGGCTGGGGAACACTTAAAAGTGGGTGGAACAGTGACATCTCCAGGCAGAGTGAGCAATCTCTGATGGTCTAAACTTTCTCCATGCACGTGTAGAACTTGTCTTTGCTTCAGAGACTTTGGAGTTCAATATTTCATCAACCCTGTCCCAGCCCCCGTAAGTTGGATATGATCTTCTGAAAGAAGCCTCAAAAGGGTATGACCATGTGTGTTACTCCTAGGCTACTTTCCCTGGATCACTCTAATTTACTTCTGCTCTCACCCCAGCTGCGAGCAGGGGATCCAAGCTAGAGACAGCAAGCAGGGCCCTACCCCTGGCCTCTGCACTTGTCCCTGCTGGATGCCCACTGTCCTGGGGGATGGAGGATAGTCCTTGCCTAGGTGGTCTCCCACCTGTGTCCTCTTCCCTTTCTCCATTCAGGGTGGGGCCTTTCTGGGAAGGGAACTTGCAGACTCTTGGTAGCTCAGCTCTGATGTCTCCCTAATTAGAGGGTTCTTGTCTTCCCACCATGCTCCTCTTATTTTTTTTGTGGGTGGGTATCACCATCCAGAAAGGCCAAAGCTGTAGGCTGATGGGCACGTTGTCTTGGCCTCATATTTTTGGAGGGAGGCTTTGTATCAGAGCACCAAGACATACTCCAAACACATGTTCAAGAAACACTTTATAGGAAGCTTTGAAACTTTGTTTCTGGAAGGAGCTGACATCTTGGGATCCCCCAAGAACTTCTCCTATAGCTACCACAGAATAGTCTCCAACTATCACCCATCTCCACCCCAGGCAGGAAATCATCTTAAAACATGCCCTTGAAACACTCCCTCTGAGCAGCCCCATATCTTAGTACAACACCTTATAGTCACCAAAGCATTCTCACATCCTCAGCCCATGGGATCCTCCTCACATCAGCCCTGTAAGGCAGGCAGCTCAGGGATCAGTAGACCCATTCTACAGAGGCGGAAAATGAGAAGCTTAGTGACTTTCGCAAGTCACATGGTTCATGAGTCATGTTGGCTGCAACTGTCAGCTTTCTAGGCAATGGGACCAGAAGGTAGCACAGGCTAGGGATGGGGCAGGATTTGGGTGGATGCAGCTAAGGATATGGACGAATTGGAGGGATGAGTGATCATAGTTCCTCTGTGTCCAGAAAGTCCCACCTTGAGTCACCTGCCTTTCCCTACCCCAGACACCAGCACCTTCCCGCTGAACAGTTGTGAGTCATCTCCCTTTTGCTACTTCCCCTGAGGTGCTCTCGGCCAGCACCTGAGTCAAGGCCTGTTTCAGGTAGGCAGTATCTGTGGAGGCTTCTGGTGTAAGGCCCACATCTAAACAAGAGGAGGCAATTGTGAGTTATCATTCATAGAAGAAGAACACAGTGAGCAGCAGTTAAGCTCTTCAGAGAAAAGAAATACACAAATCTAAGCAGCGGTGACAATAGTAATGCCCAGTTACATAACAACATCAACAATTACACCTTGTATTTCTTTAGCACCTGCTTCTAAAAAGCTTTAAGCACTTCCAGGTTTATTAGGCTATTTACTCCCATAAAAGTCCCACAAATTGGTGTTGGGGTGATTATTATCATTTTATAGATGAGGAAACTGAGGCCCAGAAGGATTTAAGTGGTTTGCCCAAGGCCTCAGAGCAAGGGAGTGGGGAAGTGGGGCTGGGTCTGCTTCTGGAAGCCTCTTGGGTGTTTCGTGTGTGGGACTCCCTCTTGGTGTCTACATTCCTGTTGATAAGGTGTGGACAGAGGAGTTGGCTGGCAGCAGACTCAGAATTTTCCTGCACGAGGTCACTCAGAGTCAGTGAGTCAGGTGCCTTATTTTGAGGTCAGTTTCCTCTTTCACTTCCCCAAACAACTGTTGGGAGTGAGCTCATTTGGTCTCCCCTCTCCACTCCCCTTTTTAGATCAGGACTTGAGGGTATTTACAGTTGCCCCTGAAGGGCTTTCACAGTAGTAGTGAACTGAAAAAGTGGTCAGCACTCCTATCCTGGAACTCCTGCCCTCCTGACCCAACAATTCCCCAGCCAGGTGTGAGGTCCTCTTTTTCAAAAGGTTGCTGTGGAGTCAGTTCCAACTCATGACAATCCCATGTGTGTCAGAATAGAATTGTGTTCCATATGGTTTTCATCAGCTGATTCATCAGAAGTAGGTCACCAGGCCTTTCTTCTGAGGTGCCTCTGGATGGACTTGAACTGCCATCCTTTCAGATAGTAGTCAACCGTTTATCTCTTTGTCACCCAGGGATTCTGTGGTCCTCTTTGTTAGTGTTGTTGTGTGCCATCAAGTTGATTCCAATTCATAGCAACCATATATGACAGAATAGAACTGCCCCATAGGATTTCCTAGGCTGTAACCTTTACAAGAAGGAGCTCTGGTGGCACAGTGCCTAAGACATTTGACTGCTAACCAGAGGGTTGGCAGTTCAAATCCACCAAACACTCTGTGAAAGGAAAACAAGGGAGTCTATTTCCATAAAGGTTTACCACTTCAGAAACCCAATGGGGGTCTCTATGAGTTGGAATCAACTCGATGGCAGTGTTTTCTAATTTTTACAGGGGTTAAGTGCTTGGCTGTTAACCGAAAAGTGGTAGATCAAGCCCACAAGCAACTCTGTAGGGGAAAAGATCTGACAATCTGCTCCCATAAAGATTTCAGCCTTGGAAACCCTATGAGGAAGTTCTACTCTGTCCTATAGGGTTTCTATGAGTGGAATCGACTCCAGTATACATAACAACAATCCTTTTTTAAAAGTTATTTATTTTTATTTTATTATTTTTTATTTTCGCAGTGTTCCCTCCTCTCCCTTCCCACCCATAACAACAATTTTTGTGTGAGCAGATTGCTAGGCCTTTTCTCCTGCACAGCTGCTAGTGAACCACCAACATTTTGGTTAGCAGCAGACTGCTTAACCATTGTGCCACCAGAGCTCCTTTTTTGGGTCCTCTTTAGCCTATTAAAGGAGCCTTAGTGGTGTAGTGGGTAAGGTATTTGGCTGCTGACCAGAAGGTCAGCAGTTCAAACCCACCAGTTGCTCCATGGGAGGAAGAAGAGACAATCCACTTCCGTAAAGATTTACAGTCTTGGAATCCAAATGGCAGTGGGTTTTTTTTTTTTTATTTGTTTGTTTGTTTTAGCCTATTAACCACAGCCTCCTCACTGGTTTCCTGACCTCCTGTATCATTCTCTCTCCATGACTGAGCTTCCTAAAGCTGCTCTCTCTCTTTTTCTCAAATTGTCAGTAGAGCTCCATTATTTCCAGTCTCAACTTGGCATCCAAGGCCCCACCCAATCACATCCCAGACTACCTTCCAGCTTTCCCTCCTCCCCTTTGACCTCCTCTACAGAACCCTGTCTTCAGTCAGACTGTAGGACTTGCCTAGACATGCATTGTTTTCCCAATTCCACAGTTTACTGCCATCTCCTTCCCATGGCCTGGAAAGCCACTCCCACCATCTCTGTTTGCTGGATTTCAATCCTTCCTTCCAAGCCTGTGACAAATGTGACCTCCTTCATGAACCCTCCCTGGTTCCACTGGCAGGGAATGACCTCTCCCTCAGTGGATGTCTCACAGCACTTGGTACACAGGTCTCTACACAAGCCATTCTGATTGTGTGTAGGGGCAGTGGTATAGCTATTTGGATGTTTATAAAGGTGCAAAGATGACAGAGTTATGCAATACCACTTGTGTGTGTGCTGGTTTGAAAGGTGCATGCAGCTACAAAGAACACCAAGAAGGGATTCAATATTTACTGGGTTTGGAATGTGCCAATCACCTCTGCTCTGCCAATGAACAGACAGGCTGCAGCCTCCCTCCAAGGAGAGAGCAAGTTCACTATACAATTTAAAAACCCACTTGGAGGAAGGAAGAATGAGAAGGAGGGAGTTAACAATTGTGCTTTGGTCACTTACTGTGTTCCAGTCACTGTGTTAGAGAGGAAATGGTACATGAACAATGAGTTCAGTTGATTCTCACAACAACTCTGAGGTATGAGGGTCATTGTTTCCACTTTGTGGATAGAGTACTGCTGTGAGTCAGGTGCCCAGGAAACAGACTCTGAGAGGAAGACCTGTGTGCAGAAGGTTAAATGAGGACTGCACATACAGGCAACCCCTGTAAAAAGTGTTGGGCAAGCAAGATTGGGCAGAGAGAGAGGTGAAATTGCTTTCCAGTTGCCACAGAGGCCTCAGCCTATCCCATGGACATGCTGAAGCTTGGTGTGTGTGTGTGTGTGTGTGTGTGTGTCTGTGTGTGTCGTGAGGAGAAAGATGGCTTCAGAGATGTCCCCCCATTGAGATAAGGGGCTGTGTCATTGTACCCCGACATTGACCAGTCATTAATCCAGGCTTCCCCTAAGAAGCAGACATAACTTGTCAACATATTTTCCTTCAGCTGGGGGCAATTTCTGGAAAGCAGCAGCATCCTTTTAAGTACCCTCCAGATTAGAGAAATGCCTGGTTTGCATGCACACAGCACTGCCAGGGAAGTTGACTCAGGCCTGCCTGGCTCCAAAGCCTGCAGGCTTTGTCCTGAGGCATTGAGTGGCTTTCCATCCATCTCATGAAGTCACTCTGGCCACTCTAGGGCGGAAGATAAATCATCAGGTATGAATGGAAGATCATGGCCAGAAACTCCCCATGGTCATTACCCCGTGAAGTCATGAAGTAAACTGTCTTCCCTTTTTTTTTTTTGACAGATCCCAGGTAGATGTGAAGTCACCTCATAGCAATGAGAAGGCAGGCATTGCTTCTCTAGTTACTGGTATTTTCTGTTACTGTCTAGTTCTTAGTCACACTTTGGGAACTTGGATGGCAGGATCCAAGTGTGAGATTCAGAATATTAACCAGGAAGACAAGCCGATCAATCGGAGCAGATGCTGGTAGTATGCTGGGCTGGTGAATCCCCCCTGAATGTTAGATCTCATGGGCTCCAGAAGACAAGCCTCAAGTCATCTCTAGTGCCATGTGCTAAGGAAGAATTCTAGCAAGTGGTTTGTTCAGAAGGCAATACTGAGAGAGGCAAGTCTCCTGACTAAACTGGGCATTTGGGTCAGCTTCTGAGGTGCAGATATTAAGCTATGCTGTAAGCATCCTTCTTTTGCAGAAACTGTCTTACTCAGCTCTGTGTTCCCCCATATATAAACCAGTAGCTATAGAGTGGATTCCAACTCACGGAAGCAGATCCCCAGGCCTTTTTCCAAGCTACCTCTGAGTGGGTTCGAACCACCAACCTTTTGGTTAGTAGTCAAGTGCTTAGTTGTTTTCATCACTCAGGTTTTCCATCCCCCATACCCAGCATAGTGAAATTCGTTATGTGAAATCTGTATGACTCTAGGCAAGGCCCCATGCTGCTCTGTGCCTCAGTGTCCTCATTTACAAAATGGAAGTTTTCCAAACCCCGCTTTTCTTTGAATCTAGTGAAGCCCCCTGGGGGAAGGGAGGTAAGTGGGTCATTCCCAGAGCCTTCTACCCTGCTTGATCCAGAGCAGCTCCCCTTGTATTTAACTCAGCTTTCTTCAGTTAAAAACAAAGCTTGGGAACCACCAAACTGCCTAGGATATTTGAGGTCCCTGCTCTGGTAGCATAGTGCCTAAGGCACTTGACTGCTAACCAAAAGGCTGGCAGTTCAAACCCACCAGCCACTCCTCGGAAGGAAGGTTGGGCAATCTACTTCCATAGTGATACCGCCTTGGAAACCCAAGGAGGGGTTTCTATGAGTTGGGTCCGACTCGACAGCACATAACAACAACAGCATTGACGTGCTGCAATGTGAGTGAGTGAATGGATGAGTGCATGAATGAATGAGTGTACCTAGCTAACATAGGCCAGTGCCTGGCTGTACCCATTCTTGGAGCCAATGGTCAGCTGCCCTAGATAGTTTGGAAATTTACACAGGGTTGGATTAGATGCTCTCCCAATGTCCTGTCAGTTGTAGTTTTGTCTGTCTCTGCCACAGCCATTGGTGAGGCCTCCTCCCTTCAGGCATTGCACGGATGTCACCAGGAATGAACTGGTATGTCATCAGCAGGGAGCCCTCCTGAACTTGTCTTCTTTGACTCTTCCAATACATTGACTCAGCTGAAAGAGATACTAACAACAGCAGCACTAGTCACTGGCAGGTTTGGCAAAGGAATCATAGGGTTTTCTCTGTGCATGTCCTGGGGTGTGTCACCAGGTCTGGTATGCTTCAGTTCCTTTCCATCATAGGAAAGAGCTCTTGGGTTAGGCCTTTCCCTCCCTCCTTCCTAGCACCCATACTTGCCTCCCACCATCCCTTCCTTCCTTTCTCTTTCCCTCCTTTTCTTCCACCTTCCCTCCTTCCCACCAAACATCCCTTCCTATTTCCCTCCCTTCCTTACTTCCTCTCTCAATCCCTTCCTCCCACCAACCAATGCTCCTTCACACCATCGCTTCCTTCCATTCTTCTAAAACAACGGTCTTTAACCTTGGCTGCACATTGGGATCACCTGGGGAGAGAGGCCTCATAAGAAGCCCAGGAGACTGTTTTCTTAAGGGATCCTGTGAGATTTAGAGGGGTCAGTCCTGCTTGGCATCCAGGAGTCAGGGTGTGACAGAGCAGGGACACCTAGCATGGGGTACAGAACGAGGTGAGGCTCCAGTACACTGGGACACCAGGCTGGCAGTACTGCTCTGGAGCTCAAGTGTTTCCCTTGAGGAGCTTCATGGGACAGCTTCCTGGGCACCAGCATTCTCACAGGGCCTGCCAGCAGCAAGGTCTGCCCTCAAAGGTTTGTGGGCAGCACAGCATCAGAGAGCAGAACAGCTTGGGGAGGGAAACTTAAATCAGACAAGCCATCCACTCTCGCTGGCTGTCCAGTTCATGAGCATATGAGGGGCACTACCAAGAAATTCTCCACATCATGGAGTGAGCCTATGACAGGTGGGAGCAAGCAGCAGTGAAATCTGCTCATTCTGTTAATGGGAATCCAGCAAGAATTCTAGCAAGTGGTTTGTTCAGAAGGCAATACTGAGAGAGGCAAGTCTCCTGACTAAACTGGGCATTTGGGTCAGCTTCTGAGGTGCAGATATTAAGCTATGCTGTAAGCATCCTTCTTTTGCAGAAACTGTCTTACTCAGCTCTGTGTTCCCCCATATATAAACCAGTAGCTATAGAGTGGATTCCAACTCACGGAAGCAGATCCCCAGGCCTTTTTCCAAGCTACCTCTGAGTGGGTTCGAACCACCAACCTTTTGGTTAGTAGTCAAGTGCTTAGTTGTTTTCATCACTCAGGTTTTCCATCCCCCATACCCAGCATAGTGAAATTCGTTATGTGAAATCTGTATGACTCTAGGCAAGGCCCCATGCTGCTCTGTGCCTCAGTGTCCTCATTTACAAAATGGAAGTTTTCCAAACCCCGCTTTTCTTTGAATCTAGTGAAGCCCCCTGGGGGAAGGGAGGTAAGTGGGTCATTCCCAGAGCCTTCTACCCTGCTTGATCCAGAGCAGCTCCCCTTGTATTTAACTCAGCTTTCTTCAGTTAAAAACAAAGCTTGGGAACCACCAAACTGCCTAGGATATTTGAGGTCCCTGCTCTGGTAGCATAGTGCCTAAGGCCCTTGACTGCTAACCAAAAGGCTGGCAGTTCAAACCCACCAGCCACTCCTCGGAAGGAAGGTTGGGCAATCTACTTCCATAGTGATACCGCCTTGG
>NW_006921619.1:7186429-7191792 GCF_000298275.1 Orycteropus afer afer
CCACATCATGGAGTGAGCCTATGACAGGTGGGAGCAAGCAGCAGTGAAATCTGCTCATTCTGTTAATGGGAATCCATCTGGACTTATGAGAGGATAGGCTGGGGCCACTTGCATCACAGATCTAAGCCATAATCGTGAGTGAGAAGCCCTTCATCTAGCATGGTGGTGGTGCTGTAAGGTACGGCCGGGGTCCCCGGGAGAAGCAGACATCTGCTGGCCCTCTATGAGGGTGCCCTCTATGGGGTCAGTCCCCTCAGACAGTTTGCATTCTGTGTGTTCACTATCCAACCAGCTTCTTCTCAACTCAAGGTCTCTGCCTGCACGTTCTCAACGTGAATTTTTTGCTTTACTTCCTGTGCAAGTTATCTCCTTTTTAAAATCACATTCTCTCCTAAATTAGAAAGCCTCTTTAATTGTTAGCAGGAGCTGGGGTTCTGCTCTTTGCATGGACAATATCATTAAACATTGTAAAATAAACACACTGGAAAAGTTTAAGACATTTTCAAACCCTTTGCCTCCCAGAGGGCGTCTGGGGCCCTGGGCAGGACAAGGTTCTGCTGGCCTGGGTTTATACTGTGTTGATGACTTGACCCCTCCAGCTGTGAGAAGCCAAGCTGACAGCAGGGTTGTTTTTACTAAACTTCCCAGGATTGCAAACTTGATTTGGGAGGCATTTGCGCTGATTTGCGCTGAGGTCTCCAGCGGCTGCGCTGAGCTTCCTCCTCCAGCAGAGTGCATGACGGGAGTGGGCCGTGGTTCCCGTAGCTGACAGCTGTTGTAAACCATCGCTGTCCTCCAGAGTTATTCCATGGGGCAGAGGCAGAGAGTAGAGCCATGGGAGGGGGTGGTGTGTGAGAACCTTTCTTTGCATCTTGCTGAAATGTGAGTCTAATGAAATGATAATGAGGTTGTGGCCTTTAAGCTCCATTGAGCTTTTTGCACATTGTAATTTTACCCAGAGTGGGGCTAGTTTTTGAAATGATTAGAACTATCGATTCCTAGGCCAGTGTGGCTTGAATCAGAATTCATTAGAGGCCCAGAGGTGAGGGATAAACATTTCTCCCCAGTTGAACCAGGAAACAGATCCCATCTTGTGTGAGGTTGGAAGGGCAGTCTCCTGCATGCCCACCCACTTCTCCAGTACAGTCGCTGGTGTTGGGACCCCTGGCAGTGCCAACAGTCAGGCCAATGAGACCCAACATCTGTGCAGCAGCTGTTACAAAAGTCCCAATCTTGAGTCCCCGACTGTTTTTCTCAGAACCTCTCCCTCATGGTGGAGTGAATAGGTTCTCTATGTTTAGTATTGGTCTTATTTCCTTACAGGCATTATAAGGGAAATGTCTTTTCCATGAAAGGAAACACACAGAAACAGAAATGGTCCAAAGGTTTGATCTAGAATTTTCTGGAAGGAGAAGCCCCCACTGGGAGAAGTACCTGACAGTGTGGCCTGAACTTGGCCTCCTGGGGCATCATCTTTTTCAAAATAGAAAGAGAAGTTTCTCCCTCTGATTTTTGTTGTCACCATCATGCTGGCTCCCACAAGCATAATAAGATCCCTCCTTTAAAGTTTTAGTCCAATTTCTCTAGAGCTGAGACAAACTGGCATCTTAAAAAATAACCTTACTTAATATTAAAAGAGGGAGTTTTTGTGGTGTAGACATTTGGGTGCTAAGCAAAAGGTTGGTGGTTCAAACAGAAGAAAGATGGGGCAGTCTGCTTCCGTAAAGATTTACAGCTTTGGAAACCCAATGGGGGTCGCTATAAGTCAGAATTGACTTGATGGCAGTGAGGGTTTTCCTTTAAAAAAAAAAAAAAATACTAAAAGAGGCCAAAAGAGAAAATAATTACAGCAAATGTCAACAGCATAAGGATGGCTTTGGCCCCAAAGTGTGGATATCTTGTTCTGCCTTGACTTTGTTCTTGCCTTAAAAGGCTGAGGCAATTCCTATACACAGCCTGGTGAGGGCTGCTGTCTTAATTCCTGCCATCTTAAATCTAGTCAAGCTCCCGTCTTGTTCTCTTCTCTGACAATTTTAAAAGATTACATGCTAACAGCCCACCTGGTGTCACCTACTCTTATCAAGGTTCTGGTCTGAGGAATAGGCTTCATCAGAGCAGACAAGAGGTAACATAAATGGCTCAAGGAGATGGTTGAGCACTGTCCTACACGTAGAACAAAGCAGACTGGTAAACGTCCCCTTAACCCTTTCTCTTCTCTTCCTTCTACAACCTCATTGGGCCATTATGTTCATACAATGCACACAGCAATAATTATCTTCAAATTGGAGCATCAGGTTCACCATCAAGACCATACCATGATTGCATCCGTATTTTGAAAAGGTATATTTCTAATTTTCCTGCTCCATTTTAACTAGTTAGCTCCAGTATCACTATCCTGAAGGCCTCTCCTTTCTCCTCTACCAGGTGCATTGGTGCCCTTCTTCTGGCTTTGCAAAAACCATGGTGGGCATCCAGGATGATTCTCATCTATTTCGTTATGTACCCTCCCTGCCCCCCAACTAGACTGTGATCTCCTTGAAGGCAGAGTTTGGAGTTTATTCCTTTCTCATCATAACCCCCATAGTGTCTTGCTTATAACACACTCCAGCAAATGATTGTTGAGTGAATGAATGAAGGAAAGAATCCATGATTGATGTCATTCATTGATTCATGAGACAACCTTGTGAGACAAGCAGGGCAGGAATATGAACTCTTAATTTCCTGGAAAAAAGAAAGAAAGAAAGAAAGACACAGAGGCTCTAGAGACTCAGGAGGGTAGGGCCTTGCTTGAGGTCACCTGACTCCTGGGGCTGTCGCCAGGGCTGTGGTGCAGTCTGAGAGCTCGGAGAGAGGTTCCTTGCTCACGGCTGCTTGGATTGTTAGAAGCACTGCACTGAGTATGTGTTTTATCCTGATCTTTGAGAGTCTCTCCCAAGCTGCCTCCTACACAGGTGGTTCCCAGCCAGTTCATATCAAGGTCCCCTTTCATTATCTCTCTCTGCCCCCGTCCCAGAACCCAGGCTTTGAAAGATGTGGCCTAGCAAATGAACTGCAATTATGCAGTCATAATGTCTCCATTTTCTCATTTTTATTAATAGGGGACATATACGTCATGCCAATCAGAGCTTTCAATGGAGAGAAAACGAGTTTTCCCTCACCAGGTTAATAGAATTCCACCCAGAAGCAGACAGTTAATAAACCACCTTCCCTTATTCGGGCTGAGAATCACAGTGTTACACTTGACAGCACTTTAAATAGGTCCCCATCGAGCCAGCCACCCGCCCTCGGCCTCTGAAGGTGGAGGAGACCTCGGTTCAGCTGCTCCCTCCAGGCCAGCCCAGCCTGGCCTGCCCAGGCCCCGCTGGAACCAGCAGACCCTGACTTCTGGAAAAGCATTACTGTGATGTGTCAGCTGCTTTGGAGTGCCCGGAGTGATGTATTCCAAGACCTGTCAGAAGGCAGGGTTTACGGTCAGTTAGGAACCGTAAACTCTTTCCCATGGAATTGCCAATGGAATTTTAATACTCTGTCTCCCTCAGTCTGGGCACTTCCTTTTCACTCTTGGCCCCACTCTTTGATGCATATGGAACAAGGCTCATATTGAAGGGTCCCTGGGGAGACCGTGCAGCTTCACTGGGTCCAAATGTCAAGGCTGAAATCGGGAGGCGAAGCCCAGACAAGACATCGGCCTTCCTGCTGCTGCCGGGCTGCGGCAGGGGCCCTCTGCTGGTTCACTTCTCCCTTGCTCCCTTCTCCTCTAAAATAGAAGGGAGGCCATCACTGGCCTGGTGGGGGGGGGGGGGGGGGGTGCATGGAACTCCAGCCCTGCTTCTCCTCTCTGTCTGTATTCAGGCAACAAACCCATAATGAGGCTCTCTATGTGCTGGGCAGGGAGCTGGGAGCTGGGGAACAAGACGGACATTGTCCCTTCGGCATGGAACCCCTCCTGCTGCTGATCAACTCTGATCACCCCACACAAGGTAAGCGTCAAAAAGGGAAGAGGGGGAATAGAGGAGGGGAGGGCAGCTGAGAGGAAGAATCATAGGCAGGAGTAACCTCAGGGAGAAGGGAAATAGAAAAACAGACTCTACAAATGATTTGAGGAGCCCAAGGAACATTTCTGCCCCTTCTACCAAAAAACAACAAACAGTTCTCTTCCAATCTCTTAGGTTGTTTGACAAATGATATCATTCCAGAGTCATTCTGATAGGAGAGCTTCTTGTTGTTCTCTGAAAATTACCTCTGAAAATGCACACCCCTGCTCCATGGGTAGCTGCCTAAGTTATACCCGATAAATTCTTGCCAAGAATGTGCTCTCCTGAGCTACCAGGCCAGCCAGAGACAGGGAACACAAATGAGTACCACATACTTCCTTACTTGTGCATCCAGAGTCATTGTCATTCATTCAGGATGGGGATGGAATAGAAGTCCTTCCAACTGGAGAATGCAGGACCATAAGTTTTGCTCTCTCCTCTATCCTCAGTGCTTGGTATTGACTCTGGCATGTAGTAGATGTTCAATAAATATGTACTGAATGTCTGGAACAGCACCATTCTCTAGCTGCTCCCTCATCCAGGGTGGTGGTGGTAATCTTCCGTTTGACTCTCCTGGAAGAGGGGAGGGAGGGAGAAAGAAAACTCCCCTCTACAGAGTTTGCTGTGCCCCAGACCCTGTGCTGGCTGCCCCATGAGGTAGGCACAAAAACAGCTTCCGATCTCTTCCTCAGCACTTACATCCTCATCTAGCTTTGCCCTCTGGAGCATCTTGAGGAGGGCTCTGCTCCCTCACCTTTTGTTTTCCCTTCCAACCTCTTCCTCTGTTTCCCTCCACTGCAACCACTCTGGCAAAGGACACTTGTGTCTCCTGATGACACTGCCACGAAGCACAGGCTTCACTAGTGGTGTTGGGTCCCGTTACTGCCTTGTTTCTTCCTGAATCTCCCTCCTTCCCTGATGCCTTTGCTATTACACTCCCTTAGTTCCCTGGACTTTGCTGACATTGGTTGGTAAATTGTGGGTTTGGACAACTAATCAGCTCTCTCACTCCCTGAGGCAGAGCTGCAGTGACCCTGGTAGCCTGGTATGGGGGCAAATGCAATCTCCTTTATAGCTTCTCTTTCTTTTCCTTCATTCCTTAAATGGGACACCTCCCTCGCAAGCTGCCCACCCATCACCACCACCAACATGGCTTTCAGCCTTCTACTCTTCTCTCCCAGTGATTTGTCTACCACAGTGCCTAAGGCATTTGACTGCTAACCAGAAGCCTGGCGGTTCAAACCCACCAGACACTCCTCAGAAGAAAGGTTGGGCAATCTACTTCCGTAGTGATACTGCCTTGGAAACCCAAGGAGGGGTCGCTATGAG